>NW_026889765.1:4637500-5237500 GCF_033153115.1 Saccostrea echinata
GATCTGTAATTTCTTTTCTCAAGCTTTCTTCAGTCCGTTGTAAATCTTTTATTCTTCTTTCAAGATCTTTTTCTTCGTTGGGATGTTCAACTTCTGTTTTACTCTCATCTGACACGACCTTTATTTCACTCTCATTTGACACATCGTCAGAGGTTCCTTCATTTGGCGTTGGCGTTTCTCCTTTTTCACCTTCCACCGTCTTTGTGGTTGCCTTTGATGTCTTTCTGTAGAAATTTGAAAGTAAAGTGATTAAATTATCTCTTATCTTGATAACGAACAAGTAATATCTGGAATTCCCTGTGCATTTAGTTGTTGTCATTCTTAAGTAGGTTTTAAGTTCATGATTTTGAATGTTAGTTATGAAAAAAATATTAACTTTTCACAAGAGGCCCAACGCCATATCGCTCATCTAAGTCATCTTAACCCTCTTGATTTTTAAAATAAAGATTTAAAAGGATCTTTACCCTCTCAGCTCAGACAATGACTTAGTGGGTCGTAATCTAACCTTAGAAATTCATATAAGGAAAATTAAATTTTCAAAGAAATATGTCATAGGTTTTTTTAACACGAGCCCCACTGGCCATTTGCTCACCTGAGCACATTGGCTAGGAAAAGGCAGAAATCAGTTAAAAAAAAAGAAAGGTTAAATATAAAGGTGATTACAAATACCCCTCCCCGCGGAAAAAAGGGAGTGGGCAAATTTATTCACATTTGAATCTACACTAACTGAGAATGTTTTCATATTGCATTGACTGATCATGGCTTTAGAAGACTTTTTTAATACATATTTGATCTTCCATTATGGCCCAGCCCTATCCCCATGGGGATATGATTTGATCAAATTCAAATATACCTTTTCTGAGGATACTTCTGAAATATTATGATTAATAAAGGATATGCTATTCTAAGATTTAAAGATTTGTCCTATGCATTCTAGTGTAAAACTCTGATCACCAATGATTGCCCCTCCCTACCCCTCAAGGTCATGATTTGAAAAATCTTGAATTTAAAATACCTGAGAATGCTTCAATAAACAAAATCATATATATATATATATATATATATATATATATATATATATATATATATATATATATATATATATATATATATATATATATATATCGGCTATTGTGGCCCCACCCTAGCCCTCAGGGGTCATGATTTGAACAAATTTGAATTTACATAACCTTAGGATGATTCCATATCAATATCACTATTCATGGCTTTGCTGTTCTGGAAAAGGGGATGTGTGACCCTACCTTGATCTATGTACCCCCTTGGTCATGAATTGAACACACAAGTCCTTGTTAATAAATAAAGACTTTCACGTTTATTCAATTTTGTAAACAGTTTTGTTTAATTTTAGATAAAAAAGAAATACAAAACTGTTACAAAACGGCATTACAACTGTGTTCAGGTTACTTTTAAGTTATCCAGTTTGTACTATTACTGAATAATTTTTTTAATCAGATTGTTTCCTAAATGTGTATTAAAACATACATCAAAACTTATAATGTATTTACTTATCAACACATACATGCACATCCATTAAGTCTTCATACAAAAGATTATGCTTACTTTTTGGAGGTGCAGCTCCTGTTGAATTCCTCCCAATCAATTTTCCCCTCCACCAACTGGACAAGCAAGGAATTTCTATCTTTCTCTGCTGCCCCACTCATTTTGGTGAAGTGGGTCTTCTTGATCTCCCCTTTCGGTTTTTTTTTAAGTTCATTGGACTTCCACGAAGACACAAAATCTTCAATGAGTTTCCAACCCTCCTTAGAAGACATACATAATGCTAACATACAATGGTATACATTATGCAGTTTTGTTTTTTTTATCCCTAGTATCGATGCACATGTCTCCTTCCACATTTTTATTTTGGACGCCTTGGGTGTGGGCAGTTCTTCTTCTGTCAATTTCTTCAGAAGTTCTCTTCTGAAGAGAAATAGCATTTCTGATGCTGAGGTAGGTTTCCCCAATTCGTGACAAACATTGTGGTCGAAGCCAAGTTTAAGGGCCTCAGTGTCAGTCAGGTTTTTATACAGATTTATGTATATTCTCGGTGTCTTCAATAACCCTTCATCAAATAGCTCCTGAAGAGCTATTCTTGAATGATTGCCACCAATAGTTTCGATTTCAGGTGAACCACTCTTGTACAATTCCTTCAGGTCAATATTTTCTTTGAAAACAATCCCAAAGAAAATAATATTGTGTTCTGGTCTCATTTTGAACGACTCTTTCAAAGCATCAACATGCTTTCTATCTACGTTCCTTAAGCATCTCGATGGATGTGGAGCCACAAGGTTCTTAACATGAACCTCAACGCAACGACCTGTAAAAGAAGTACAAAGCTGATAAATGCTCAGAAATAAATAAACAGAAACTTATTTCTATTAAATATGAAAAACTTCTACCTCTATATTCTGCACAGGATAAAGTCAGATCAAATATATAAAAATTTAACCAAAAAGGAAATTAATGTTTCATGAAGTCAATTTAATGTTGAGAATTTGATTATGCTCTACTAATTCATTTATCTAGGTCAAAGAAAGATGTTCCAGCAGTATTCTTTAAAGTTGATATTAATGAAAAGACTGATCACATATACTAATGAGCATGCGATATATAAACTATAAATAATTGTTAAGCTGTCAAATATATCCACTTCTTTGGCGTCGCACTTTGAAAAAAAAAAAATTACTCACTTTGATTTTTTTTCAAAGTGCGTTAAATTGGGATGGAATCAACGCACTAAGAAAAAAATTGCAAAGTGCGTTAAATTTTGGGGGAAAAACTTTGTCCAAATAGATTTTTTTTTTCAAATTGTGTTTAGAGTGTTCATCAACATTTTTTTAACCATGGATACACTTATCGCACTTTGAAAAAAACTTTTATAAAACAAAAATTCTGGACTTAGATTTTAGTTTTAGCCAACATCATATTGTTAGATTTTTTCAAAATTCGAGACTTTTTATTTATTTATTTAAAGTCTGGGTTTGTAAATTCACAAATAAGATTACATAATGTGAAAAAAAATTTCAATATTTTGAATAGGGATAAGAATACATCTGTTTAAATCTGAAAGTTCTCAATTTACCCCACACCTCCAAAAGTAAAGAAAAGTTAAGGGTTTATCTCCCACCTTTTGACCTCAATTGAACTCTTAAAAAACTTCGATCACTTCATTTTTTTTTTTAATTATTATTTTCATAAATCTGACTAGATCTCAGTGTTCCATTTAGAAACAAAAACTGCAATAAAGTGAAAAAACAAAAGGGAAAAGGGAAAAACATTTTAACCTTTGTAAAATATATACACATTTTTTTACACTCACCAATAAGTTTTCTCTCTAGTTCTAATTCAGTGTCACTTGAGCTCGTTGTAAGATGACTGGAAAAATCTGAAACAAAATTAAAAACCTTTTAAGTTTCATTAAAAAAAAAATACTTTGTTGATTGATAAGAAATCAGTTGCACAATAATTATAGAAAAAAACTAAGCTTAACTGTTGTTCGTTATTTCTTCTGACATATAATTCATTCATATTATCATTATTCATTATAATTATTTTTCATTATTCAATAACTGATTCAATTAAAGAAATCGGCAAGCGACGCAGAAAAAATATTACTGAACACAAAACTGGTTGGCCGACGAAAAAGATGTAAAATCGGGCAGGACTTCGTCCGTTTGTCGTTTTTGGAAATGTGACTGGGGGATTAAAATTAAAATATTTGGTTGTGCACTCCCTCCGCAAGTGAAATTTCATCCGCATGTAATTGGATGTAAAAAAAAAATATATACCGTGCTTTTGAAAAAAAAGCTACATAAAAAGCTATAAAACATCAAATGTGAGAAGTTTGGATAATTATGAAATGTTAAAAAAAAACAAAAAATAAACAAATGCGCTAACATCTTTGCATTTTATTAAAATAAAATTGAATTTCACTATCTATCTTTCACTTACATATTTTTGTAAAAATGAATTAATCAAACGTCTGTAAGTTATGAATATGTATAGACTTAAATTCTAAAGGTTGGGAGAATTATGGAATGCATTGAATTTATTCCATCCATTGGTTTATTTAATAAGGATTTTCGACACATGTTGACTTGACCAGCTCCATTTCTGTTGTTTTGGTATACCTTATGTAATGTATAAATAATGACATAAGGTTTAATGCTCTGGCTTGTTTTGGGATATTATTTAGGATATTATCATCAATACCCATGGTCTCTAATTGATAGTTAAGAAAGTTTCCAAGATCGAGATATCAGATTTTTTTTTAATTTTCTATAGAACGATTTGACCAACAAGCCTTACTGTCTGACACCAAATCATTTTTATTACAATATCCATTCCAAGTGACAATTCTCAAATCCATCATTCATGTATGTTGAGAAAAACCGCAGGAAGGAAGCTTGTCATATAAACACTTGTCGAAGATCCATATCACTTATACTAAGTAATAGATCAGATGTTTATTTTCAACGCATACTAAACCTCTCTGTCTTAATTCAGAATGAAAACTACATGCGTCTTGCATTAACTATTAATGTTTAGATTTTTGTTTTTTATAACTTTATAATTTTAAAAAGCAGCGAATATATCCTAAAATGTACTTAAAATAAATTCTTGTCCCAGCTACAGTTTAAATTGTTGACACTGGATTTATTTAGCAAAGAGATTAATTTATGGACTTAGATTTGTGTTTATTAAACTACATGTAGATTGAACTCTTCTTGTTTCCTCACATATTAAGTTAGTTTTAAAAGGAAAACTCTATGACATACATGTATTATGTAAATCGTTTAAAAAAGCTCTATAGAAAACTTTGTTTGTTATAAAATTCTGAAGAGGATACATGTTAACCTTAAAAATATTAAGGGCACTTAGTATACTTTACAGCCTTCAATGTTTCGTATTTACAAATATTCATAATATTTCAATATTTTATGACATCAAATAAATTTACCTATGAACAAAAATATATTAAAAATCTGGCAAAAATGGTCATAAGTATCTCAAACAAAATAAATAACATTCACGTATATTACTTGAAATTTATCGAAAACTACATGTATAAAGTGAGCATTGAAAAAATTAAAATGTGTTTGAGCTAATATATGTAATTAGAGAAATTTTGAATAGGTTATGCTCTTTTGATATCATATTATATATATTGAAATCTTTTTTAACTTGGTCTTTTTATCAAAAAATGATTATATAATTTAGTTATTTTATGGGGCTATGCATACAAATCTTAATTGTGTGCATAGCCAAGTGACGCTGAACTGCTTTTGTGTTCGGGATCGATCTCCGGGTTAATCCCACTTAATTTCCTGATTTTTTTTTCTTTTCATAAATGATAGTTCAATACTTAATTTAATTTTTAATTTTTTTTATTTAACTAATAAATTTTTAATCATCGGATTTTTTACAAAATATACACATGAGAAGAAACATATAGATAGATCTATCGAAATTGTTCCAACGTATCCGCTTACCACATTAACATTGAATTTAATGTTACCCTGGACTTAAAAATCATGGATTTTCCTACTTTTTTGGAAAGAAGAGAAACATAGAGAGAAACAACCAAAAAACCTTTCAAGAAAAAATCTTGATACATTATTCTTTCAAATGTCAAACAAATTACAAATATCAAAATTATTGTAAAAAAATAATAATAATAAAAAAAAAATAAAAAAAAAAAAAAATAAATTAAAAAAAATTATTGATTATAGTGATAATATCACTATAATCAATAAAATATTTTTTTTCTCGAGTTAGAAATCAACATGGAAATATCGTATCTTAATTAAGGCAATAAAAATTTAGTGTTGAAATTCATTTGCTTGTAAATGATCACAGATGATTTATAATGGCACAAAACATTATTTAAAAAATTATTTAATAACACACTGCTCATAGTTGTCAATCTGTGATGTTACGGACATAATTAGGTCAAGGGTGAAACTAATACCAGCAATGCACAATAAAATGTTAATCAACCTTTTTCTCCATTCTTTTTTTTCTCTCTCTCTCTTAATGATACAATTATAAAAATATGCATTCATTGTTTTAATTGTTTTTGACACTTTATGTTACTCCGTATATAAACATTTCCGGGGGTGAGGTGGGGGATGGGTGTTTTAAAACGTATTTCACTGTTATGTTTCAATATTTTTTTTATTATGATTTAAATAATTTTTTTTTTTTTGATACCTTGCAAAATTTGTTTTTCCTGTAGCTCTAGATTAATTATAATTTAATTCTGTATTCCAAAATTTAATTTAAACTCATAAAATTACTTCGGGTTGCAGGAGAGGGGTGTTTTAAAGTCACAAGGTAGGGGTATCGGTATGTTGTCATTATCGTAAGACAGAAGGCGGACTAGTCAAATGCTTTACGGACTAGTGAAAATTGACTAGTGCTTACAAAAGTTTATTTCGAACCCTGGATATGACAAGAAATATATCGTATGAAGTATGGAGAATTTCTCGTGTATTTACATACGTATCCCGAATCAGAGAATTGGTTTACTAGATTTTTTTCTATGTAATAGATATGTTAGTATATCCGCATACTTATTTCATTAATTTGGTTTCCTTAAATTAAATACATAATTAATGCCAAAGGTAAATTTAATAAGTACTTTTCTTTTAAACAAGGAAGTAAGAGGAAAAACTTGGAAAGGGCGAGATATGTATTTTTTGTACTGTTTAATGGACTTCTGAGCTCGAATAGTGTTCGTTATCTCCACATATTTCATGCTTCAAAATTTACCTTCACTAGATGACTCTGCTTGATTTACATTTTGATCACAAGTTGTGTCTTCGCTCTCTTCTGTCCTTTGATTCTGTTGTCTTTCGGGAAACTCTTGATAAAAAAAAGTTGTAAAAACCAATTACATTCAAATCTCATTTTTTATTTCCCTGCCCCTTCTCCGCATTTTTTTTATTTAATCGGGAGACTATAAATCAAGATCGTAAAAAACTTTGTTATTTAGTTATTTTTAACCGAGAATAAAAAAAATCAAAGGCTTACCTGCAACAAATTTCTTCCAAGCTTCCAAAAATTTGGTTCTGGATTTTGATGTCCCTCTGAACTTTGGGTTGTTTTGATTTAAACTGTCTAATTTACACCTCCGATGACCCGTAGATAACACAACCTGCAATTCAATAACCAACAATTTCTTAAGTACACTTTCAACATCCTTACCAAGTTTTATCTTTGATGAGAATCGTTACTTATTGATTAGACAGAAGACATTCTGAAATTTCACCCCTGAATTTCAAATTCATTCCAGCACACGTACCCCATAAATTTATTTCATAATTATGGTGATAATGCTTATCATCTAAACAAAAAGTATTAAAAATGAAGAAATTATAAGTCTTACCATAACGACACCGACTTCGTTTGTTGTCTTTATCTCCTTTATTTTCCCTTCATTTTTCCAGTTTTCGCCATCCTTTAAAACAAGGCACAAGTCCCTTTCCTCTATATCATACACGATATCCCAAAAATCTGTCATCATTCAGATAGTAGTTTAAGATTTGAAATTTCGTTGTTACATGTATCAGTCTCTGTTTCCTATTTGAGTGTGTCGGTGATAAGAAGAACTAAATACTTATGTACCTACTGTAGACTGTATCATGCGCGGCCCTGTTGTTACACGCCACACCCCATATCCCATTGGTTTAAGATATCAAGTTACATAATATAAGCTCAGGAGGAATTATTCACATTAAAAAAAAATGCTTTTTCAAATATGAAATAAAACATACATTTGAAAGCTACACTTTAATATTAATTTACTTTCATCTGTAGATCGATACAAAAAACGGCCTAATGCATTTTTATTGTGTAAGCATATGATGTGGGTCACTCAATTTTAGACTCTTTGAGAGTCTAAATGATTGTAAAATATATCATAGTTATATGCTATTACATGTATTACATGAATATACTGATGGGCTGTATCGGTTATATTGTGAATAAACTGCTACTAGTAGTAAAACACTAATTTTCTCAGAAGACAGCAACCACTATGAATAGCAGAGTTCAAATCATGCTTACAAAGAGAATCTTAATTTGTTTCTTCCATTTACGAAATCTATTGGCGCGCATGATTTGTGTACAATAAATTATACTGCACTCGGTAAGACAATTTATACATCTCATAAAGAAGTGAAATTTGATATGAAATATTCCATATATATATATATATATATATATATATATATATATATATATATATATATATATATATATATATATATATATATATACATAATATGGAAGCCAAATTTTTTAAAACTATAAAGATTCTGTCTTATCCGAAGAAATATTAGTGCAAATTTTTATTTATTTATTTTATTTATTTATTTTATTTTTTTTTTTTGGTTTGTTTTAAATATCAAGAGAGTGCAGATATATAGGAACAGAGCGAGATTTTTTTTCTTCTACTCACTCTTAACTGTTTATTTAAAATTCGTATGAAATAAAGACCAATAAGAAACAGGAGAACTCGTTGTTCTTAGTGTGATACTTGTTACAGCAAAATTGCAATCTGTAAGATTTTCTATACACTCTCCTTCTAGTGTAAACAGGAAATCAGATTAGATCATTGGGGCTAAAAGTGAATTGTTAGATTAAATTGATTACTTCAACATGTTCAATCCTTTGCGAATTGTTAACCAACACTAGTTTAACCTGTTATTGTATCAAAAAGAACTAGAAAAATACATCACTTACATGTATAACAGGCCAATAGCAACTTCTTTGAATTAAAAAAATGGGTATTGTGGGGGGGGGGGATGGGGGGGGGGGGAACCAAAAGAATTGACAAGCAAAAAAAAAAGGTATAGACCGTCAAATGTTAATAATCCGATTTGTAAGGGAATGCGGATAGGTCTCTCTCACTAACTTAGATATAATTTTTTTTTGTATGAATTTGCCAAAAATAGACATTGCTGCAATTGATGGGGAGGATGCAAGCAGCCTAAAAATGAAAATTTTCATATTAAAAGTATATGAAGTGAAAGAAAGCGAAGAGCTCTCAAAATCATGTTATTTTTCTGAAATATGTTAATACTGCAATTTCTACGTGAAAACACAGTTTGTAAAGGTTGAAAAATCTACTAAAAGAAAGCTTAGACGCAAATTAAAAGAAGCCAGATTGCTCATTAAAAGGAAAATAACGTATTAATAGAACCTCATATTCCTTTTTCCCGGAGGGAGTCGAAGAAGTAAATAAAGTAAAACTGAATATCGAAAAGATAAAAATTGTTTCTACTTTAAATTTTACACGTACACATGTTAAACAGTTAATTGGACGTATAATTTCTCCTTCTCTCTCTCCCTCTCTCTCTTTCTCTCTCTGTGTGTAAGTGTATGGGCCTTTTTTTTCCAGAAATGTGATATAGAAAGAGTTCTAATTATGCTATTTTCCTATATTGAAATTTAATTTTATCATTTGCCAAAATATTTTTGTTTTCGCTTAAAGATACGCTTAATTCCTTTTATCCTCTTATCAACTTAATCCTTACAGATTATATGAACCAGGAAGTGTCATGTTGCGTACATGTATGTTTAATGGTTCATGTCATTTGAAAACGTTTAATTTCCGTCTCAGTATAAGTTTATCAAATATTGCCAAAAAAGCAGACTATATAATATAAGTAAGGTGTATCTATGTTTTTACCTCCTTCGCAAAGTGTCTAGAAAGAAAAACAACTATTGGGTACTTGATTTTTTTGTGTAAATTCTGGGAGAGTGGAAAGGGTGTGTAAGATAGCGTGAACTTTACCTCTCAAAAATGAATTATATTGTAAATGGGTTAGCATTGCTATTCTAATACTATAATTATGATCACATAGACAAATTATTCTATAGTTTTAGAAGTCGAGAATTGTTTATATTAGACATAAATATTCTCAGCAAAATTTGGTAATGTTTGCTTGCTTTTGGTATATATACTGAAAATTTTACTGCGTTTCTCTATTTGTTTTCCACCCGAGATAAATTAAACAGAAAAGTGGGATCATAAGGATGAAAATAGTCTCAAATTATTATCACTTGAAAATAAGACAAGGAGATTCAACATGTGCAAGTTGTATGCCTTTGTACATGAATGACCCTATGATCCACCACTGTTCTTCTCTATTAAAAAAATAATAGCATATCTTCATAAATATACCTATTTCTTTCTATTCATTTATTTTTTTATACTTAAATCACATATTGTCAATTTAAATATACAATTTTAGAAAGCTTTAAGAGAAAAATAGTATTGCGTACAAACACACAAACTGTTAATTAAGAAATTAGCAAAGGGGCACGAAGCATGCTTCTAATAGATTGTCCTATAAACCGTCAGCCAGCTGCACTATCCTGCTGGTGTGAAGACCTAGCACGATCAATGGAATGTGGCCTCATGCTGTGTCGACAATGAGAGTGTTCTTACAGGTGTTTATAATGATCTGTTCAGAGGCCTCCCTCGATGCAGAGCCTCTATCACTGAAATGTTGTGACATTAGCAGACATTTACCACATTGACTTCAAAGACATGTATGTTGTTAACACATTCACCCAACGGTGGTACCGATCTGCTAATCGATGAGGGCAACAAACTCCTATTACATGTACCTAGTGGAGTTAATCTGTATAAAATTATTTTCTATGTGATACGATTTGTAAAAAAATCCATATACATAGGTGTTGGAACCGGGGTTAGGGGGGTAGGAAGCTGTGTGAATCCCCCTCAACTTTTTGGTAAAGATAGACATATAGTACATGTATGTGCATTGAAAATTGGGACTTAGCGCACCCAGCCCCCCTCCGGGCCAAAAAAAAAAAACCCTTTTCCCTAATGCGAACGACGCAATTAAATTGTGCCGACTGAATACTTTTTTACCAAGTTTTTTCAAATATATTTTTTAAAATTTTTATCAACTTTTTAAAATATTTTTTCATCAAAATTCGTTTTTATCTGAACGACCGATTTTGTTCTGCTATAATGTTCAAGCATTTGTTGGAAATAAAACACAACGTGTGGTCACAGATTAGTTCATCTTATAAAACAACTCTTATGCATTTTGCTTATTAGAATCCTACACCCTCAAAACATTTCGTGAATAAAATATACTACGACTAATTAAGAGTGTCTCGGTGGTATTTACACACCCTAGCAAGCATGATAAGGCCCGTCTCATGAGCAGAGAAGGGTCCCACCTTATGAACATCAATCAATTTCACTGAATTTTATCTAATTTGAGTTTTGATCTAATAAACAGTTCTTCTATGTTCTTATGTTTACTGTATGGGGCCATAGTAGCTCTTGTAAATTCATGTCTGCATATTTCATCCTAATGAATAGAATTCAGACGTCTTTTCTTTATGCCTTTTATTCATGGGTTAATAATCATACTTTCAGGCCCGTAGGAAGTAATTCACCTTGAGGGGACAAAACTATATTTTTCAGTTAGAGGGGGTATCAACTTCCAAAATTCCTTGGCAAGCAAAAAAAAAAAAAAAAAAAAAGGTCATCAGACGTTATTATTGAGGGGGCACGAGCATATAGTAGCTATGTTTTCTATAAGCAAAATTACTGGGGGCACGGTCCCCCATGACCCCCCCCAGGGTCCCTACGACCATGACTATGACATTTTTATCATTTTAAGATATGATGGCGTGGTTGAATTAAATATATATATTATAAACATACTCTTTTAATATTATTGAAATCAAGGCACAAGTCCTGAGACGCCATGTGTATATTAATTTTCTTTAATTTGTCCCTTGAAGATTGTTTGCTTTAAATTCTTTTGAGAATTGTAAACATTTGCCCAGTGTCAGAAGGGCTTGTACTTTGGACTTTTTGCCACCGAGCAGTAAGGTATCTTTTTTTTATGCCAGTATCTACTGCGACACTGGACCTAAATTGTTACAGTCTCATATGAACGACTAGTCGCAACATATCGCATTGGGATTTGAACGTGCAACTTAGAATTAGCTCCTTACGTCAATACTCCAATGAAATAGTTTACAACCACTACAGTGCTCGAGGCCATTAAAAAAGTACATTGCATTTTTTGTTGGTTTAGCCACCCCTTTTCCCCAATTTCAGTTTGCTTTCGACGTCTATGGTATTTGCTAAAAAAATATGTTTATAAATTTAATAGTTTTTCTTCATACAGAATATTCAATTTCACCTGTGTAGGGACCAACATTTTCTTCAAATTGTGTTGCACATATGGGTTAAAATATGGATTGCTTTAATATGATTATCTAAAAAAAAAAAAAAAAAAAAAATCAGACAATGTTTTTATGAACTCAGAAATTCACAATTATAATTATTATTGTTATTCAATGCAAAACGATTCGGCAATTTTTCATTAGTAGATTTTCCTCTAAATATAAAAACAAAGTGACCTTCCGCCCATTTTTTTGCTGAATGGAGTTTTTATTTTCATTTAAATCTGTAGTTTAAAATTAATAAGCAACTCAAATGTGGTGCCACATTTATTGCTGTTACATGAAACTGCCTCAGCAGCGAGTATTCGTTTAGTTACCGGCACATCATTTCTCCAGCAGCCTAATGTCAACTGCTTTAATTTGGTATAAACAAAATACGCAAATCTAGCGGAGGGTCAGACATCCTCCCCCTGGATCTGGGCATGTGTATATTGTCCAATCACTGTCTCTCCATATACTTTATGGAGGGTTTAATTATATGAAGTCGGAGTTTTATCGGTTAATTATAAAAGTTGTTTGTTTGTCAACCAAAGGGAAATTTTTAATTGTATTTCATTGAAATGACGCTCAATCTTTTCCATCTCATGCACGTTCTGAAATCTGTATTCCAACATCAAACTATAAAAGGTCTTATAAATACATGCATTTTCATAAGCCGGCAAAATAAAATAAAATAACCCCCCCCCCCCAAATTTCAGAAGCTTCAACTGAAAACAGAAGTCTATGTTTTAAAATTACAAATTTTTCCCACTGTGATAATAAACTTTGAAGGGATATTATAAAATTTGAATCATATCAAACTGGTTAAATATGTATTGCTAGATAACGATGAAAGTGAAATGAACCAAATTCATTTTTGAAAACTTATTTTTGTACACCTCTCAGATGTCGTATTCCTTATGACGTTATACATTTCAGTAATCTCCTTTAGTTTGTGTTTATTGCAGTATCGTCCTTCTAAATTCATCTTTCTTTTTATAGACAATTTCAATTACCGTCTTCCTTGGAAGCCGGTATACAGAGTTGAAGTATTTTACAATCTTTGGACTATGCACTTCCTCTTATTTGTGATTGGTAGAAATTGCATGATGAGAAAAATTTCAATTATTTCATTGGTTGAAATGCTGTTCAAGGCAAGGGAGATTATTTTCTGATGATCTAATTTTCGTACGACGTAACTTGACAATTTTTCAAGATTTTCAATCATAAAAAAATATGACAAATCGAACAGTGAAATTGGCAGTAATTAATTCGAAATAACGTGCTAGTTTTTTATAGCAATTACCAAACAACGTTTCTATATATTTTCATTGTTAACAGAACTGATCTTAATAGCATGCAAGCTTTACAGCTTCTATGTATTCTTTTCCCCTTTGTTTTGCACTGTTTTTCCAATCTCTGCAGCACTCGGCAACACCTTGGCCGATTCGTACCTCATCTACATCAATCTCCTATGCAGAGTTGTCGTTCGTTCTTGAATGTATGAGCCTATGTCACTTGGTAGGTCTTATGTCAGAAAAATACTAATGAAGAAATACAAAGCCAAGAAAATTTCAAGAATTATACGGCCTGATGGGTTTAGGTCAGTTTACTGTTTAAGGTTGTTGCTAAAGACGGTAAGCTTTTTGAAAAAGCTCTACTTGTAACGTTCTAGACTCCACAAGCATCAGGATCGAGATTAAGAACTCTTTGGATTTTTCCGAAAATACCCGATCTGTTTTCACTCGGAGCTGCTTGGGTGGCTCGTACCTCGCACACTGTATGGGGCGTACGTAGCGGAGTCAGTCGATGATTGCCGATTGATCCGTTTTGTCACATGCGCTGCCCTTATACTTCAATGTAAATTATAGGACAATAATCAAAATTATGTAAATTCCTTTGGTGGTGTATTTTTATTTGATAACACCTTAAAATTGCTACCATATTTAAAATATTGGACAATTTATTTATTAGGAACGAAATATGGTCATTGTACATTGAATACCTTTAATTTTAGAAGAAGGTTGACTGTAGCCGAATACATGTTACGGGTACCTGTGATTAAACCGGCGACTCTTGGATTTCTTTAAAGATTGAGCAGGCATATGGATAATTATTTATACAGAGTTATGCGAAGAATAAAATAGTTTGCTATTATGGATATTTTGTTTATTTCTAATTTCATTTTCAGAACAGATTTTAAGCTTATAAAGACAAAAGAGTTACATTATTGATAACATATAGTGCATATTAGAATATAAAAACAGGAAAAAAGGTTACTAGACCCCAGATTTGGGGGGGGGGGGAAAGGGGGGGGGTTTCCATACCCCAAGTGCCTATGGTCACTAAGTAGTACTGATACCGGAATAGCTACATATAAAGATTAAGTCATTGTTGATAAAGTTGAATTAATCCCACAAACAAAGCAGTGGAATGCGTGGAGGTAAAAATTTAACTCATGTGAGGAGAGGATTGTTTTATTAATAAATATCACAAGCACGTAGTACATCATTGGGAGTGGGAGCCTAACCCCCTGTCGTTTACTGATTTTTATTTGAAAATTAAAAGTACACGACGTGTACTTACTTTAATTTTCAAATAAAAATCAGTGAACGACATCCCTTTTTGTTCTAAAAAGTGACATTTTGCTGTTTTAACATTGAAAGGCATGTTGCCCCCCTCCCGATTTTTTTAGTTGCAGTACAGTCAAAATCAGGGCTTTGATAACGCATGGAAGAAAATTGGGTTGCGAAAGGAGTTGGAACCTATATCCCCCCTTTGAAGAAAGAGGAAGTTTTGAGAGGTTTATTCTTTTTTTTTTTGGGGGGGGGGGGGGGGAGTAAGTCCTCTCTGGTTATCGACATTTTTTTCCGCTGGCCTCCTTTCTTTCAAAAATGATACTACCGGTACACTGTACGTGCCTCCATAAGAACTTCAAGATAAAAGGTAAACTTTTCTTTTCTGTTTATCTGTACAGAAATTTGCTGATAAAATTATTCTATCATGCAAGAGTCAATATTTGTTTGCTTGTTTGTTTGTTGTTTAATGTTCCTCTCGAGAAATTTTCACTAATATGGAGACGCCACTACTCGCCGGTGGAGAACTACAAATTTTTCACTTATGCTCGGCACTTAGGGCCATTGAGCAGTGAGGTATCTTTTTCGTGCTAGCACCTACTGCGACATGGGACTTCGGTTTATACGGTCTCATCCGAAGGACCTACACCGGTCTCCACGTCCCCGGTGGGATTCGAACCCGCGACGTAAGAAACAACTCATTACTCTGCGACTTTAGATCAGACGCTCTTAACACTACGCGACGCGGGCGGCAAGAGCCAATGACAACCAAACTTTAAAGAAAATTTACAGTTTATCATTTATGACTAGAAATCATGGAAGTTTCAAGACTATCTGAGGACGGATTTCAGAGAAAATATTCTACACTGTTCGTGTGGGGCGGGGATTGGGTGGGGGATTGAATGTAGATTAACAATCCATTTTAATTTAACACTTTTTAAACAGGGCAAAATTCATACAGAAAAATTATCGGAAAACAACATATAGTTCTATTTTTTTCAGTATAGAAAGAGTACGAAAAAAAGAAATAACACTCTGTACATGTACATAATATAAGCAACTGAATGTTTTCATTATATTTTTTTTTTCTCCATTTAATCTCTCGAGCCCGAGGTTCTAAATCTTTAAGAAATTTTCTTGGAATATAAATCATATTACGTGTTCTCTTAGTATGCATTTACTCTACAGGCCCCGTAGAAAGCAATTCCAGTTTGGGAGGGCACAGCCATGCATTTTCGATTGAGGGGGCACTATCACTTACCAAAAATTCTTTGACAAGCAAAAAAAAAAAAAAAAAAAAAAAAAAAAAAAAAAAAAAAGAAAGAAAAAAAAAAAAAGGTCATCAGACGTTTTTATTGAGGGGGCACAAGCATATAGTATCTACGTTGTCTATAGTATTCTATATATTGGCAAAATTATTGGGGGGGGCACCCCCCCCCACGGTTCCTACGGCCATGCTCTACTTGACCAATTCCAGCGCACGTAAATAAACAAGCTAATTCAGAGAATTTGTGTCCCCCGCTTAAGGGAAAAAGAAGGACATGCACAGTTCGGTGGGTTGGGGTCCCCCCCCCCAACCCCTGGATTTGCAGAATTATTAAATGTATACATGTATACTGAAGCAAATCAAAATGCCAATATGGATATACATGTATAGATTTGCCTATTCCTGAATATGTGTATAGAAAATTCTTTTTATATAGAATATTTATCACACTGTAATAATGATTTTATGAGAAGTTTGTACATGCCAGACGTCATAACTTCTTCATTTCATATGTTGAATACTATCATTTAGTAACCCCCCCCCCCCCTACACACACACACACAAAATCAAAAAAATTGTCCGGGATTTGAACCCCGGCCCTCTAATATGCTAAGCAAAAATCATACCCTTAGACCAACGAGGCGCTTGCTCATAAAACATATTAAATGTAAATATTACATGTAGGTCACATATAATGTTATATTCACGTTCGATATTGTCAAAATTTTACACAACACATGGTGTCTAATTTGACCTTTACTAAACAGTTCTAATAGATGTAACTAGAATATAATGTCCACCGACAACCTGTATTATATGTTTTAACTCTCCAAATGCCCCTGTGCTAAAAATAGTGCAACGCAACTTTTCATACAATAAAAAGAAACAAGGCGGGGTACTTTGAGAGGGGCGAGAGAGGTCATAGGGAGTTATTTCATTGCACAAGCTCAAAAGCTTCTTGAGATATCGCCCAGAACGAACATACAGACAGAATGTATGAATTAACGACCTTGACATTTGACTTTTTGACCCCAAAATCAAGAGGGGTCTTGTTTAGGCCAGAGGGGGTTGTTATGTAAAATTTAATTGCAATAGCTCATAAGCTTTTAGAGATATCGCGCGGAAACGAAACTGTTAAAACAGACAGATTTTAATTATGAATCTACGAC
Source organism: Saccostrea echinata (assembly GCF_033153115.1). Taxonomy (NCBI): domain Eukaryota; kingdom Metazoa; phylum Mollusca; class Bivalvia; order Ostreida; family Ostreidae; genus Saccostrea; species Saccostrea echinata. The sequence continues at coordinate 4,654,762 of NW_026889765.1, forward strand.
CTTGTCCTTTGACTGTTTGACCTCAAAATCAATAAGGTTCTATTATAGGCCATAGGGGAGATGCTATGTGAAATTCTATTGCAAAAGCTCAAAGGCTTCTCGAGATATCGCGAGTAAACGAAAGTGTTACAGACAGACAGAAATATAGACGGACGGATGGATGGACAGAAAAACTGACCGAAATTAATATCCCCTACATCCCTGTCCCGATTTTCGGAATATTGAGGCGTTTGTCAGTCGTCAACACGCGTTTAATCAACAGAAAACGGATACAATTTCTTCGATTTGGAGCTCATTTTTCTAAATCGACCTGGGGAGAACGGAATTTTACATGGTTGTATGGTAACGACGATAGGAATCGTGGTATAACATATAGCGTGCTTGTATAGCAAGGGTCCTGTAAATCATGTAACAAATTAGTTAATATATATTAAATGAAATGAGTCTTCACGGTGCCGCCTTAGCCCCTGAAAACCAAACTTTAGCCAGTATTTACCATTTTCACTGTCTTTTCTTGTCGGTAAACATTTTTTCCGCGAAGCTGGAAGTCCTTTGGTGTTACCATTCGCTTTCGATTACCCTCTGAGTTTTCCCTATATATTGATTATCTGCCCTTGCGATTTTGAAAATTTCCGTTCTCTCCAGGTCGATTTAGAAAAATGAGCCCCAAGTCGAAGAAATTGTATCCGTTTTCTATTGATTAAACGCTTGTTGACAACTGACAAACGCATCAACATTCATGAAAATCATCACTATAGGTGACAGAACTATGGAAACGAAATAAATTAATGCTTTAGAGTCCAGAAATAGGCACTGAAGTGGGTTGGGATATCTTTTTCAAGACGAGAGCTTTCGTCCCTTGTAGAGTTTATGTATACATGTATAGGTGTGATACGTCTTTTTAAACGTGTTTTTATTGAGTGAAAGTGTCAGAATCTCTATTTTAACAACTTTAGAGTGTATTTAAAGAAAATTCAAAATTTTTGAAATTTATTTTACATTATCAAAGCACATTTTCTGTCACTACGTGATGCAGAATTAAGTCGCTAAATGTAGAACAAAACCAGAAGGATATATGAAATTCCGATTTTTTTTTTTCGAAGACGGATTTCTCTTAAACCTACGCGCGCGGGTGACGTTAAATTAAATAGAATTAATTTTAAACAGCCTTATAACACAATATGCATAATAAGCAACTGCAACATAGTGTAAAATTGGAGTACATGTTACATGTACATTAAAGTTTTATAATTCAGAGAAAACTAACAATAACAGTATAAAGTTATTTTTAAATTCTCTGAATTCTAAGATTTTGATGTTACACACAGTCCGCTGTTTTTTTCAACCGCACCCTACCCTAGCTACAGAACTGTAGCTCTCTGGTCGAGAAAATTTGAACAGATTAACCAGTGAGCTACAGATCTAAGCATTATAAAACCTTCGATTTACGCTCTCTTTGGTAATTATTTCTTGTATTTTCTGCGTTCCACCTCGTCAAGAATGATATCAGATAATTATCCAATATATTTTACTCCTAGTTTTAATACTTTATATACCTTTCAACGGTTCCAAACAGCCATTTATTTTAGGGATCTGGAATGTCATTATAAAAAAATTCTAATTCGGACGTCCCTTGGTGGTTTTTCAAAAAAAAAAGTCTGTCAAAAACATACTTGCTGAAAATACGTAAATAAAAAGTTCTCGAGGTTTAAATATCATGTATAGTGTCTTTAAAGAAGACGATACATATGTATATAGATTAAAAAATGAGATGAATAAAACTCGGGCATGTTATTTTTGCATGACACCAACATGGAGGTCGGACTGCAATTTAAAAAAAAGAAGAAAAAGAAAATAATACTCCAAGATCACATAGGGCCATTTAAAACATTCCTTCCTCCTGATGGCACGTGCCTGAAACAAAGACTATATTGAAGTTGTATATCATTAATTTATCAACTTGCTGAAAAAGGGTAGTGATTTTTTTTTTCAAATGCATGGAAAGTCTCTACGCACAGAGACATAATTATATGTCTCTGCTACGCACAAGTACTATACGTGTACATTGAAAACATTATTATATATATTCAGTCTGTAAAAGTCCTCACAAATTCGTTTAATATTAAATATTTATATTAAGAATTTCTAGCTCTGCACTTTTTGGTTAGCTGGTCCATGTACAACAATTTTTTTTAATCCGGGAAAGGTGTGCTTTTCTGCAGTGCTTTTATTTTTTTTTTACAAAAAGTTAATTTTTTAATTTAATTTGTTATATATGATAAATTGTTTTGTGAGTCAACACGTAAATATACGTATATAAGTTGTCTAGAGAAAATAGGGTCTAAATAACAGAGAGAATTATATTCTCACTTCTGATTAATCGCATCGTTTCGAGCCTTCCCGGCAAGCGGAAAAACAACGAAGATGTTTCTCTGAGCTTGCCGAAAAGGTCCCAGAAGGTGCGATAGGATTTTGGTTAGATGTTAAAATATTGTTCATTTTTTCTCCAAAAAATGCACTGAAATTTTAATTAAAGATATAAATTATGAATTAGGTATTGTTGAAATATGCGCAAATTGTAAATTGACTGTTAAATGTATGGAGTTTTGTGTTTTTAAATATTAAATATACATGTAGTAATTAATGTATACATGTATGTCTTTAATTTGTTTGGCATGTTAAGACATGTGTGTAGGTGTGCTGATTGGCTACATAATGATAACTTTACTTTTTTGGCTACTTTTCTTATATATTACAATGAAAAGCTTTTAAATTTAGTTTTCATACATGTATAAATTGCAAGCTAGCAAAATACAATGCAAGGCAGTAAGAGAAATTTGTGTGTAAATCTAGCTGAATTTCTTATCATTAGTATTAAACTAAAGAAGAGAAAAATCAGTGTGAATGTGCATATTATTAGTTCCTGAATACAATGTAATAGTCCTATAAAAAATAAATGCAAGAAAGTGCATGTATATACCTGTGCTGACACCCAAATCCTGTTCTAAAAGGAAATACTTTAAAATAAATATTTGCCAAAGTTACAGCTGTACGAGCTAGATTGGTTTTCATATAACATGTATAAAATGAAAATATACACGTGGGTTTGACTTAAATTCTGACTAGCTTGTAATTTATACTACTGTTTTGCTTGTAAAGCGAAATTATATACCGCAGTATTACATACATGTATGCCACACGTTTATATTGAGGAATGGGGTACCGTTTTAGAATAGGCAGTTCAATTTTGTTCACACACATTTTGGTATATATCTAACAAGAAAGCAATTTCAGTTGGGGGGGGGGGGGCACAGCTATACATTTTCAGTCGAGGGGGCACTATCAACTACCAAAAATTCCTACGGCCATGATTTAAATATAAAAAGTGAGCTAAGTGACCATACGTGTAAATGTAAACCTTACGTCTATTTACATACACCAGTTTTATCTTTTGTCTTGTGTTTATTTACAGGCTTTAATTATCATTCATTAAGAATTTCTCAAAAAAAGGAGGGGGTGGCGGTCTAGATCTACTCCCACTGAAAACACTACTCCGAATAATAAGGAGAATAACTGCATTGCAACTTACATGTACTAAAGATCTGTTTTCTGGTGGAGGGAGATATTTTTTACACCCATCTTAAGACGGGACGTGGGATGTTATGCCGTTCATGTCCGTCCGTCTGTCTGTCTGTTAGCTTTTTCGTGTCTGGCTCATAACTTTAATTCTATTAGGACTAGAATTATTAAACCTTGTCACCTGATACACCTTTGGTAGGTGTGTCGCACATTAAAAGTCGGTCGCTGTGACTTTTAATTAAGATGCTATGGCCAAATTATGGAAAAAACGAGTCCAGTTCATAACTAGAAAACTATAAGACCTAGAATCATGAAACTTTACCAATCATTGCATCTTAGGTCGAAGGTGTGTCGCGCCCTATTTAAAGGTCACTGTGTACTCTAATTATTAATTTGCCGAAATTAAAAAAAAGACTATGTCTTTTAGCAATTACTGAGTGGGGAAAAACCTTAAAAACATTTAAATTCGTAAGTTAAAAGTCTTTTTTCCATATTAACTTTGTTATATTACATATATAAATGACAGTACTGTAAATTTAAAAATTGCAATTTGACAGGTTGTTCATTAGCTGATATGTTATAACATGTACTGGTATTAATTTAAAATGTTTTCAATATGCATTTGTATACAAGGTAGATTTAAGGTAGGTATATTTAACATAATTAGAGAGAGAGAGAGAGAGAGAGAGAGAGAGAGAGAGAGAGCAAAAAAAAATCTAAGAAAACCTAACAAAGTTGTTAAATTGAGAACTTGAAATATACATTACAATGTAAAAAGCTAGCTTTAGAATGCAATTGGGAAACTTAAATCGTTAGACTTGATTAAAAGGAAAAGGAAAACATGCATATAAATTCTTCTGTTCATTGAGAAATGAATCTGTACTTTAAAAACGGTCGTCTGAAATATTTCAATTAATTATTGAGGTGCAGCCCTTGTTAGTGTAGGAATAACTTAAACGGAAAATGGTTCTTGGTTTGCTGTGGAACCATGCTGTGTCCTATTAGTCTCGTCTTGCTCTTCGGCACAAAAGTATAATTATACAGAGCGGCTCGCACTATTAAATGGTACGGATGTTCAGAAGCATTTCACTACGAGGAACTATAACATCGGGGGATACAAACAATGTAATATATTAATATTAACACAAATTATGGAGGATGAGCAAGAGAAAAATCCTAATTCAAAGGTAACTCGTTTTAAATGGTTCGAAGTTAAATTCAATTGAAAATATTCACTTTCGAGAATACACATTATATATACATGTACTAGTCTTCATGTTTAATTTAATATTTTCAGGTAATAAAAACATATTCTAGGGAAAATCCGTATATTTACACAATCGATGTGAACGCAGAGGAAATGAGCCGAAGAACAGAAGATTGCGAAGATAACAAAGGAAATCTTGGTGCTTCCTTTTCAAATAGCGCATCATTTAGGGAACAAGTTATTTCGACAAATAATGCTATTGATAATCTTGGAATTTCTATTACAAGCGGTGCATCCTTTCTTGAAGAAAATTCTATGAATGACACTGACGATAACCTCGGTGTTTCGCTCGCCGATTTGTCAAGTAGATCTGCATCAGCATCATCACCATCTCATGTTAATGCTCCTTCCTTTCAGTTATTTGACAGTGATGTAATAGGGGACCCTTATAATTTTGATTCCTTCCTGGAAGGTGAAACACCTTCGCTTTGTGTTCCCCTTTTTTCAAGCACCCCCAAAAAGGCTCCAAGACCAGAAGCAGAAATTTCTTCATGTTTTTCGGACAAAGAAGTTGAGATTTCTTGTGCTAGCTCAAATCTAACGACATGTACACTTGAATCAGATGTCCCCAACTCAAGTGTTCAAGTGGACATCGATGAACTTACAACACCTTCCATTTTAACTTGATCAATTCCATTTGATCAAAAGCTCTGTATGGTTGTTAAGTACAAAAAAGACAACTGAAATCTATGCATACTTTAAACACTTTATTTTCCAATTCTTACCAAATGCTTGTTAAAGAAACCATTATATATCTGGCATGTCTTAACAACTGTTTGTTAAGAACACGAAAAATAAGCTGAAGGAATTCTTAAGTAATTGCTTGTTAAATAAAATTAAGTAAAACTGTTAAACTTTTATACAGAGTTTTAACAACTGTTTGTTAAGACTACCCAAAGAACTCCACAAGATATATTCTTAACAAGTGGTTGTTAGAAATGCAAAGGAAGACAAACAGAATAAAGTCTTAACAACTGCTTGTTAAGAATACCAAAAGAATTTCACAAGATATATTCTTAACAACTGGTTGTTAGAAATGGAAAGGAAGACAAACAGAGTAAAGTCTTAACAACTGCTTGTTAAGAATACCAAAACAATTTCACAAGATATATTCTTAACAACTGGTTGTTAGAAATGCAAAGGAAGACAAACAGAATAAAGTCTTAACAACTGCTTGTTAAGAATACCAAAAGAATTTCACAAGATATATTCTTAACAACTGGTTGTTAGAAATAGAAAGGAAGTCAAATGGAATAAAGTCTTAACAACTGCTTGTTAAGAATACCAAAAGAATTTCACAAGGTATATTCTTAGCAACTGGTTGTTAGGAATGGAAAGGATGTCAAACGGAATTAAGTCTTAACAACTGCTTGTTAAGAATACCAAAAGAATTTTACAAGATATATTCTTAACAACTGGTTGTTAGAAATGCAAAGGAAGACAAACAGAATAAAGTCTTAACAACTGCTTGTTAAGAATACCAAAAGAATTTCACAAGATACACGTGTATATTCTTAACAACTGGTTGTTAGAAATGTAAAGGAAGTCAAACGGAATAAAGTCTTAACAACTGCTTGTTAAGAATACCAAAACAATTTCACAAGATATATTCTTAACAACTGGTTGTTAGAAATGGAAAGGAAGTCAAATGGAATAAAGTCTTAACAACTGCTTGTTAAGAATACCAAAAGAATTTCACAAGGTATATTCTTAGCAACTGGTTGTTAGAAATGGAAAGGAAGACAAACAGAATAAATTCTTAACATCTGCTTGTTAAGGATGCTAGAAGTAGGTCCCTGGAATCCTTTTAAAATTTGTTAGAGACCAGGACAAAAATTGACAATGAATGAAAATGAATGAAGAATAGCACATACAAGTTTAAAGAAATATTCTTAACAACTAGTTGTTAGAAGAATAAGGTTAGGCAACTCAGGAAACATAAGAAAAATGTCTTAACTTAAAAAAAAAAAGATTCCTGATTCCTGAGTAAGTCTAAACCCTAACAACTGCTTGTTTAGAATCTAAGATAGCTTCACGAAAAGTCTTAACCCTAACAACTGCTTGTTAAATATAGCTTCATGAAGAAGTCTTAACAAACAGTTGTTAGAATACAAAGGGAAGTCAATTCAGAAAACTGAAAGACAAATGTCTTAACAACTGTTTGTTAAGAATTTCGCAATTAAGTTAATATGTTTAATCAGTTATTTGCAAAGAAAATAAGTCTGAAAACAACTGATTGCTAAGAATAGAATATAAAGGTAATTATTCTTAACGATTGTTAGAGAGACAAGGGAAAACAATTTAGAAAACAAATTAGAAACAAGTCTTGACAACTGCTTGTCAAGAAAATCGGTTTTAGAAATATCGATTAACTGTTTCTAATTTAATTTAAAAACAAAACAGTCTTTAAAAATATGGCTAAAATAAAAAAAAAATAAAGATAAAAATAAACATATTCATATCTAAAATAACCATTTGTTATGGGTATCATTAACATTAGGAAAAAAGAATCTTTAAAAACTATTTGTTCAGAATATCAGAAATTAGTTCATCCTCTTAATTTATTGGTCTAGAAAACCGAGATAAAAATTGTCAATTAATTACAATTTCTAGCAAGTGTCTGTTGAAAACATGATATACAAATTAAAGATGTATTCTAAACAACTCATAGGAGAAACTAGGTAAAGATCAGGAAACATAAGAGTACGAGGGCTGTTCGAAAATTATTGAGACAACTTCTTTTACTCCACAAAGGACAGAGATAAACTCATGAAAATTCGTCAACATTTTATATAGAACAAATAAAAGAATTGTGCAAAATTTCTTATTTATAGGATAATTAAATAAGTTCCGGTGAAATTATAAATAAGTATATGTCTATTGACCTGGAGCAGCATCGCTACGTCATTTTAACGTCAGGTCAGCCGATATTTTCTCATTGTGAAATGATCGGGAAGCGTTCAATCTACTTTCTCTGTCATTGCATATAACATTCAAAAATTCAAACTGTCTCTTATAATTCTTAAACGATTCCTTAAAAAATAAAATAAAACGTTTGCTGTTGCTACCCCAGTGTAAAATATACACAAAGTGTCATATACAGGTTGACATAGCATCATGCAGTACCGAGTTATGCAACGCGGGTCAATGTTATTTAGTCCGTAATAATTGATGGTCGACCGGAGCCTTTGTTTTTACTCTGGTTGAATTATTTGTAAGAAAAAAATATATCAATGAAAAAAATAAAACCTTAGACATGTTTTATTGCGTTGTTATTGTTTTAGCAGGTCGTTTAGTCTGGACAAGAGTTCTCAATACCGCTACACAAAATTTTAGGTATGCTCGCTGCTCCGCCTTGACGTCAAAATCCGTTTTGTCGTCATCAGATTGCTATATCGCGCCTAAATTTTTTGTATGATCACCGTATTTCTGATCGAAATTCAAGCAAACTTGCACGAAATAAGTCAAAATAAAAATTATATACATAATTTGAATTATTTTCTCTCTTACTATGGGTCCACTGAGAGTTTTAACGTTGGTGTTACATATTTTCAATATCTGATTTCGTGACTGCGCCGGGTACCCCTACCATTGACACATTTATATACCAATGAAAAGAAGAAATAAAATATTTTAAAAATGTTTCTTGCTTTTATTAATTCTTAGTGTTTGTCAAACGTATATGCAAATTTTCACCGAAAAACGTTGATTATAAAGAAGAATATACATAATTTCCGAACAGCCCTCGTAGCTTTATACAAGTCCTAACAACTTCATATTTGCTTCTTATTACGGATATCAAAGGCCACTTTATAAGAAAAAAAAAGGAAGAAAAAAAAACAAGTTAGAGAACCAAGCCTATTCAGAAAACATTTTAACAAGTATTTGTTAAGTTAAATATACAGCTTAACAAATCATTGTCTTAATTTTTAATGTACAAGTCTTACCAAATAATTCTGTCAATAAAAGTTTCTGTCTGTGTTTCAGATTCATATTTTATGGTCAGGGATGGAACAATTTTTAAAGATAGATTCAATAGTAAAATAAGCTTTTTCTTGCTTCTAGGTATGCTTTGATCAATAAGGATCTATTTGAATAATTTTGTATTAAATTATATTTTTATAGACTGTTTTAATCATTGCAATCTTTCTCTTCTTTAGATGAATTAAAATGAATAAAAAACACTGGAAAATTATTATAAAATTCAAGTTATTCGATTACTTCACTGAAACAACAAAATACATTCTTGTGTAATTTATGCTTCACAATTCTTCTTAAAAGACTCGTTTCAGGAGTGCAACACAAATGTTCGAATTACCTATTATCAAATATGAATTAATAAAAAAAAGTGAAGAGTAGAATACTTCTGGATGACTTTTGATTGCATACAGTGCTTTCCAAATGATCGAAGTAATATACTGGTATCCTATGAAATATACTTTCAACTTCTAATTACAGTTTATTTAATATTTTTAGTTAGTTTTGTGACATTAAAAGGGAACATCTTGTTTTTAAACTTGTTGTTGACAGAACTTTGAAACTTGGGGGTTTTATTTTAAATTTTGCTATTGTCAGGAGTGTAACAAAACAATTTTATATTTATCAATGATCTTTATCTCTCTTCTCCAAAAAGTAATTGCAGAAAAAGTTTGAGTATTTGTAGTTGAAATTGTTTTATCTATCAACAAATGAAAGATAGTTTTTGATATTTAAGGGCTAATTCACTGAAAAAAAAAAAAAAAAAAAAATTAAAACCATAGCTTAGATATATATATAAAAAAGCAAATAATCATTTTTTGAACTCAATAAATTATAAAGAACTTCTTATCATTTATAAAAATTATCAAAACAACGTACCCATTTACAAACTTTAATTTAAAATTGTAACTGACCTGTGTTATAAGATTTCAAACAAAATTTAAATATGAGGGGTAAAAATATCAGATATCAGGAGTACCAAAAAAGGTATAAATGTATAAGAATCAATGCGAAGTATTTTCTAAAAGAAAACTTGAATACCATACTCTTCTTTGTTTTGACTTAGATTTGAAACGTTTACTAAAAAGACAGGATGTTAATTAAAGAAATCATATGTGTATGATATTTCTTTCATATCAAAACTTTTCAAATCATAAAGGAAACAATAAATGTAAATTAAAAATCAAAAAATTAAATTTTTGCACACATACAGAGACAAAAATCAAGGTTTAAAGAATAAGAAAAAGAAAACTATAATTATGGTACAATGACCTTTTACATAAATTTCAATTATCTGGTAATTTTTTTAAAAATATTTTTTTTGGAAACAATGCATCAAACAATCGATATTTTTTCTTGAGTGAATTTTTTATCATCGACGGAATGTTTTTGTTGTTTGTTAATTTGAACGCATGTACCAAGCAAGGTCTAACGTTGACATTGATTACTTGTCCAGTGCCCTGAAAGGAATTCTTTTTTCTTCTGAATATTGCTAGTTCCATTTTCTTCTCCACAGAGGTTGCGGATCTTACAAACAGAAAGCTTTGAGGTAGATATCTTTGATAGGACCATGCCTTCTATGTCATATTTTCGCCAATCTTCTCCAAGTTGTTTTATGAAAACCTGTAAATAGTGTGAAATAAAAAAGTTTCACTTAAACTGAACTGCTTTTTTCACTATATGTGACATTTAAATTTTTATCAAAATGAAATGTCTGATGGAATAAATATAAATGAATGATTTCATTTTTTATGTTTATTTATACGAGTATATATAAAAAAGGTCTTGTTAAAAAATAAACTCGGAAAAAAAAGTAAAACCATTTGTCTGCATATATGAATTTGTAATTATTGCATGCAAATCAATAAACCCAAGCCCATTATCCGGCACATAGGAAATCACATAGGAAATCATCTAAGATCACTACCCATTCATCTACATTGCTTCTGCTCTCACTCATACTTTTGATAACTCTTTAGGCAAGCAAATAACGCTGACGTAAAGCATGTATCATTTGCTTTTATTTTTTCAGCCCCAATAGTAGGCTGCCTTGTGGGTCTAGTCTTCAATACAATGAAAATTTAAAAAAAAAAATCAGCTTTGAAATAGGCATGTGGTTTGTTGTCGACTTTAAATTTGTGGTATTTCAAAGCAAAAAAGGAGGGATGAGGGCGTTTCATCAATAGAAAAAAACTGACCCATCAAATTGGAAAACAATTGGCAAAAATCCTATTCTATCAAGATGGAGGGGGGGGGGGGGTCATTCACATTTTCAGGAAAAGATTTAGAACAAAATCATGAGGGATTTTGTCATTGCTAAACAAAAAGAAAAGGGATACCAGTCTATGAATGAAGACTTTTATATGACAAAGACAAGAACTTTATTCTTATAAAACTAGTTACAGATGTAGACAAGAAAACATTGATGTAACCATCAATTGTCGCCCGGGAAATAAATAAAGTAAACAATGGAAATGAGTCTTGATCATCAAACCGCTTCGATATGTGTGAAAAAGGCATGCGTCTAAATGATGGAGACGATAGTCGAGAATATTTTGAAAACTTATAGGCGGATGAAAATCGGACAAAAACGATACCCTTTTAAACTTTATCAATTCCTCAAGTAAATGTTGGCTGCATAAAATATAATTTGAAACCAGACACATGCATCACCTATTTTCAAAAATGCCTTTAACTTTAAGAATATAAAACACGAAGTGTGTAAAGTGCGTTTATACGTTTTTATGCGATAAGTAAAATTCGTTGTTCTAAAAAAAGGGACCTATCGTTTTTTCGATAGTAAATGATAAGCAACTTTATATATTAAATATGAAAAACATATATTTTTACAGATTCACTCTATGGAAGTAAATATATTGTGTTTCTCGTAATTATAAAGGGAAAGAACATTCTAATTAACAATCTTTTTAATGTTTAGAAAACCTTTAACTCTGAATAACTTCTCCCACCTCAATCCCCATATACCAACACTTAAACTTATATGTATAGAGCAGCCCGGTCCTCCGGGCTGCAATAACAATAATTTAGACAAAAATATAGATGACAATGCACATTGCGTTGAAAAAATTAACAGCGATCTCTCGAGATAATTTTTTGTATAAATTTACAGACCCTTATCAACTGTTTCTTTTTGCGATTTTAAACAGATTCGGATTCACAGTATAATAAGATAAATATAATGACCTTGCTTGATTTAATATTGCATCAGTACAATTTAATAAATAATGAAACTCATCACCAATTTCATTACAATTACATAGGTTTCAGAGTCTTAATTCTCTAGGAACACCGTGCCATCTGCTTGTTTAAATAGGGAACCTAGTGTTATTAATTCTAAATTTCCAAAAAAAAAAAAAAAAATCTCAGTAATTTCAATGGTAAAATGTCAAAATATTTCTCAAAGGATAATGTACTTTTAACTAACCTGTAAGTAAGTGTTTTTGGTGTTGAACATTTCACTAGACCATGATTGTTTAAATTGAACTATAAGAACTATAAGAGTATGATATAATCTATTTTTTAACCATTTGAGATTTATCATATATTTCACATATATGATAAACCACATTCATTTAAGATTTGTTGTACAAATTTATTCGATGGTGTTTCGTTTATATTATTTGACAATGGATATCTTCCCAATTCACCGTATACCATTCAATTAGGAGTAGATTACTTCCACAATTTAGACATGTTTACAAGATTTAAGATGTAGTTTTTCAATTAAAAAAGAAAACCCCATATTTTACAACCGTATTGCAAAATTGGTTTAAAAGCTTTATCGAAGAGGTCAAGCTTGCATTTTATAGATAAATCTTGTCATTTACATTTACTAATTACTCCAGACTTTGTTCTTCTTGCTTTGTCATACTACTCTTTTATATTCATATTAAATTACACAATTTCACAAAATATAACATCAAGATATCTGTATTGACTAACGACTTCCAATTATGGTACTTCATTATATCAAAAAACAATACTGTGATTCACTTTACCTCTACCAAAAATAACAATTTTATTTTTGTTGATATTCACCTTTAAATGCCTTTTTAACAATATTTAGGAAAAAAATTCTAACTGATGCTGAAAATCATATTGGTCTAACAAGATATACAGTTTCATCAATAAGCTAGTATTCTATTCCATTTTATCTGACAATGTTGTTAAACCATTGACATCACTTACAACAAGAAATTCTTCTAAATCATTGAGATACAGTGAAAACAGAATATGTGACAAGTTATCACTCTGTCTTACCCCATTAGTACAAGGGAAAAAAATTGAACTCTATTCATTACAAAATTCTTCAGACGTAATATTTTTGTACATATTTTTAATTATTCTAAAACACTTTCCATCTATATTACAAAATCGTCTTCCATAAACCTATATGCCAGAAAGAATCCAAAGCTTTTTCAAAGTCAATAAATGCACAATATAATTTCTTCAATGATTTGTAAATTTCTATCTTAGGATACAAATATAAATGATCCTGAGTGGAAAAATATTTGCAGAAGCCAGCTTGATTTTCCAATAAAAGAGAAATGTTTCTGTAGTAGTAGTAGTAGCAGCAGCAGCAGCAGTAGTAGTAGTAGTAGTTTATTTATTATAGTGACATGTGTTACATGTAGTTCTTCAGAAGTACCGGTAGATATTTTCCTATACATTTTTATTTATTGCAGTTCTTCAGAAGTAGATATTTTCCTATATATTTCTATATAAGACTTTGATCCTCCATTGTGGCCCAGCCCTAACCCCAGGGGTCATGATTTGAACAAAATAGAATCTACACTACCTGAGGATTCTTCCACCTAAATATGATCAATCAGGACTCTGCTGTTCCTGAGAAGATTTTTAAAATTTTTCCTATATATTTCTATGTAAAACTTTGATCCTCCATAGTGGCCCCACCTTACCCCGGGGGGGTCATGATTTGAATAAATTTAAATCTACAGTACCTGAGGATGCTTCCAAATAAGTATGACCAATCAGGGCTTTGCTGTTCCTGAGAAGAAGATTTTTAAAGATTTTTTCTATATATTTCTATGTAAAACTATGATCCTCCATTGTGGCCCCGCCCTACCCCCGGGGGTCATGATTTGAACAAACTTGAATCTACACTACCTAGGATGCTTCCATATAAATATAACTCATCATGGCTTTGCTTTTCTTTAGAAGAAGATTTTTAAAGGTTTTTCCTATATATTTCTATGTTAAATTTTGATCCTCCAATGTGGCCCCGCCCTATCCCTAGGGGTATTGATTTGAACAAACTTGAATCTACACTACCTGAGGATGCTTCCTTATAAATATAACTCATCATGGCTCTGCTCTTCTTCAGAAGAAGATTTTTAAAGGTTTTTCCTATATATTTCTATGTAAAACTTTGATCCTCCATTGTGGCCCCGCCCTACCCCCGGGGGTCATGATTTGAACAAAATAGAATCTACACTACCTGAGGATGCTTCCACATAAATATGATCAATCAGGGCTTTGCTGTTCCTGAGAAAACTTTTTTTTTTAATTTTTCCTATATTTCTATGTAAAACTTTGATCCTCCATAGTGGCCCCATCCTATCCCCGGGGGTCATGATTTGAATAAATTTGAATCTACACTACCTGAGGATGCTTCCATATAAGTATGACCAATCATGGCTGCTCCTGAAAAGAAGATTTTTAAAGATTTTTCCTACATATTTCTATGTAAAATTTTGATCCTCCATTGTGGCCCCGCCCTACCCCCGGGGGTCATGATTTGAACAAACTTGAATCTACACTACCTGAGGATGGTTCCTTATAAATATTAATCATCATGGCTTTGCTGTTCTTGAGATAAAGATTTTTAAAGTTTTTTTTTCCTTTATATTTCTATGAAAACTATGATCCTCCATTGTGACCCCGCCCTACCCCCGGGGGTCATGATTTGAACAAAATAGAATCTACACTACCTGAGGATGCTTCCACATAAATATGATCAATCAGGGCTTTGCTGTTCCTGAGAAAACTTTTTTTTTTAATTTTTCCTATATTTCTATGTAAAACTTTGATCCTCCATAGTGGCCCCATCCTATCCCCGGGGGTCATGATTTGAATAAATTTGAATCTACACTACCTGAGGATGCTTCCATATAAGTATGACCAATCATGGCTGCTCCTGAAAAGAAGATTTTTAAAGATTTTTCCTACATATTTCTATGTAAAATTTTGATCCTCCATTGTGGCCCCGCCCTACCCCCGGGGGTCATGATTTGAACAAACTTGAATCTACACTACCTGAGGATGGTTCCTTATAAATATTAATCATCATGGCTTTGCTGTTCTTGAGATAAAGATTTTTAAAGTTTTTTTTTTCCTTTATATTTCTATGAAAACTATGATCCTCCATTGTGACCCCGCCCTACCCCCGGGGGTCATGATTTGAACAGACTTGAATCTACACTACCTGAGGATGCTTCCATATGAGTTTCATCTTTCCTGGTCCTGTGGTTCTTGAGAAGAAGATTTTTAAAAGATTTTTAAAGAGCAGAAGATGAAAATGTGAAAAGTTTACAACAACGACGACGACAGACAACGGACAAATTTCGATCAGAAAAGCTCACTTGAGCCTTCGGCTCAGGTGAGCTAAAAAACCAATAATGTAAGTTAATATGATATAAAGAATTAAATAAAAAGGAATAATAAAGGGGAAAATATATTTCGGTGTTTATTTCAGAGTGAAGCGATAAACTCCATGCGACTTTATGAATTTATTTTCATCAATTTATTTTATGAACAATATGTCGGCACGATTTTAATGCCGTCAGCTAAAGTAACCGTATGCGTCTCTTTAAAGCACAAATCTGAATAATATTGATATAATTTTATTTTACAGACATGTGATATTCTAAATAAAAAGAAATTAAAAGAGATAAGAATGTTCGCTAAACACGCTGAATTTCTTCTATCATGCATTTGACGGGTCAATAGATTACATGTTTAAGTATACTGTTAATTGCATCGTGGGTGAATTGTAACTTATTTTTAGTGAAAAGGTAATTCGCTTTGCCGAAACGTGGTGTGCCAGTTTACATGCATGCATCACTTAAAAAATTGAAAACATTTCATGTATTTTTTTTTTCTTCTGACAATTTCAATACCCGTGAATAAAATATTATATAAATGCTACGTTTGATTTAGTTTTAGAAAATATGCAGGATTTTCCGATTTGTTTAGTTAATTTTTAATTTTTCATAAGCGTTTTAGCCATTTCCTTTCAACAATGCACATTTAGTGGTTATTCACTACTAAATGTCAATATTTCAATATAATTTATTTATTTTATAATTTATTGTTTTACATAAAGACTATTTTCTGGAAAACTTTTAAAGAGAACTCAATATCTCTGTTTCGTCACATTTTACTATTAACTTTCCAGTCTTTACAGAAGAAAGTGTTATTTGATAGACTGGACGTAATTTATAGTCTTTCGGGGGAGAAGCACCACGCACGTTTACAACAGTCATCACGAGAAGAAAGAACGGGATTTCATTAAACCACTTTGTGTTTGAAATGCCTCATTATTTCACTGTCACATGGGACCGTACGCGAAAGCGCATCGGTATGATAGGATTTTTCACCCGAACTATAGTAAATGTTCCTTGATAAGAGGTCACAGTGAGATAGATATTTAGAGCATTGTGATCTTGCAATCTAAATAACAACTTTACAACAATTTAGTATAATGAAAAGTACACTTTGCATCTCATGATCTAATGCTTCACCAGAGAAATACATCTATTTCAAAATGTGCTTCTATTTAATCGCATTTACGTGTGTTCTGTTGAGATTTGCAAAATCAGCACTTGTTATGTTTACATGTAAATATGCGAAATTAATTAACATGATGAATATATATATATTTAACAGGATAAAATTGCTATTCATATTACGAGATATACATTTAACTTTTCAACAACGGATTTTGAATTTTGAATTTTAAAAATAGTGTGAAGAGAGAGAGAGAGAGAGAGAGAGAGAGAGAGAGAGATGAAAATACTCGTCAACTCTCCGGGCCCATGAAATACACTAAATACAGATACATTCGAAGTTTGTTTTAAAATTAAAATTCAGAAGAGATTCGAGACCTATGGTGGGTAGATCAAAACATTTGTATCTGTAACATTGATACACATAAATACAGTAATTGTCCATCTCTGGTAAAAGTATCACGAATCATGACTTAAAAGTGAATGGAGGGCAGGAAGGGGGGGGGGGGCTGTTAATCAAAACTTGCATACTAATTATTATTCAGTGAATTTATTATCGTTAGAGGCCATGTCTCCATTAGAATAGGGTGTTTAATTTTACTTTTAACACAAGATTTTCTCCTTGTTTGACTTCATTGTTCATGTTTTAAAAGATTATCAATATATCAACGGCATCGTAGCATTGTATAAATTAAATGTTATTGTGTATGAACTAACGTTTTTTTTCTTTTAAACTGATTTCTATGTATTAAATTATCCAACAAATATTCCCCTCTCCCCCACTTTTTTTTCAAACATACAAACTTGAAAAATGCGCATATCATGGAAACGGAAAAATCTAGACACTTAGAGAATGTAATTTTTCTAATTGGAATTATATAATGCATATGTGATCTTTGAAAGGAACTCTTCAGATTTCACCGGTACAAAATAAAATATGGTGCATATGTTGAGCTTTTGAATCGTTATATCAATAAATTCACATTTTTTTTTAAAAATATATATATTTATATATATTTTCATAACAAATGTGTAGATACTAGTATTTTTTGTTCGGTCAAATTAAAACATGCTTATTTTATGTGGGTGTCATGTCATTTCATGACTTTTTATGCCGGGTAAATAAAGAAATATATGTTAAGAAAAGTCTTCGATCCAAAGATACTTCACTATTACCCATCCCATAGCAACAGCAAGGAAATTAGAAAGTTGGTACAGTGAATATTTATCAGCCGTAGAAAATGAACCCTTTCAACTTGCTCCCACTCGGGAAAACACCGTGTATTTGATACTATCAGTAGAGCTATAAAACGAATAGATGATCCATTATTTTCATTCACTTAGGTAATTTGAGAGAATTTATCAATGAGTATGGAACTTTGAAAGCAATTGACTAGAAACTTGCAAGAATGCTGAAATTGCATGATCATTAAATTCTCAATTGCTTTGACGTGGCATGTAACATTAATAAAGAAACTTTAAGTTGTATGTAACGAACGTCAACAAAAATTAGATCTTTCACGCTACTGTATTCTCGGGTGTCGCAAAATGTATGTACATGTTTTGTAAGAAGACGTAAGTATAAAGGATCTTATTTAAACTCGTGTTTAATAATAAATAAATCATTAAAATAATACAATCATTAATTCTGTAGAAATGCATAAGGTTTTTTTCCTCACATCAAACAGTAACATGTAAAATTTTACAGTTATCAAAATTTTACACGTTATATATTTTAACCTATCCCTTTTACATGTAAAAAAAAAAAAGTTTCAACATATTTTATCAGTAATTAGCTGAGATTTTTGTATGTTAGATTGTCCTCTCCTATATACAAAGTATGTAAACAAAAATGCGCGTTACACAAAAAATGTAAATAAATATATTTAGAGTGCGGGGTATGAAATGGTTTATAAGAACAGAAAAATATTGCAGAGGGAAGAGAGTTGTAGAAGAAAGAGAAATGATCATCAAAATCATCAAAATCTTTTCATTTTATTTTAGATTTACTTTTGCAAAGCTTTAAAAATGTTTGTTATTTAGGCGGCCCACAAATGGGTCCTCATGGAGGATAATATCAAGGGTAATATTCATTTATTATTTCTTATGGTGTGAAATAAAGCGGATCTTAACTCATTGTACATTTTAAAATGCAGAAAATAATTCTCGGTGTTTTCGTTAATTAACTCACAAGAAGACTGCGTTTATCTAAAGGACTTATTTTAGATAAATCTGATTTTATATTTATACATTGATGGTAAATGATAAAGTTTTAGCTTAACAAGATTTCCTATTCCTTGAGAAATCGTTTATTTAAACCCAAATATATTTTTATTAAAATATTTTTAAGTACGTCTTTCAGATTGTAGCATTTTATGCGATGTCAATTATGCGAGGAAAGAGTAACAGTTATTAGCGGAGTACCAGGCTATTCAATGTTAGGAAAATCTGACCCTTTGATGTCTGTGATGAGTGTTTCGGACATCTGTCTATACAAGTTAAAGGCGACCGTCGAAATGATTCTAGTGCTGCCATTGGTAGAAATTAATGACAGGCTTCAGCCAGCCAGCCCATCGTATGCAAAATAAGATTAACATGGTAACATTTCCCGCGAAAACTTACACTCTTCAGAAATTCTATTATCCTGTGTTCTGTTGAAATCTCCGAACGTTCTCTATACATCAAGGTAAGATATCTTTTAATTTATATTTTTTTTTTATGTAAAAGTAAATTAGATAGTTCATCGATTCATTAAAATCTCTTTAGTTCATGAGGGATCAAGCTTAAATAATTTTGAGGCTTCAGGCTGTACCACATTATCAAAATTTAGGACATCGTCTTAGCAAAATTGTTGAGCTTTAGATGTTAATTTATCATTAAAATCTCTTTAGTTCATGAGGGATCAAGCTTAAATAATTTTGAGGCTTCAGGATGCACCACATTATCAAAATTTAGGACATCGTCTTAGCAGAATTGTAGAGCTTTAGATGTTAATTTATCATTTTAAATAGATAATTTAAAACAAACGTCGTGGAAGAAGTACTCCTGTTTACATTTTTTTAAAACAATACATTATATATAGATTTGTAGTATATCTCTATGATATATACATGCAGAGAGCAAATATCTTCATTTTCACAGGCCACATGTCATTACTTGACCTAATCACACTGCGCAATCATGCACGGATCTAGAAGGGGGGGGGGGGATCGGGACTCCTGGAATTTGCAGAGTTATTGAATATATATACTATACCAAGTAAAATTGACCTTGCCCCCCCCCCCCTCCCCCCCCCCCCGCCCCGAAAACACGATCCCTCCTCGAAAACGCGGATCTATGTGAGATTGGTATGAAAAGTCATAGCTATCTATGTGAAATGGGTATGAAAAGTCATAGGTATGAAGCTTTAAATGTCAACGAACCCCCCCCCCCTTCACGAAATAGGTTTTTCACGTTTGGGAAAAGAGTTGAGTTTTTTCTTTTTCTTTTTTTTTTTTTTTTTGGTCTGTTTGTTTGTTTTTTCTTTTTTCTTTTAAATATATTTCTTGGATGGAAAATATTTTTTTTTAATTGGGTGGACGGGGGGTCCACCCCCCGAAAAAAATTTCCTGGATCCGCGCCTGGCAATAATATCTACCAGTACATAAAATGACTTGTTTTAGTTTACAATGAACATGTTTTTCATGTATAAAAAATAGGGATGGGTATAGCCAAAAATTTCATATCGCGATATATCACTTCAATCCTTATCATGAACTACCATTTTTTTTACACAAGAAATTTGAAAATCTGTTGGAAAAATCAATACATTGCAATCACCCCAGGAACAGCTGACAAACATTTCTGTCAAGTAATAAATTTGAAATCAAGGTCAACTCAGTAGGCAAAAAAGGTGTGGAGGCTCATAAAAAGTCTGTGGTGCAGAGTGCCAATATATAATTTCATAGGAAACTTGAACTGTGCACTTCGAATTAAAATGGACTTATATGTTAAGATGATAGAAAAGGAATAACTTTACTGGTATTTTTTTGTGTGCAATTCTTTTAAGCTTTAATGAAAAAAAAAAACCCTGTAACACACACACACACACCTAAACAACCTCCCACACAATCCCACACCCTCTCTCTCACACACACAGACACACTCACACCCACACTCACAAACATTAAAATACCATCTACTGGCCGTTTATAGTACAACCATCTTCACATTAGGTAATATGTAATTATTGTATGTAAATAGATTAGATTCACTTACTTTGATCGTCAACAGTAACTTCTATGTCCTTGTCATCAGTATCAATGCTTCCTACAAAAAGGGAGTCTACTGTGCGTCGCAATTTGTGGGATCTTCTTTATAATAAAAAAAAAAATTAACAAAAATTCCGTCGGCATAATTGTAGAATGGCTGAAACATATCACTGGAAATCGAAATATTTGCCCTCAATAGCGTATTCGAATTCGATTGGCTATATCCCCAAAAATCACCAATCAAATTAAGAATAACTGTTTGACATGCGCAGAAATAAAGGAGCGGAAGTTAAATACTCATTCAAACATTTTGTTGCAGAACGAGAAAAACATGTATTGAAGATGAAGATCTTTTGCATTCAAGTGAAACTGTCAATTCAGGACTAGGTAAGATATATGATTTTGACTTAAAAAGCATGTGCCATTTGTACAAAGTATTTAAGTTTTAAAGAATGATTGAATGTTAAAAGTTAAATGTTCAGCATACATGTATTAAACAAGACAAGATATAGAAATGAGAAATAATGATAAAAAAAACCTGTAAAAGGGTGAATATATATACATATTTTTGGTCCTTTAATACTGGAAAATCGTAACGTTAACTAAAAGGACCGGCATTTCTTTTAAATTATACCAACATTGTATGTACTTAATGATTTTTTTTAATCGAAAATTTATTTTCCTGTAAGTTTTAATTGATTAATTATCAACTGAAATGAATTTTTAAAATCCTATAGTATGCGGTTTTGTTTAAATCTCTGAGCTTCCACATTATGAAGACATCTAGACTGAATGTGTAACGAGAATTTTTGATTGCGCATTCGATAACTTCGGATAATTCCCGGCGTTACTGACATGAAACAGCCGAGATGTGTCGAATGAGCAATTGTTAATCCATTCCTTACCCTTGAGGTTATTTTTATCAGTGTCCATATAACAAGAAGTAGTAAGGCTGATTTTTCCCATTAATATAATTTAATCCGCAACCATCGTTCTGTTCGCATCACGGAGTACACACATGCAATGAATAATGGTTCAAGGGATAATAACAACTGTGTAGATAGAAAATACACTGCTAACTGCCCTGTTTTAAAATTATTTTCTCAAATGCCGCTTTTCTAATTTTAAACTGACAGAATGTCAGAAATACTCAAGCTGTAGAAAGTAGTTACAAAGAAGTGTCATTACTATTCAAAATCTAAAGTAAGAAATAGGCTAACAAGTATTTTCACGTGCTTGATAAATATAAGAAAGAGTTAAGAATTTTTAGTAACGTTTTAACATTATACAAAACTTAAAATTTCATTAATTATTCTTTTATGGACACACGTCTTTTAAAAGTTATTTTTATTCAGTATATTTCAGGCATATCCGTGGAAGCATTATTTTCTGTTGAACCCGCCCGTTTTAAGCAAATTGCTTTTCCATGAACGTATTTTTATATGCTACATCTATTTATATTATTCAATTCACTTACATGTAATATGTATATCCTAAATACATAGCAAAATTTGATCTATTACACCAGTATTAAGTTTCTTTCTTAAATGAGACCCCCCCCCCCCCGGAAAAAAAACCCGTCAAATCGATTAAAATTGGTACATCAAATTCCAGTCATTTTTTTCTTTTTTTCATCATCTTCGCTTTTCTATTATTTCCTTTAAAATAGAAATTTACCAAAAAATCGCATGCGATGATAATCCGTAAAACTTATGAATTATGTTTTATCGAATACAGCCCGAGAAATTAATAACAGTTCTATGAAAGGGAAAGAATTTATGACTTTGTAATAATAAATTTAAATAAAACCAAAATTGTTGTACGTGTAAACTGGAATAGAGTAGTCAGATCAATACACTGTGTTACCGACGAAAGATTAACCTGTTTCACCTTTCAACAGTAACCAATGAACTCGTCCGTTGACGGTTGTGGGAAATTCTACGAAAAGGAAAAGCAATCGTCGGTAACCAACGGGTGAATCACGTCGAATTTCTCTATCTTGTGGACTGGTTTTGATAATTTGAAATTTTGTTTTGTTTCCTTGATACCTAACATGTATTCAATATGCCCGGAATAGGTACTCAGAATAATTACCCTGTGTGTTGTGTGTGTGTGTTTAAACAATTAATGTGTAAAGTTTTTTTTTTTCATAAATAGATAAATTATTCAGTATGCTTTCAAGTAAACATCATCTGTCTCCCTCAGCCGCGCTTACTCTTTCCTCGCCTATTTAATAAGGCCACCTAAAAAATAATGTTCGTTGGACTTCTCCTCACTCAAAATGAAATCGAAGTACCGATATTCTTCACTGTCAACCGGAACCAATCCATTTACTAAATAACAATGAAATGTAATGATTCATTGAAAAATCTCGTAATAAATGTATAATTTTGGTTACAGATTCTGATACCCTAAAAGAATATGAAGCAGTGAATGAAAGAATCGGATTCTCTTGTGGAGTTTTAAAAAAACGATCGAATTTATGTTATACTAGATGACATCGACTAAGATTAAAAACCTAAGGTAATCTCTCTCTCTCTCTCTCTCTCTCGATATTAGGTAATCTTTATATATAACGGACTCTTTGATCTGTTATCATGACACAGAGAAAAGATAGGACAGGACAAATATTTCCTCATATTAAGCAATGCAAGTTTTTAAAGAACATTCTGCCAAATCAAGTCTCATGCTCATTGTCATAATATAATAATAGGAAGTGGTGCCATATAAATCTAGGCTTTGATTTTTAAAACATATTAACAAATTACGTTCATATGAAAAATGATTGGTCTTTGTGAGGTAAAGCATTTGAACGCATGTAATTAATCTACAGTGTATTTCATACCCTATAAATGGAATTCGTTACAGGAACTATTATACATAGTGACTTTACGCCCTAAAGTGGTAAAGAAACAATATTAAACAGCTATTTCTATTGACTTCTTCAAAATTGTCAAATGGACGATTTTTTACGCAGCAACTGGTTCACTAAGATGTCATAATTTTTTTCTTCTGCTGTAATAAAGCTTTCATTTTGTCAATTGAATGAGGATATTTGAAATAATAATCTGTCTGAGAATTATAATTTTATACGCTCATCTTAAGGCAGGGCATATTTTGTTATGGCGTTCATGTTTGTCCATATATCTGTCTGTTTACTTTTTCGTGTCCGGCTCATAATATTTATACTATAAGCATAAAATTAACAAACTTTGTCAGCTGGTACATCTTGTGTAAAAGGTGTGTTTCACTCTAAAAATAGGTCATTGTGACCTTTAATTAAGATGTTATTGTCAAGAGAGGGGAAAATCCTGTCCGGCTCATTACTAGATAACTATTAGACCAAGAACCGTAATACTCGGCCATTTGATGTATCTTATTAAATAGAAGGTTTGTCGCATCCTATTTAAAAGGGCACTTTGACCTTCATTTAAGGCAAAATTTAAATATATATATATATATATATATATATATATATATATATATATATATATATATATATATATATATATATATATATATTCATATATATATATATATATATATATATATATATATATATATATATATATATATGTCTTTACATTTTAAATTATACAGTCCCAAAAGATGTAAGAATATTGCAGATATTTAAAAAATGTTTCATCAAGAAAATACACAGTTTTTTCTCATTGCTAACTTTACAACAATTTTTAACAAATATAATAATGTTTTGTTTGTGTCAAAAACAAGAGAGAAATTCCACATTGGTGTAATTATCAAGCAGTAGTAAAGAAGAATTTTAATAACAAATTAGATGTTGAATTAGATAAATTAATGAGTTTCCTGTGAGGAATTTTACTGGTAGAGCATCTCTGATCAGGCAGATGTTATCTTGATCTCTTGGGAATTAAGCAAAGGAATTTAATTGCTCAGTCTTGGATAAAATTATCTTGTTGTCTAGCCTCTTTCAAAATAAATCCGGTATAAAGTAATGAAAACTAATTTGAAATTGTACAGTGTGAATTTTTTTTTAATATTGTCCAGCAAATGACAATGGTATTAATTGCTTAGATAAAGACTTTTTGCAATACACAAAGTCTGGAAAAGGGAACAAATCTGATGGCAATTATGGCTGCTTAACGTCTATGAGAAATATTTGGGGGGAATCTCCTGCAGGGTCTTGGTTTACTCATCTCTGGGACTTGTCCTAACCTCTTTTATTGGATATGTTTCCATTAGGAAGTACTGGCTCATTTTGCCACATTTTTAGAAAAAAAATAAAGATACCAAATGCAGTTTATTATTCATAGTTCTTACCTTTTTTTTAAGTATCTGAGGTTAAATTCCATGTTTACCCCATCACACTTCTCTGCCTAAATCTGTCCAGCATTATGCACAAATGTAATAAATTTGTTTGGTGAATGTAAAAATTCAATTAATGGTTTATTTGACAATATATTAGATAGAAAAAATATCAAAGAATATGAATTTTATCACTCAAATGATGTATATTTTTTACAGGGTATTACAGAAGAGGAATAGAATATTACACTGTGGCAGTTGTTGAATACTTGGGAGTAATAGAGAAGAACAAGTAAACCTACTGCAAGACTTTTTTAGGAAAACTCGATGAACAATTTATCATGTCTAATATTAATTTATTAATACTAAACTAAAAAGACACACAGAAAATTGCCAAAATTTCTTTAAATTTATCTGAATTGTCTTCTCTTAGCTCTCTAACAACCACTTGTTAAAAATATTTACTTTTTATACTATATTTTAAGCAATCAGCGTTTAAGACTTGCAAATAAATCTTTTTTCAGACTTATTTTCTTAGCAAGTAACTGTTATCACATGTTATAAACATATAAATTTAATAATGAATTTCTTGTCAAACTGTTGTTAAAAAGTTGTTTTCTTTTAAAGTTTTCTGAATTAACTTCCCTTGTTTTTCTAACAACTAGTTGCTAAGACATTTTCAGGAAGCTATCTAAGATATTCTTAACAAGCGATTGTTACGGTTAAGACTTTCTTGAAGCTATTTAAGATTTTCTTAACAAGCAGTTGTTAGGGTTTAGACGTATTCAGGAATCTACGATATTCTTAACAACCAGTTATTAGGGTTTTAAAAGAACTCATTAATTGAAACATAGCTTTCTTAACAAGCAGTTGTTAAGAAAATATCTTGAGCATACTCCTAATCTTAAGACATTTTTCCCAATGTTTCCTGAGTTGTCTAGCCTTGGTCCTCTAACAACTAGTTGTTAAGAAAAGAATATTTCATTAAACTTGTATGTGCTATATTTGCTTAATAATTTTAATTGATTGTCAATTGTCAATTTTTATCCCGGTTTTCTAGCAAATTTTAAAAGGATTCCAGGGACCTACTTCTAGCATCCTTAACAAGCAGTTGTTAAGACTTTTATTCCGTTTGACTTCATTTCCTTTCTAACAACCAGTTGCTAAGAATATATCTTGTAAAATTCTTTTGGTATTCTTAACAAGCAGTTGTTAAGACTTAATTCCGTTTGACTTCATTTCCTTTCCTAACAACCAGTTGTTAAGAATATACCTTGTGAAATTCTTTTGGTATTCTTAACAAGCAGTTGTAAAGACTTTATTCCATTTGATTTCCTTTCCATTTCTAACAACCAGTTGTTAAGAATATACCTTGTGAAATTCTTTTGGTATTCTTAACAAGCAGTTGTTAAGACTTTATTCCATTTGATTTCTTTTCCATTTCTAACAACCAGTTGTTAAGAATATATCTTGTGAAATTGTTTTGGTATTCTTAACAAGCAGTTGTTAAGACTTTATTCTGTTTGTCTTCCTTTGCATTTCTAACAACCAGTTGTTAAGAATATATCTTGTGGAATTCTTTGGGTAGTCTTAACAAACAGTTGTTAAAACTCTGTATAAAAGTGTAACAGTTTTACTTAATTTTATTTAACAAGCAATTACTTAAGAATTCCTTCAGCTTATTTTTCGTGTTCTTAAGAAACAGTTGTTAAGACATGCCAGATATATAATGGTTTCTTTAACAAGCATTTGGTAAGAATTGGAAAATAAAGTGTTTAAAGTATGCATAGATTTCAGTTGTCTTTTTTGTACTTAACAACCATACAGAGCTTTTGATCAAATGGAATTGATCAAGTTAAAATGGAAGGTGTTTTAGCTGGAATGTCTCCTGGCAGTCGCTATTTATAAGTGTTTTCAGTTTATGTACATGTCCTAACAAATGTACAAGAATGCACCATAATGTCCACCATAAAAACCTACCTTGAAATCCAAGTATTTTTCTAAAACAACCAGTGTAACATGATCATCTACTGTAAGACCAGACAAATCAGACCATCCTGAAAAATAACTTCATAATCACTTCATATCCCCACAAAGTAATTAATCTCCTTACGTAAAATATATATTTTATTAACTGTAATTTTTCATATTTCAAATAATTAGGGTAGCAAACAATGCTAGTTCAAGACCTGGCATTTTTTTTTTTTGACCAATTAACAATTTCTATTGTTATTCTTCAACAGACTGATTAGAGTTACTTACCGATCTTACAGAACAGTGAGTACAGTTTAGCCCTCATATTTTCTGACACATCTACGATAGACTGACTGGGATTACTGGCGGGAAGGGGTACTACACCCTGATACTCCTGCAGGGCCCCCATTAGTGGCTTTGTGATGTCAGCAATAGCCCCGTCCTTATCTCTCTTTACACCCATGTCTTTCTCCTCATTCCTGTAAATTTCACAGAACAGGTGGGCCGCTGAGCAGTTGTCCTTGCCCCTCCATGTGTGAATGTGGTGAATTGTCTTTGGATTCTCACACAGATCTAACAGACATCCCAGAATCAGGTTGTGTGTATTTTTTGGACAGACCTGAAATGGAAAACCATTTTGCTATTGTTAATCCCTTTTTAAGCAATAAAATGTTGAATCTTAGAATACACAAATCATTACATGGCATCATTAGCCCTCTTTTCTAAACTTTATACACTAAACTAATGCAAGTTCACAGACTGACTCATGTTGCATATCTACTTTTTGACATGCACAGTTAAGAACATATAATGTGTGGGTGGTAATTAGTGAGAAGCACTCATTAGGAACTTGATAACTTACCTCCAGGAGATCAATGAGTAAGAATACACCTTCTTTCTCCAAAAAGAAATCTTCTGTGATGTAACATCCAACCACAGCACACCTGTATAAAATCAAACAACCTGATTAAAGGATTTTTTTATTATGTGAAATCTGTGAAAACATTTCCATCAATCAATCAACTTTTTTTTCATACATTCTTCCTACTTTTGACATCACCTCAACAAACCAACAAATCTGATTATCGTGACTGACACATCCCACACAAAGCTTGCTTTCTGAACACAAATCTTTAATCCTGTGTAACATAAACAATTCCCTTTTATTTTCTTTCTTTCCTTCCTAACCTCTTCCGAAAGCAACCATATTATTAGCAACTACTTTCATCAAATTAAAGAATCCTTCTCATCCCCCACCCCCTAAAACTGTTGAAGAATTGTCAATGTTTTCTTTCACAATTTATACCCCATAAAGTTGACAAGGGAGATAACTACTAGTGACCAGACATAGTTAACACTGACGAGGGAGTTAATTACTGAATAGACTCATTCAGCATCTGACAGGGGAGATGAATATAGAAAGGTGATACTGCACACCTGTATCTCAAATAACTAAAGTAACATTGCCAACAAGTAACAAAGGGTGATAACTACCGATAAGATTACTCAAAGTTCTCAAGGGAGTTAACTACTGTACATCCCTAATTTCACAGAATTAAAAACTTAGACCAAAATTAATTTCTGCCATTATTTCATTGGTTTATTTATGATTTTTATGCATATAAATGAAATTCTATAGTTTGATTGGAGGGTCATTGCGATTGTGACATCTCAAATGACACCTCAAACAATGTTGTAAACAGTTTTTGTGATGGCCAGAGTCAGCTATGTATCTGAGCAGAAAAACTTTTAGCCTGATTATTATCCAAACATTTGAAAGGGAAATGATTTCTTACTCACTATGGAAGGAAAACAGAAGATATATCTTGTAATCTGGAAATTTTTTCAATCTTTCTGAATCAGAAGTTTGTTTACCAATTGAAAATGGGTGCTGTCATGTCTTAGTTTTTTGAATCTGGGCTATTATTGATAAAAACAAAGCTTAGAAAGGAAAGAATTACTGACCAGACACAATCTACAGTGAGACAAGGGAGATAACCCCTGGCAAGACACAACTGACAAGGGAAATAATTACTGACCAGACACAATCTACAGCTGACAACAGAAGACGGTGATGACCCAGGCCGCTGTTCAGGAATTTAGAGTTGGTCCTCAAGTAATGAATGATCACCTCCACTCCATCCACCCCAAATAGCTCCTAAATATAAATAAGACAAATGAGTTAAGAAACAACAAACAACTCCTAACAATGGAAAACAAAGAAAAGTTTATTCTCAATTTAAGAGCAAAGTTAGTTGAATATATTCTGTAATTTTATAAGTGCAATCAAAATTTAGAACACTCTCCTTTGAAAGGGTTCAAAATAATGTACAAGGGTAAAAGAAATTAATTGCTTTACACTTGTATTAGACCATCTCTCTCCTTCTTTTATAGACAGTTACATGAGTGATAAAGCAGACAATATAAAATTCTGATATTTAATCTCTTTTTCTACTAACTTTTCTGTGCATGTCTCCCTCACACAAGCAGGAGAGAATCAGCAACATGTCTGACTGCATCTCAATGTCCACAGCATCGTCCTCTGTTTCACTCCGAATGGCATTCTTTAAGATGGCTATAAAAATCACCAGATTAAAGGTTAGATGAAAGATAAACATTCATTTTACATGTGGATAAGTGTTTTTTTAGTTGTTGATTGAAAAAATGCTAATTCGTATAAACAAATTTACATTAATTAATTCTTGTTGATGTTTTTTTGATTTACTAATAATTTGACTGACTTATTGGTGATATAAGTGATATATAACTGATGATACATAACTGATGATATATAACTGATGATATTTAACTGATGATATATAACTTATGAGTAACTGATGATATATAACTGATGATACATAACTGATGATACATAACTGATGATATATAACTGATGATATATAACTGATGATACATAACTGATGATACATAACTGATGATATATAACTTATGAGTAACTGATGATATATAACTTATGATGTATAACTATATGATATATATAAATGATTATTAAATGAACTACTGATGATTTGGTTAATGACTTCCTAATGACTGGTTGATGATTTACTGATTTGATGAAAAAAGTGAAGATAACAAACACTAATTGATCTAAAAAAAATCCACACACTATCTGTGAACAGGGCATAAATCATAGACCCCTGGAAACACCAAAGATGGGATCAGATGCCTAAGAGGAGTAAGCATCCCCTGTTGACAGGATACACCCACAGTGAGCCTTAAGTATTGATCGGGTAAATGGAATATACCATAGTTAAATTTAGTATAAAACAAAAGCCTTACGATTAGTGATTTACTGGTGATTGATGATTTACTGATTGGTTCAGCTGATGACTTGGTACATGATCTGCTAAGGATTATTTGATGACATATGATGATATAAATGTAAGTGATGTCTTAATGAAAATTTTATAAATGACTTACTGATGATTTGGTTGATGACACCCTGGTCTGACAGATCCTGTAAGACACCTTCATCTCCTGTAGACACCACACTGCGGAGCAGACGTAAACAATGCCTCATCTGTCCTCTCTTGTTGCCACGGCCACCAGAGCCATGGAAACTGTTACCATGACCACCAAAGTCCTCTGAAATAATAAATGTATCAACTTTTCATTGACAAAATCATATCCAAATTTAAAATGTTGTAGTGGACATAGAGACAGACTTGTTTACCTTCCCCCACACACCATTCCAGTAACAACAGCAGACGTGTGCTACCCTGGCAAGTCATGTAATCCTCAATCATTAGGGGAACCAGGGCACACAGACAGGACATAGCATGGAGCTGGATCTCCTCAAACTGAGCAGGGGTCCACTCCCGGGGGCCAGACGTGTTCTCATTGGCCCTCACAAAGGAGAATAGGGCCAGCATCAGGTGTCCCTCTGATAACACCTAAAATTAATGGGAAAATATGCAAATTAGGTTTCAAAGCTTTTCTTGACAACAAATTTTGATTTATCTGTATTTTTTTTCATATGATTTGTTGTCACTTCTTAAATGAAAATATGAAATTACTTCAGCATGTAAAACTTGAAAATGTATTTTGAGGAGAATCAAATTCCAGTTTTATAGATGAAACCTATAGATGAAACCCATAAAAATTTTCTGGGTTTAAAATAAAAAAAAAATAATGATACTCATTGCAATCAACCTACAATCAAATATAGATTGATACTAGGCAATATAAATTACTTTCAATTTACTTTATTTTGACCTAATTATGCAAGACTGTTTGCTCACAAAAATTTCATTCCTGTATATATTTTCATTGTTAAGGAATACATACTGGATACATCAACACCATGTTTTGAGAAACTTTTTTCTTTGCAGTTGCTTAAAAAATAACCAAATAAGGTTTCGCAAAAGATGAAATGGTTAATAGTATATATATACCAAAGCAGTATGACTTACAGGGACTACTGTTGGGTCTTTACTGAGAGTCACAAGGATACTAAACAACAACTTCTTTAACTCAAAATCTTCATGGCTCTTCATCAACTTTAAATGCTTCACCAATGCATTGTGACTTTTCACTGAAATAAAGAATGAATTTTATATCTCCTTTATCCAAAATTCACTTACATTTTTAGAAAAAGGTCTTCTAAGATTTTTTTTACTGTTTCTGTTTCATTCCAACAGGTTGATGTACAAGAAAAATGGCACTCTCATCACACAAATATAACCCATGCTATGTTCCATCCAAAGTGATGAATGAGGGAAATTTTCTGATACTTGTATATATAGTGAAACTTGTCTACTTTGGCTTTTGTGTTTCGAAATCTTGCTTAATACAATGTAAGCTTTAAGTCCCTTTCAGTGAAATATAGTGTCTAATCCAGAATATTGTCTATAATCCCGCCAATTTCTTTGGAAACAGTGGTTTCCAAATAAGAAAGTTTTACTGTAACAGTTTTGCAAAATGAGCAAAAGAGATGTTCAATCAATTAAATCAGATACTATTTTTACATTATTTCTGAAAGAAGGGAGGTCATTCTTCCTCCTTTAATATATTGCAAATTTACGATCTAATAATAATTATTTTGTTAATTTTTTCCAAATCTTAGTTTTTGACAGCTATATAAGTGAAAATGAAGACCCTTAAAAATAAGAAGACACCAAAAATCCTAACTTATGAATGTTAATGAATCTGACATAATGTTAAAGCTCAAACAATGCTAATTATATCTCTTATGTGATAAATAAACAATTTTGAGACATGAAGTATGATTGATTTGACAGAAATTTGCTGGCATCCACATGTTGTCTTCATAATTTAACACAAAAATATTTAAACAATGATAAATGCCATGTGGCAATTTGAACTAATTCATACTTCATTATCTGGAGGAAAAAATATTATTTATACAGCAACAAATCTATTTCACTGGAGTAAAAATGTGGGAAAGCACTTCGTCACCTTCATACGTTTTTCTCTTCTCAACAAACACATCATGACATGTGTTATGAAATGAATTGTGAATATAATGAACAGTCAACATCCTTAAAATTCCATTTAAAACGATACATATTATGAGCAGAGTCACATAGACCACTGAAAACAGAGGTGGGATCAGGTGACATTAAGGGGTAAGTATCCCTTGTCAACTGGTCACACCCACATTTTTTTTTTAAATACAAACCTTCCTGGAATGTTGCAAACAATGTCAGCTGTTTGGCAAATCCTGTCTCTACAAAGGGAGCGTTCGGACATTTCGATGCCACAAGCATTGTGATGACCAGGAGATCATTACGAAGCTGTCTGCCATAATGACTGTAACTCTGCGTTAACTGGTACACAAAAGCATCTCGTAGCTGACTGTTTAAAACAAAGATATCATAAATCTTATCCTTCTGAGAAATTTTTGATGTTTTTACATAGAATATTTATATGCATACTGAATTTGAAGTATCTGCGTTAATTTTCCTACACATCATCTTTTCATAAGTGCTAAAAATGTTGGGTTAATAATTTAAAAAGTATGAAATTCAGTGTCTACAATATTTGTTTTCTAGAAGATAAATGTTTCTCAACACTGTTTTTTTTTAAATGATATTCTTTTTCAAGACATGTTTCTACCGATTGTCAAATTAATAGTCCTATACATGCAGAACTCTCAAATAACACCATATTACATGTACAAGTAATTATATTTGTATATTTTTATTATCATTATAGCTTTACCATGTTTCCTTTCTTAAACAATGATATCAGAGCATTAAGTGTTTGAAAGTTACAATTTATCATATTGACATCTAAATCTTGCAGTTTTTAAGACAATACAGCCATTATACAGGTAACAATTATACCTGATGCAGGTTAAATTGTTAAGCTGCTCAGCAAGTTGCCCCTGGTCTCCATTTTCTAACATATTCCACAGGATTTCAACAGAGCGGAACAGGAGCTGACCTGTGGGGTCAGAATCCATCAAGTGTGAACAGACAGTAGTGGCCGCATCAGCTCTCAGCATCTGGTCACAATTCTTGGCTGTAATGGTCAAATTGAAAATTTTAAAGCCAAAACACAATATTTTACACTTTCTTACTTTATATGCAAATTATTTCTAGTATTTCAAGTACATTTTAAGTGTAAAACAAAGATGAATGCTTAGTGCTAAGTTTTTGTTACCTGCTTAAATCACAGTATTTTATATTCCCTTTTTTCATATGTTAATTATTTATGTTTTCAAGCATGTTTTTTAAAGTAAATCAAAGATAAATACACAGTGCTTATTTAGTTACCTGATCCTTTAGAGAAGTGTTGGAGTACATTCAGTACGGCCAGTTTTATGTCCACATCTTTCTCTAGCAATGCCAAGGACTGGAAAAAAAACATCAGTCTGACAGTGATCAAAACTTTTGCAACATTTATTATAATATGCTACTAATCAACATCAAATAAAAATAATATTACTTAATGAAACTAAGAAAATAAGATATTTTACTTTGACTAATGTTTCTGAGACATCACTGTTTTCGATCACTCTCTTGTTATATGACAGACTGGTGGCTTGGAGCTCTGTGAAAAAGTAAACATGCATAATATAGGTTATAAAAAAGTTTGTGGACTGGCACAATAAAATTAAAACTGCTTAAAATACATCAGTGAAATACGAAATACTCATTTAGTAGCATCATGTTTTTGATCTATAGAACAAATTCTAAATCATACATTTAATTTTTTCACAAATAGTCAATGTTTTTGTAAGCAATGGTTTATTACCATAGGAGAGACACATTTAATGCTAATTTGCGGTCTGAGTATCTAAAGTCACTCAAAAAGTGATGTTGATCATGTCAAGTAGATATTGAAATCGACAGGCAAATTAAGCTGACATAGTCAAGGGAGAAACTTTTCCTTTTTTATAGATCCCTTCAAAATATTGTTCATTGAAATCAGCTATTCATGAAATTGTAAAGTCATACAAACAACACAGGTCTCAATCCTTTTTTAACTCCAGGGTTTTTCATCTAATTTAAAAACAGTTTATGGGGCAGAGGGAGGCGTATTGAGAAGCAATGAAGTTGTCGAACATCATAGGGCTCAATGGCGACAGCACCAGGTGACCATATAATATTTTTTGTATTTCAGGATAAATGGCAAGTTATCAACGTATTAACCTTAAACTTCTTAACCTTACCAATTTCATAACCACAGCCTACATAATATTAATTTTATTGCATCTGTCCACTAACTTTTTGATAACCCCTCATAAATACTTCATAGACTAGCTAATTAGACTCAATTATCATGATTGGTCAATTCAATAAACTTAAATAAATATATAAATAAATAAATAAATAAATAAATGGTCAGTTCTATAGACTTACTCTGGACATCTTGATTGGTTGGTTTTTCACTGTAAAATGCAACAAGGGTGTCACATATCTGTCTCCTTATGTCACGAGATGGAACTCGCATTAAATATCCTTAAAAATAAACACATTTACAAAGAGGGGCAACTCTTTAGAGAACAAAATAAAAATCAAAAAGAATTTATAAACCCTTTCTTCTTTCTGAATAGTTCTTAAATGTAGTTTTCATAAAAGACTCTATCGTCTACATACAAGTGAAACTTAATTCAAAGATAAGGCACATGTGATGAAAATTAAAGGACTCCATACAAAACATGCATAGTTAGAAAAATTGTTAGGAGCTATCTTATGTTAAAGTTCAGTACATTGTATTAATATACACAAATTAAACACATACAATACAATGGAAAAGTTCATTTCAAAATTTATCTATGTATTTACTGTAAACCAACTTTTATTCATGTTGGAAAAATATCAGCAAGTTTCACGACCTTGCTTTATTTGTGAATATTTCTCGCAGTGAACTTTTTATTTCACTTTCTTTTTATGTAGAACATATCCTCAGTCATGAAACTTATTCTTTGCAGATAGATTTCAAACTGACAAATTGCAAATAAAAGTTTCCGCAAATAATAGCTGGTTTACAGTTTACATGTACATCAACCACATGTAAATAAAAAACAAACAAACTAATGTACAATATTAAATGCTAGCTTTAGATGACTCACCTAGCTGTGAGACAGACTCTGTGACAATCTGCTCAAAAACAATTTCATCTGAAGATTTCTCCTTCAGAAATGGCAGGCTACAGATTTTCAGAATATCACAGATAAGTTTCTCAAACAATGGTTCCTCATCTTGGCCCGCCACACGATCAGAACACACATTTAGGATCTTGAAAACCTGAACTAAATCTTTCATGGGCTAAGTCATTATTAAGGAAAGTAATGTGGAACTAGAGGTTGAGTTCACTTTGTAAATAGTTTTTATTTTATTTCATATTAAATTTGATTTAATATATCCTCCAGAAAGACCTATTGAAATTGTTCTGTTAATTATTTTTCTTCCACTGATTTTTTTGGTTTGAGGTTTATCAAAAAGATTTTTTGTTCACTATAAAGGTCATTAGTAATTATGAAAACATTTAACCCAAAGACTATGAACTATATGACCCCTTTCAGAATTCTTGCCCCTTGTACAAAAAATCTTGTAATCGTTACTCCTCCAAAAATGTTTTACTAGAGAGATGAAACCTTCACTGCTATCTTCAACTAATTCAGAAGACTCTTCAATCTATTCATTGCCAAAGAATTCATCAACCCCTTTTGTGAGTTATTGCCCCTGAAAATTTTTACTGTTTTCATATAATTGAATTTTTAAAAAAAATAATTTATCATAGGGACATGAAACAAACTGTACAGTACAGTTTGTTTCATGTCTCTTAGATAAATTATTGTTTTATTATTTATTAGTCTGTACTGAAATCTTCCACTTTTGCCCTTGAAAGTGATATCATAAGGTCATATGTCATAACGCACATTACTCAATTTGTTTGCACACATGTTGCAGTTATCAGACTATATCTTTCAAAAAATAATGATTCAATGCTTAAATATTCTTAGACAAAAGGATACAAATCCCTTCTGATAATGTTTCACCAGTCGCTGAAGTGCATTAATGTGTCTGTCTACCAAATGTACCTGAAAAATAAAAAATAAAGTCATTCTTACTAAATCAATTTTATCAACAAATTAAATGTCTCATCAGACTCGATTAAGTTTCATCTGCATAGGTCATTAGTATTGAATCTATGGACATGAAGAATGACAGTTTGATTCCTGCTATATTGAATATTTTTAATAATAAAGTTTCAGGTAAGAATTAGATTTGAAAAAAATTACACAAGTAAAACTTACTATGATACATTGTAATTAATCTTCTCTCATTAGCAAACACAACAGCAAACAAAAGTATCAGCACTAATTATAAAACTTACTGAGTGTGGATCTGTGAGAAGCTTTACAACTCTGCTTAAGTTGATGGGTTGGAGCTTTGTTCCCTATAATAAAACAAATATTTTGTTAGAAATCTTAAAGGAAAATTATCGAGTGCACATATAGATGGTGAGTGTGAAGAATTTTTAGACCATATATTTAAATTAACTGTGAAATAATCTCTAACATTGTTCATATGGATGTTCCGTACCTTCAATATGCCAATGTCATCGTCTGTGATAATATGAGCTACAATAGGAACCCGCGGTTTATCGGGCATAATGGCTTGTGTTGTTGTCATTGTTGGATTAAACGCTTGTTGGGTTTCGATTGCCGCCATTTTTAACCCAAAATCGGGATAAGGAAAGAACTTTTAAAATTCTTAAAGTACTATTCTTAAAAGAAAATGCTAACTACTGAATAATCCAACAAAATAATGAAGTCTTATCCATCACCAAAAGGAAAGAAGGTCGCCATTTTATGTTGCTAGGTAAACAGGAAGTGCGAGTGAGACAAAGTGCGCCCGACCATTTTTATATTTTTTTTCTATCTCTTCATTTATGATAACAAATAATTAATAAGTATTCACTGTCTGTTTATAAATTATACAGATAATAAATCGATATCTTAAAAAATATCTTAATTTTAGAAAATACAATGAATGTAATCTCGACCCCGATCTTAATTATTTTTAACAGAATATTTAAAGGAAAAAAATCAATAACTATTTCATGAAGGAAAACTGACATGCTTGCGTCTTGGGTCACGAAAATTCGATTTGTAATTATGTATATGTATTGGTTTAAAATCTTGAATCCAAATAACGATTTTATGTCATACATGCCCGTAGAACCCGGGGGGGGGGGGGGGGGGGGGGGGATTACCCCATTATATTGCCGATATATAGCATACTTTAGAAAAACATAGCTTCATGTACTATATGCTTGAAGCTATGTTTTTCTATAGTATGCTATATATCAGCAATATAATGGGGTCCCCCGTGTTATACGGCCATGTACGACATAAAATCGTTATTTTGATTCAAAATAAACTTAAATAAAAAAATAAAAGGTCATTAGACCTTATTATTGAGATGACTCATGTACTATATGCTTGAGTCACCTCAATAATAAGGTCTAATGACCTTTTATTTATTTATTTATTTATTTATTTATTTATTTATTTATTTATTTATTTATTTATTTATTTATTTATTTATTTATTTATTTATTTATTCATTTTGCTTTTTAAGGAAATTCTGCTTGGTATCCCCCCCCCCCCCTTACTGTAATTGCTTAATCTTACGGACGTGTTATATTATATATTTATTAAAATAAATATGAAGGGAAGTTGACGGTAAAAAAGTTGAAATCATCACGTTTCGTTGTTAGTTTGCTTCAAAGAATGGATGCAAATGAATATTCGAAATTGATGAAACGTAGTCGATACATCTAAATTGATTTAAGTCCACAGTAACAAGAGATTCTTTTCATACCTAGAAGTTTTTAAGAGATGCATTCCGCGTCATCACATTACAGAAAACATGTTAACGCAGGTTCTGCTCATAAAGGGTCGGAATAAAATTACTCGTATATAGAAAGTTTTCCTGTGTGTTCGAGAATCATCTACAAATTGAAATTGTCTAGAACATATTCGTTTTATTCGAAAACTCTATATTATATAATACATTTACTTAAATGAATGTCACATCGTTTTTTTACTAGTAAACTTTAAGTGAACATTTAATATGATATTAAGAGCTCTCATAAAACTATCTTACGAATATTGAAAACAGACAAAAAATGTCAATGTGTGTCTTAAATTATGATTCATTGGAGCAAGTATGTTTATTATAATATGTACTTTTACAAGGCTATGATATACGTGTTTGGATGTACAAGTATAGTACTTTATTGGTTGTGAAAAAACAAAACATAACGTAAGTATAAAACACCATGATGTGGAGTCAGTGGAAGTTCTTTATCTCCGTTGTTGGCTTTATAGCGATCGCTTATCAGGGTTTGGCAATGTCCCCTGGAGGTCCCCCATGCAATGGAAAGGAGGACTGTGGAACTAACGCATTTTGTAACCCAGATAAAAAGTGCCAATGTGAGGAGAATTTTTATCCATTTGGGAATGACTTCTGCCCATCTGCTGTGGGCTGTTTTGGTAAGAATAAAAAAAAATTGAACAGAATGCTGTCAATTTCATTAAAAAAAAATATTTTATGTTTAAAAAATTCGATGGTTGTTCATTATTTATGACTGTTATACAAATTAGTTCGTTTTAGAATTTTTCTTCCTTTTTCAAATTTTGAACTAAATCTGAGTGAATTTAAAAAAAAGGAAGAAAATTCATAGTTTTTAAAATTTTGTTCCCTTAATTAAAACCTTTAAAGATGTAGTGTTTCAAGAAAACATATAAAGATGTAGTATTTCAAGAATTTCATGTTTCAAATATACATGTATATAACATGCGACTAAGAGAAGACATTTATTTAAAACACGTGGTTTATAAATCATAAAGCTGATTCGTTTTAGGATTGTTCCACAACATGAGCTACATATACACGATTTGGGTATGCACATACAAGTATGTGGATATATGTCATTTCATTACTTTACTTGTGACAGAAAGAAAGGTTGACGTTGGTACAATTCAAAAGATATCTGAACGTCGTATCTGACACCATGACGTTGAGTCTGCGGACATTGTTTCATATTGTCGGTTTTCTGGCTATTGTTCACCAGATTCGAGCACCTGCTGTTGTTTCGTGTACTACTGATGAGGAATGTGGGGCTAATTCGTATTGTAATCAAGAGTGTCTATGTGAGGAAGGGTTTTATCCCTTTGGAAATGAATTCTGTCCATCTGGTGTAGGATGTTTTGGTATGTTCAATTCTATCCACCTAGAGTGGGATGTTCTGGAATATATGGAGATAACGATATTCAAGCTCAGAAGTCCATTCCAAACAATACAAATCGGGAGCAGAGCAAACACGGACCTCTAAAACCTCAGAGGTGGGATCAGGTGCCATGGAGGAGTGAGCATCCCCTGCCGACCGGTCACACCCGCCGTGTGCTCCTCATCATGATCGGGAAATAACGGAAAAACCCGTCGTGTTTGCTCTGCTCCTATTTTGTAATGTTTAATGGACTTTTGACCTCGAATACTATTCGTTATCTCCACATATATATCTTTTGGCTCAAATCAAAAGACCGATGGTCAGTGCCTCGTAGAATCCCAGCTGCATTTGATGTACATGGCGGACATATTTGCTATAATTATCTCTTGGGGGGGGGGGGGGACGGTTACCTACTACTTTCTAAAGTTTAATCTTGACGATGTTCAACATTTTAATTAATTGTCTGGTATTTTTAATCAAGCAATCCAAAATATGTGTATCATTAGATGAGAGTATTTAGATATTTGTATTAACTGATTTTTGCGTTTCTTTTGTGTGTCA
This sequence comes from Saccostrea echinata, assembly GCF_033153115.1. Classification (NCBI taxonomy): domain Eukaryota; kingdom Metazoa; phylum Mollusca; class Bivalvia; order Ostreida; family Ostreidae; genus Saccostrea; species Saccostrea echinata. The sequence goes on from NW_026889765.1 coordinate 4,695,159, forward strand.
CTATATATATTTTCATAGCATGACATTGTTAAGATTATGTGTTCCACCATGTTGTGTTTAGCATTTTATTTTTAACATTGTGACTTAGAAAAACAAATCTGCAATATTTTGAATAAACCTGTATTTATATGGAGTTAGTTTTCATTTGCATTAAGGATTAATTATTGGTTCTAACTGATATTTTTTCAGCGACATGCGATATCGCTGGCGATGATTCAGAATGTAACAATGGAAGATGTCAAGTGAAGTTTTATTTCCCGGAATGTGTCTGTGAGGAGGGGTTTGAAGGCCCACAATGTGACGGTGAATATTTCTTTACTTGATTATTGGGAAGGGTAAAGCGTTCTTCCGTCTCAAATGTGAATATACATTATAGAGAAAGCGGAAGTCTGCACGCTATATTACTGTATAAAAGTTCTTGTATCAAAGCAATTGCATCAAAAAGAAGCTCCTCACTACATTTTATGAAAAATTTACACGAAGATGTCATTACGAAGTTAACAAAGTGCATAATTTCTTAAATGAATCCATATACCAGATGCTTCCGATAGAAGCGACATATTATATCTATATGTAAACATTAAAATTGCTTTTGGGCTAAAATGGGCATAATTACTGTCAATCACCATACCTTTATGTGAGTATGCTTATAATCTGTGGAATGCAAATATAAGACAAAAACTGATTTATCTGAAAACAGAGTTTTCTTTCCCTTTTTAAATCACCTCGAAGAAGTCGGAAGGAGCTTATGCTTTACCCCCGGAGTCAAGGATGAAGTTTTGTGGGGCAGACTTTTATTATAATATTGTTTCAGAGTTGCATGGATTTTGCATCTGGTATGTTTTCATTGTACCCGAGTCAGGTTTCAGATGCTGTATTTTCAGGCAATATTTTTTCACTAAAAATGACCAGGTTAAGATAAAGATAAATTTTTAGGAGCAGGTCTCATTTCCAAAACTGTTTGGTGACTATGCTTGCATTGGTGATGTATCTAGGGATGCACAATGCCAAACTTGCTTCAGATGCTGGAACTAACCTATATTTTCCGGATGAGTGAGCAAGTTAACTGTAACGCCTTTGATGACTTTACTTACATAGGCAATGTATTTAGGACGCTCACAACAAAGAATACTTATGATGCTGGATCTGACCTACATTTTCCAGATGACTGACAGGTTAAAGTTTTTGGAGCGGGTCCATTTCCATGTAACTATAAATACTACCTGGACCAAAACGTGGATGATGCATGAAGGGTTGTTAAAGTCAAGAACCTACATTTGGTGTTAGACTTTGCGGCAAAGTCTAGCACCAAATGTAGGTTCTTGACTTTAACAACCCTTCATGCCTCAACTTAAGATTCATTCGTCCAGTCGAGCTTTGATATCTTTGATTAACTATGTTTTGAAATCAAGCTTTGAACTGTTTCCTTCCACAGAAAGAATCAGTACTACCAGACTGACCACTACTACGTTGTCCACCACTACGCGAAGACGAGGCGGTGCACTTCCGGTTTTAGCCGCGGCAGTAGGTATCCCCGTGTTTGTTTTGGTAGCCACTGGGATACTCGGCGCTGCCTTTGCTGGATAAAGACTGTGTCCTAAATCATCATTTGATTAAAATGTTCATGAATATGCTGCACAATGATTAAAGAACCCCAGAATGAAAATTAAGAAAATGCATTTTATCCCACCTCTGATGGTTTTGGAGGTCCGTGTTTGCTGTGCTCCCGATTTGTACTGTTTTAATGGACTTTGAGCTTTAACATTGTTCGTTATCTCCATATTTCATGTACTGATATATGATAATTCGTAAGATGGTATTCAAACACATATTATCTGACCAGATTGTTTCATTTTTTTAAAGAAAGGATCTTTATTTAATACGTGTATCAATATTTAAATGATATTCCTGAGTGAGTTTCAGTTTTTGAAATGCAGAATTGACATCATTAGTATTCCCTTAATTTAGTATATATAAACTAAGATACCCGGTACATACGAGATTGTTGAGCAAGCATGTAAGTTTCCCTTAATATGTCGTCATAACAAAATCCTACCTAAAGACCTCGATAAGGAACAACAGGAGGAATGAGTCAGAAGACTTCCGAGTCTACCGATTGTGAGTACAGTGTGTTGAATTACATAATTCTGTTCTCTACGACGGCATATTTCTGTCACAATTTGTCTTAATGCCTATGTCAACTTGTCAGATGTTTATGTCAACTTGTCAGATGTTTATATCGTCCTGTCAGATGTTTATGTCGACTTGTCAGATATTAAAGTCGACTTGTCAGATGATATTTATGTTGACTTGTCAGATATTAAAGGCAACTTGTCAGATGCTAACTTCAACTTGTCAGATGCTAACGTAAACTTGTCATATGTTAACGTCAACTTGTCAAATGGTTACTTTGACTTGTTAAATATATTTTTTAGATGTTTATATCAGTTTGCAAGATGCTTATGTGGACTTGTTAGATAATTATCAACATGACTAGGAGCCCACTTCTTATTATTAAAGCCTATTCATGCTACTAACTGATATTTTACTTGTCATCGTAATTTCTGACAAGTCGACATACGTGTCCAGCAAGAAAACATTATTTTCTGACAATTAGACATTATTTTTTGACAAATCAAAGTAACATTCTAACAAATCCAAATAATTATCCGACAAGTTGACATAAGTATCTGACAAGTCGTCATATTCATCTGACAAGACAACTAAAGATAATTTCTGAAAAGTCGTCATTATTATCAGACAAGTTGACATGAGTTTAAATTATGAATCGACTTGTCAGATGATAATGTCGATCTGTGAGTTAATGATGTTTATGTGTCAGATATTATGTCGACTTGTCAGATATTTATATCAACTTTTCGGATAGTTATGCCGACTTGACATAAAAGTTATGTTGACTTGTCAGATGTTTACCTTGGCCTGCCAGATTCCTATGTTGACTCGTTAGAAATAATTCCTAAAATTAGGTGATTAAATGCATATTATATAGTAAAATCACATATGATTCTAAACATCAAGTAATTAAATTCAAATTTTATAGTTATAATCAAATTATTTTTTACATCAAGTTACACAGTTACACTTACTGTACCAAGTGTTTTAAACACTTCTAACACTTTCTTACTAAAGAAGTTATCTCAACTCATTCTTTTAGGTGTTCCCTGCAGCTGATCAGTATATTCATATTCCTATACGAAATGATGAAACTCTCCAACCGACTGAATATATAATTAAGTAAGAAAATACCATGCAGTACACTAAGTTCCTGTTCCAATAGGATTGCTGTGGGATAGCCTGATAAAAGCTTTGATAACAAACTGGGTGTTTTCTACACGTCGTCTTTCTACCTTAAGGTTCTCTCTTTCCGTAATGATCAATCAAAATATACACGAATGTGTCAAAGTTCTCTGGTGAATATATCAACCTTAGTATATAGAACCTTAAGTCATTGAAAGTAACGTAAGCCAACCACCTAATGAATATTGATGCCTATGACGACAAGCAAATAGGGGAAATCTCTAACTCTCAAGTTCAAGGTCAAATTGTGCCCTATACTGGTGTGTCTTTACAAATGATAGAGAGTAGAAGAGAATGAGAAAAATTATTATAAAATTATAGAAAACTAACATGACTTCTAAGTTTAAAAAATTTCATACTCGTAAATCAATAGAAAAAACAAATGGAGCAAATTCACAAATAATAAAAATGAAGGAAATCACGTCATCAAAAATACTATGTTTACTTAAAATGAGCATGTAATTACATTTACGGTTGTCTAGATAATGAAAAACCACTTTTGAAGCATTAAGGTCGCTGTGAATTTCTACTCTTGAGTGTTTGCCAGAGATATACGTCGCTTGCTTCATGATATATGCCTATGTGACAGATCTGTGTGTTTACACACCAATAACTCACATAGAACTTAAAATGAAATATGAAGATAACAAACAGTATTCGAAAAGCATTCATTAAATAGAGTTGTATTTTAGTGCATTTTGAGTCACAATATATAAGAAATCTAGACTTAACCTTGAAAATCACATAACCCATAAATTTTGAACAAAATCACAACAGGTTAGGAATGGGAAAATCTCATTTAAAAGATTCAGTAACGTAACTTTAATTATAAGAATATCACGGTTTTGAAAAAAAAGAATTGAATTTCCTCTATTTATTACTTTGAAGGAAAATATTTAGAAAATATTTCGGTTTTAACGAATTTTAAAATTATTCCTAAATTGTGTAGAATGAATTGATCAATTACAATGAAGTCAGTTCAAAATATGAGACAACTGACAAATCCAAATACCTCCCTTTCATACTTCTGTGGGTTATCAGAGTAAATCAACCATATGTAGTGATAAATTGAAAACAATCTGACACAATGTAATCACACATATATAATTGAACACTTAAAGAACTGTTTGGTACACAAAATCACACTCTTCATGTGTTTGTACAGGAACAAAAAGATGTCCACAGAGAATATCTATAAAGAACAAATAAGATCTTGTATTCACTGTGTCCACCATATTTGCATTATTGCATGCCAAGTAAAGACTTGGTAACGCCATGAGCATGCTGCTGGCATTTTGTTATTGATTGTTTACAACGTCAAGAATCTCAATATTCTAACATGGTCCGCCTTTACACAGACCTCCCTAACTGAACATATGTGAGATGAAATGGAATGAAGACCTTATAAATTCAGATATTGGACGAATGACCTGAAGCGCTATAATAGTGCGACTGAACGTTCCAAAGATGTACTTATGTAATTTGATTGATTTCATGCATAGCACATGTTTAGCATACAAAACTGCAGATATTGATAATATACATTATGGTTATCTGTTTTGGTTTTCTTTCTTTCATTCTTTTCCTTTTTTCGGAGCTTACAACTTAAGATTGTATGTTTTCATGCTGTTTTTAAAGAAGAGAAATATTTACCATAATTTGATGAAAAGAAGTATAATCTAATTAAATATTTCGTACAGTATATTAAGGGAAAAGTATAAAATAACATTATATTTTTTTCCTTCGTATATAAATCAGAAACCAAACCATGTACCATTATATAAATAGTGCACGTTTTTGAGGGTAACAGTTGAAATTGACACCCCAAGGAAAACCATTGTCAACCGACGCGTCGAAATTGACACCCCAAGGAAAACCATTGTCAACCGACGCGTCAGCGGAGGTTGACAATGGTTTTCCGAGGGGTGTCAATTTCAACTGTTACCCTCAAAAACGTGCACTATTTATTTTATTATACTGAATGTCTTATTGATTTCGGATATCATACAAAAAATTCGGAGATCGTCGTTAAGTTCACGCTTAGAAAGCTTTCACACTCCCCACTTCTATTTTTTCAATAAGAAAGCTTCGGAAAAGATTTACCAACCTCTTTTTTGTTTGTTTGCTACTCAAAAAGTCCTTTATCATCTAAAGTTTGCACTCGCAAGGATGTTTCGTCTGTCGTTTGTTGTTTTCAAGTAAGCTACATCGGACGCAAGCTTTTATTGACGTCGTTTATTCGACTTCTTTCAAACGCACAACCGACGTTTTGAGAATTCTACGGTGAACCGTACGCGCATCATTTGAACGCATGTGATATTTTCGTAATGTTACCCGTTGTCAAGTGTGTTGCTAATGCTGAGGGTAACATTACGGATTGTTAAATGCCTCTAAACCAATCAGATTTTAGTATTTAACATGAAAGTATAATAACATAAGTTAAGCCATATTTGCAATTCAATAATGTAACCCTAGGGAAGGATTTGTATCAAAAAAGACATGAGTCGTGTACTGAAGGATGAAGTCACAATAAGTTTCCACAACACTCAGTAATGAATAAAACTTAAAAATTAAGGAATCACGTCAGGAGAAAAAAATACCGAAACCATTTATAATTTTTCATATATTTCATTTATTATCAGCATTATAATTATCATCCGTTTTGCAACAAGTGTTATTTTATTATCACTATCATCATCACGAAAATATTCCAAAGCATTTATATTTTAACTAATAAACCGAAGTCCATTGATTTTCACTATACTTCATTTCTCCCATCATTAATTTAGGGACATAATCTCTAGTCCTCTCCATCCTAGCCTTTTTTATCAAGTTCAGCTGAATGTTTACTCTGTAGTTCTAATTTTCACCCCCAGTTAGGTGTTCCTTCTTTTTCCTTTGGAATTCAAAATTACTGCTCTTTTTATTCGTTCTAGAGTCGCGGAGTAAGGAGCTGATCCTTACGTCGCAGGTTCGAATCCACTGCAAGATATGGGGACCGATCCTTCGGATGAGACCGTCTAGAGGTCTCATCCGTCTAGAGGTCATCTAATCTAGAGGTTCCGTGTCGTAATAGGTGTTGGCACGAAAAAGATCCCTCACTGCTCAATGGCCCTAAGTGCCATTTGCAGCCTTCCACCGGCAAGTGGTGGCGTCTCCATATGAGTGAAAAATTCTCTAGGGGGATGTTAAACAACAAACAAACAAACAAACGAAGTGTGTGCCCCGGCCATCTCAAATTTTTCTGCAATATTTTGGTTTCCACAGTTAAATGGGTTGTATTATGCCAGAAATCAGTGTTTTGTTAATGATGCTCCGCCAGCGTACTTGGAGGATTCTTTGTAGATCGGTTTTTAACAAAGGTTTGTATATTTGTGTTGGACACCGCTGTCTTCTAAGTCTCGGCACAATACGGTAGGACTGCCTTGACATTACTGTTGAATATCATTAACTTGAAGTTATGGACAAGGTCTTTAAATCTTCAGCTGTTCTTGCCTTTTAAATCCTGACCCTGACATTTTATCTCTTCCTCCGTCTTTGTCCACAATACCACCCAACACCGGGAAAGAAAGATTTCTACTTTTTCGAGTTTTTTGCTTATGTATAAGTCTCGTTGATTTTAAGTTCTTTTGTCTTTTTTTGTTGATATCCAATCATGCAGCCATTTTTGCTTCTCTCTTTATTTAATTATGCACTCGCAGTTGCTGTTGTATTGGGAAAACAGCAGAAATAGGTCATCTGAAAAGTTCCATCATTTAACTGTGTTGTCCACTGGATTCAGCATACATGTCCAAGAACGAATTCGATGTCGATATCGACAATATTATGTCGATGTCGTATCGATATCGATCCTGATCAACACTAGTTATTAATTGAATGAACTTGATACCAATAATGAGACTTGGTGCTATGTCGATGTCGTCGATATCGACAACACCATGCCGATATCGTATCAATATCGATAATATTTTTACAATTCATTTTCAAAATGAAGTATATCATAATTTTACAAGGCCACAAGTTATATAGATATTGATTCATTATTGGCATGAATATGAAAATAAATTAGGATTAGGATGACATACAAAGGGTTAGGGGTTGTTATTGTCTTGATTTAGGTTTAGAGTAAGGTTTTGGGTTAGGGTGGAAGTTGGTAAAATTGTTTTTAACAAACATGATTCGATATCGATACAATATTGTCGATATCGACAATATCGACAGTAGGGTCTACTTATTAATCAGAAAGTAAATATGCCCCAGTATTGCATTAAGAAATACAGAAGTCATTGTTTTGGGGTAGGTTAAAAGTAAGGTTCTGTGTTAGGGTGAAAGTTGGTAAAGCATTATGTTTTTAAAAATCAGAATTCGATATCGATACGATATCGTCGATATCGACGATATCAATGGCAAGTACAATCTTCGTAAAAGTCAAGTATTTAAACATATACACACATACACAGTAATGGGGACGGTACTTGCCAAGGGATGAGCAAACATGATTCGATGTCGAAGCGATATCGTCGATATCGACACTACATGGAAAGCGTTATAAGTGATAGTTTTCAAGTAACTCACATGTTAAAATACACAATATTAAGGGTGGAAGCCATAATTCTTTAAAGAATCATTATTCGATATCGGTACGATATCGTCGATATTGACAGTAAGGACAACTTCTTAAAACAGAAAGTATTCTTATATAGCCACTAAACTAGAGAAATATTATAGCAAACTATAGAAAAGTAATCTGTCGATATCGTGTCTTGGACATAACTCGGATTCAGCTGCTAGTTTCCGTTGTGGGTGGTGCAATTACCACCTGGTTGTAGAGAAGGGCATGTCCTTAAGCTATTCAAAAATTGGATCTACGAGAACAAAAGAGGGATTAGGCTCTTGTCAGTAGCAGGGAATGTATTGACTGGATAATAGTGATTCAGATGAAGGATGGGGAAGAGAGAAGAGATCAACAATCTGGTTCTCACAGGACAGATCGTGTACTGACCAAATTCCTACATTATATATGCATGTACATTGCTCTTTTAAATGAACAAGGGTATATTTGTATCCTTCTTACATCTATCGTACAAAAAATGAAATCTACCTAGGGATAAAGTAAGGAAAGAAAAGAATGTAAAAAAATTAACTGTTTCATGGTCTTCCATTTCTGAAACATCTAGTTAGAAAATACGATATTCTTTACCTTTTCAACCACGAGATATAAATAATTCAACGAAAGATAAAAATATAAAACAATAAACTGTTTATTTTTGATATTAAATAAGGGAATAAACGGTTTCAATCATTGCAGAACAAATTTAACATAACGCGCTTATTTCATTTATGTATTTTTTTTGCAATGTTATTACCGTAAATATCCAGCAAAATACAACAACAAAAGTATAATTTTATTAACAAATCATTTACAAGACAAACTCACGGACCCATGGAAACACTAAGGTGGTATCAGATGCGTCGCTGTAACAAAAATAATCCCTACTTGGGTAAGACAAATTCATCGTAAATATGATGAGTAAGCATTTTTGTCGAACGACCAAGCTGCTTTGAGCTCTGTTTTGATAAGTAAACAAAGTACACGTAATTTGTAATCAAATTTAGTATTAAAACAATAGTTTAACAAATGGTAAACACGTCAGTCAAAAGGCAAACAAGGTCATGACCACGGAATGTACACAATACTGACTTATAACTTGGTTGTTGCGACCCCTGTAACATCAACTTGTTTGTCTCTAAACTGCCTCGGTTTCAAAATTGATTGTTCTCAGAACTTAATCTTGCTATACTCATATGTAACAGATTAGTTTGGGAAATAAACACAATATGAAGGTAATAGTGAAATATATCCACATTTCGTAAAAAAAAACTTACTTGTTTTCATGGAGATAACTTTTCGTAGTTTGAGGGAAAAATAAGTTCCTCGAGATTTGCTTTCAAGGGTGGTAGACAAACATGAAACTTTAACATCTCGGTGGAGACATAAATTTGCGTTTCTCTTCTCACCACAAAAACAACGGAATTTAAACCTTTACGAAAACAAGTGATTTTTCGATTACTCATAAAGTTCGTAGAAAATGGGTATAATTTTCTAAATAATGACCACATTGCCAAACGTTTGCGATAATATTTTGATATAGACCATAATCTAGTTAGTGTATAAAAATTAAAACAATATACGCTATTTTACGAACGATATAGATGTAAATATTTTGAAAATGCAAGCGGCCTGGCCCAGTCTGACGTTACATGTAAGTAAGTTTCATGATAACGTCAATTTTTATCACATGTTTCTTGGATATACACCTTTTTGTGACACATTGCCATATATTGACCATAATGGAATAGATTTTTAAAATTCAAAACAATACACGATAATTTACGAGCTTCATAAGTATAAACACTTCGTATTCACAGGCTGCACAGTCCAGTACCGACGTTGCGCCAGATAACAACGTCATTAATAGGAACATCCTATGTTCATCAAATTACAGTGGTTTTTTTCACTTCTTGCAGTATCTCCCAAACTCGTTGAAAAATCGTATATACCGATTTCAAATCAATAAACTAATATATTCCGATAATTTCCAGTTGTTTAAATAAATATTTCATCACCGACGTCGTTTCAATCGTATACTTTTTTTTAAAGAAAAAACATAATTTTATGACTGGGTGCTGTTTTATTCGGATGACCAACGTCGCCTTCTCTGTCAATTTGAGAAAAATATGATAGTTGGTGTCTTATAGATGTGCATTAAGGTTTTGGAATTTTCAATTTTGGGCCAAATGAGGATCAAAATTTTATCTCCCCCCCCCCAAAAAAAAACCTGGTTCCCAGAACCCATTTATTATTTTTCGCAGTGGCCTAAATACCTTTTGTAAGATGATTTGTGGCGTCCTGTAGATGTGCAATAAGGTTTCGGAATTTTCATCCGGGGTCACAAGGGGTCGAAAATGACATTTTTTCTCAAAACACTTGATCCCAGAACTCCACTTACATTTTACGGGATAGCCAAATCTTTTGGAAGATGATTGCTGGCGTCCTGTAGATGTGCAATAAAATGTCAGAATGTTACATTTTTTTATCCCGGGGTTCAAATGGAATTCGTTGGCTTTTCTTTTTTTTTTTTTTTTTTTAAATCTTGATTCCCACATAACTCCTCTTATAATTTACACAATAGTAAGTCATCCTCTGAAAGTTATTGGTGGTATCATGTAGATGTGCAATAAGGTGTCGGAATTTTTATTTTCATCCTGGGGGCCGATAAAGGGGCCAAAAACAACATTTTTCTATTTAAAAAAAACCCTGGTCCCAAGAACTCCTCTTACATTTTACGCAAGAGCCAAATTATCTTTTGGAAAATAATTGCTGTTGTCCTGTAGATGTTTAATAAGGTTTGGGAATTTTCATTTTCAGCCTGGGGATCAAATGGGGTAAAAAAAATGTCATCTTTTTATACAAAAAAACCCTGCTTCCGAGAACCCCTCTTACATTTTACGCAGTAGCCAAATAATCTTTTGGGTATTGACTGGTTGGTGTCCTATAAATGTGCAATAAGGTTTCAGAATTTTCATTTTTATCTCTGGTGGTCAAATGATATGGGAGACGAACAGAAGTTTTTTCTACAATACGAGTAAAACCCTGGTTTCTAGAACTTCTCTTACATATTACGCAGTAGCCAAATCATATCTTGGAGAAGGTGTCTTTTAGATGTGCAGAATTTTCATTTTAACCCTCAGGGTCAAATAGGTGTAGAAAACGAGTCACAAAAACCTTGTGTTCAGTGCATTGTGTCATGTGCAGCAATAATATATTTGCTTTAAGGGTTGAAATCTCAACCATTCTTATACCGGCACTTTCTAAAGAAAGATGAATTCGTGGGTCTTTTCATACACAAATACAACGATAATCAAACCCCCATAAAATTAGTGATTTCACAGTAGTTAGAACCAGTTCTTATGGTAATCTATATGAAGAATTTCTTAATTAAGAAGTAGGCTCTTCCATCAAGGTAATGTATGGACCAATAATACAAAAAATTACGTACTGACATCCACTTTATATGAATAATTTATTTAGATATAATAAACAATATTTCTTTGTTAATGCAGGGAATGACAGTTGCAGTCATTGAAGAAGAAAATTACATAAAATGCTTACACGTGTTATGTATTTTTCTGCAATGTCGCAACCGTTTTTCCTGCAACAAAGAAAACATTGTATTTGTTTTAAATTAATGTAAATTATTGCCCAGTGCGATACTTAAAGCTGATACAAAAACTTGTTATTTTTTTTATTGTACATATTTATATCATAAACCTTCTGCTGCCCATTACATATAAACATACTCCTAAGATACTGATAAAAGGAAAGATTGAATGTTTGCAAGATATATAAGTAAATACACATACACATTTCTTTTCGCAAGAGAATGTGCTCAAAGATATATAAAGTTGTACGGTAGCCATTCTTCTTCAGCATATTAAAAGCGATTTTTAGTGTTTTTAAATAAAAAAAGTCTTTTGATAAATAGTTTATGGTATATAACATCTTTTATATTCTATTTACATTCTAGAAACACTTATGTCTACAGGTAGAATAATGTTGTATACCTATGTAGATACATTTTATTCATATCTATACTTGTCAATCTATATGAAGATTCATTCAAATAAATATTCATAATATCAATCTATGAATACCATTATGTAATTCCAGAATATTTACGTAGTTATAATCCGATCGTACATTGGTTGTAGTCCCTTCCCTCCACGCCAATATCCTCTGTATATAAAATGACTTGGGTAAAATCTTTGAAGAAAGCCTAACGCCATGTTCTGGGGTAGTATGTCACGTTTGCTTTTCGTTTTTGGCTTTCTGGTGGTCCTTCATACTGCTCAGTCCGGTGGCGGCATTGATATTGATCTGCTAGAATGCACCACCACAACAGAATGCCGGACTTATGATCCCCTCCTGTACTGCGAAAACAGACGCTGTCGATGTCCCATGGGGTATTATTATGACAGAACCTACGGCTGCATTGGTGAGTTTCACAATGAGGGATTTTGGTTCAGTTTTTTTCATAATTTCATTTAGAATTTACATATATATGTTTTCATTTTCGAATGCACGATGGACATGCCAATATTCAATTACACATTCATGATTTCAACTGGGAAATATCCATATCCCTTTTCTTTGAATTATAAATCTGGGAAAAAAGATACATATACAGCTGAATTTATTTTTTCGGAAAGAAGTATGATCTACTTTCTTTCTACACTGCATATTTATTTTGTGAGGATAGTAATTAAAAAAAAAATCATCAACTCTGAAAAAGAGCAAAGATGATTTTTGTTTGATTTACTCTTGTATGACATTTACATTGACTTTATGACATTGACAAGAAGAGGGTAATTTTGAGAGGCATTGACCACCCACCCCCCCATGTGTACATCAGTCCACCGCAAGTAAAACTCCAAGCGCAAGCAGTGCCCATTTCAGCTGGGTGGAAAGAGAATACAAACACAGTGTCCTAAGACACAACAACAAACAACGCCTACAATGGGATTTGAACCGACCTTTCGATTACAGGTTCAACATCTATAAGCACAGAGTCATGTGCTCCATTAAAATAGGTCACAATGTTAGATTTTCCTGTATTTTGAGCAGCCTTTGTTGTTATCAAGTGGATGACACCAATCCTGTTAATAAAATGACTTTGTATCACAGAGGGGTGCAATCCTTATGGAGGCGAGGCGGAGTGTAATTACAGGGGAGTGTGTAGAATGAGGAGTAATGGCAGATACGAGTGTGACTGTGACAGGGGATATGACGGGAGGAACTGTTATGGTAAGAAACACTCTTCCCCCTTTAAAATCTGTTTTTGTCTACTTCATGTATATTTCATGTATATTTCATAAAATGTTGTGGAAGTTTTGATAACTTCCTCTAAAAACTTAGTATCTATACTTAAAAAAATATTTTTGACTTGATATATTCTCCCCATGCGAGGTAAACATAAACTTTTTATCACCTTTCTTAAGCAACATTTTAAAAATATTTTGGATTACCGAGCCCAGTTTTACGTAGCTGCAGATCCGAGGCTCAAAAGTCTGAAAAAATACGGGATGGACACCCATTCTTTTTCTTTCCAGATCAGTGAGCTACAGATCTGCAGCTAAAATTACGCTGAAAAAAAGTTTGAGGAAGCAAAGCATTTATAAACTAACTCATGGGTTTCGCAGTCTTTGATATTCTTTGAACTTTATGAAAAGCCAGAAGAGCAGTCATCAGGCTATTTCATTTCTAGTTTCAAATCATTATAAGAAGATACAGTCCCCTTGCATTGGAAAAGGGGTATAAAAATTAAAACAACAACAAATGTAAATAATAATCAGTACTTGTGTACTCTATCAGATCGAGGCTGATATGGTGCATCAGCAATACGCTATTTAGGACACTTGTAACAAACTTTTTTTTTCAAAATTCGTACGAATTACATATAGGAAATTTAGATATAGGAAATCTATATCTTAGATCTATCTATATACTTATAAATGTTTATATAAGTAGAATGAATACGTCATCCACATAAATAAATTTTAATATTTTAAATATATTTCCAGCTCATAAATTCCTTTAAAGTGATTAAAAAATGTATAGATTTATAAAGAAGGCAAAAAGTTTTGAACACCATAGAAAACCAATAATTGCTAAAGGAGGTTGAATCCGTCTATCAAAAGTCTTAAGAAGTATATTTATAGTATCTACACAAATAGCTTAATTTAAAAAAAAAATCAACAAAAAAGGGGATTAATAGGCTTCTTGTCGCATTACGGTGCATTTGCCACGACCTCTTTTCCACTGTGATTGCGTCTTGATCATAAATAACTTTTTCGAAGTTTTCTCTCCAAAAATTTCCATCTTATTAAATCATGAGTCCAAATACAATCTTTTTTCTATATTGAATAGACAAATTAAAAAAAAAATGACTATGAAAAAAAAAAACTCAAATTACTTATGATAATCAATTATTTGACCTTTCTGCATTCACAAAATTACGGAAGCCGGTAGGTGCCAGGTAGAAAAATATTTTTTCTGGCGGCCGGCCGCCAGTTATTTATATATGTGCCGGCCGCCAGATAAAATATTTTGTTTTACCTAGCTTCTACCGGTTTCCGTACAAATTGTCATTTTCTGGCAATCGAAATTTAACAAGCGATAAAATAATCTAAAAATCTCGAGATTTTACTGGATTTAAGCAGAGTGGTCAAAGCCATCTCTTTATATTTAGACAAAAAAAAATTAAAAGTGGGGATCTAGGATATTTAAAAAAAGTGTCTGTTAAACGTCCCTTCGATATTTTTTTCACTCAAATTGAGACGCCAACACTTGCCGGCGGAGGTTAAAATTTTAGACCTGTACTCGGCGCTTACGGCCTTTAAGCAGTGAGGGATCTTTTCGTGCCAGCACCTGCAACTGCTACATTGGACCTCCGTTTATATAGTTTTATTCGAAGGCCCGGTCTCCAAGTCGCACACTGGGATTCGAACCCGCGACCTAAGAATCAGCTTCTTACTCCGCGACTCTAGAGCAAACGCTCTAATCACTGCACTACACGGGCGACTAAGTATCAATTTTAAGCTAAAACGGGGGCTATTTCTTTCTGGATTTTCACAATATTTTTGCTGTATTTGCCACACGGAGAATTTAATGCGAATTAGTTTACTGTGCATAAAAGTTCCATCGCCTTGATTAAGCCACCGTCCGTATAGTCCGCACATATAGTTCTCTCCTATCGGCCAGAATGGGAGAGGATCGTACATTTTGGCCGTGGTTTGCGAGGATGCAAATTTCTGCTTCGGATTAACTCAACGAAGCTAATCCGAATGAAATTTTGACGCATGCTTCATAGCAAAATTAAGCCACATGTCACATGTCGGTGGTCAGATATAAATACTCATGGTATTTTTGAATGAAAATTAAAATTAAGTTTGTCACTAAAATTAAATGTGTACAGACACTACATGTATGAAATATCAAATGTAAATTTGCTATAAGGTGACATGATTTGCTAATGACGTCATAAAACTTAAGTTTAGGCATAAAATTTAATGCACATTAATATACTTCGCATTAACTGTCGTGTGACTGCGATGTGATTCTTCTTATTTTAATTATTTTACTTGGCATTTATTTACTGCGAATCAAAAAGTTAATGCTCATTCGTGTGAAAGGGGTTATATTTCATTCTGTTTTATAAAATGCATTTTGATTGGCTAATGTACTTTGATTGTGACGTCAAAATAGAAAGACCCAAAACACAACGCTTCGTGGCGTATTTCATATGTCAAAACTCAACGAAATAAGACGTAAACATCAAACAAAATGCATAAATTACATTAGAATTGGAATAACTATCTTCTCATTTTATTTGCGATCTTCAATGCTGATTTAACGATCGAAAATATTTGTTTTGCCTGCGTTAATTAGGTGATATGTTGGTAGAATCTAAATTTATTGTAAGAAGTAAAATACGATGCAGAATTTTAGAGGTCCAGACAAAAATCTACTCATAAGCTCAGGATCGAACCTCCTTAATATTTTAGGAATTTCATGCTTGTTTAATTTACGACCAAAATAAGTCAAAAAATGTAAATACACTGTACAAATTTTGCATCTATTTTTTTTTTTTTTTTTTAGCAAGTGTACTTAAGTACTTGTGTACGAAAGATAAAGTCGAATAAAGAATACACTTGTACAATATTTTATGGTTAATATCATAGTATACAATAATACCTTTTTCTACATGAACGTACATTAGTAAGTGTATGGCCGTTGTAGTGGCGTAAAGCGTTTGCAGCGGAAGGTTATGAGTTAGAATCTTGGACTGTGAGACTTATGAAATGGTTCGCTCTCGTTCTTTCTTTAAGATGTTTTTAGAGATCATAAAAATCAAGACTCCGTGAGGTTAAAGTAGATCCTGAAAAGTGAAGATTAAAGTTAAGATTTTATGTATGACATCCCCACAGCATTTTAATTAATTCTTATACACAAGATTACAAGAATTTCACTATGATCGATCTGACATTTATAAAATATATTTTAATGAAATCAAACACAAGTTTACAAAGATGTGATTTAATTTTCAGATACCACTACGACAATGACAACCACTACAAGAAGACGAGGCGGAGCAATAGCGGCGGTGGCTGCCGCCGCGGGTATACCCCTCGTCGTCCTGGCCGCAGCCGCTGCCCTAGGAGCCTCTTACCTCGGAAAATAAAATCTTTTAGGACGTGCTTTCCACTGCATGATATCAACAATAAAATATCAGTAACAAATTTTGTAAATTATTTACCTTTGGAAGAACTAAAATGAAAAAGCTTGTGTAATGCACTGTGGTAAGAGAGAGAGAGAGAGAGAGAGAGAGAGAGAGAGAGAGAGAGAGCGATATTTAAAAATAATTTTAAGACAAAATCTCACAAGTTTTTATTTTATTTGTACACAGTTTAAACATAGCTAATTTCATCAAAACTTTTCCGTCATTTCTTGAGGCATTTAAGTAAAACTCTGGGAAAAATGCGAGGAAAAATACATTAGAAAAAATATTTATTAGAATTAAGGCAGGTCAGATAACGTTCGCTATTCATCAAACACAGGTGCTTCTAATCCATATTTGCTATCTCTATTTAATTTATGAAAAAAACAATTTGGATAAAAAGCCTTTGTGCTTGAAACACAATCCTCTGGTACATTGATTCATACGTCTGTATTCAGTCCAGTAGCAATTTTCAAAAACAAAAAAATGAGATTGGATTTTTTTTGAAAATTATGATACAATTCCTTCATCTAAAAGTACCTGACATCGTTAGGTTCGAAACCATTTATTTTTCAATCTTTTCTTTTAAGATCACCTGCGTTATGATGAGGTAATATGAATGCCTTCTATTTTCGACCGACGTCGTAACATTTAAACAATGCTCAAAACATGCCCTGCTGGGCAGATATAAGTACACGTTTTAGCGACTATCTTAATTGTTCTTTGTTTTTCACTCAAAAAAGTATAGGGAATTCTGTTTGAATATAGACATGTTGCATGTGACTTAACTTTGCTATTATGAATGCGTCAAATTTAATTCGAATTAGCTTCACTTAAAGTTCACAAGGAGTTATTGCGAAACAATTTGATACACATTAAATTAAATCGAATTAAATGAATTCGCATTAAGATCTTTGTGTGAACGCGGTTCAAATATAATTCACAGTATAACTTACGTTTAATTTGAAATAAACTCTCCATGTAAACAGGGCATTACTTTACATCAAATAAATGCAAAGAATTGCCCTGTTCACACAAATGTGCATAAAATTTTGACTTCGCAGTAAGCTAATGCGAAGTACAATAATGCGAATCCATGCCCTAGCTGTTCACATGGAGATTTTAATTCGAATTAAACGTAAGTTACTGAGAATTACGTCTGAACAGCGTTTAATGCGAATTAGTTGAATTATAATTACATGTAATTTACTGCGCATCAAATTGCTTCGCATAACCTCCGTTTAAATATTAAAGGAACCTAATTCAAATTCAATTTTAACAAATGCGTAATAACAAAATTAAGCCACATGTCAGTGGTCAGAAACAAAAAGGATATTCAATGTTTTGTATCGAATATGGAATTTATAGAGTGGGACAAGATTTTCACGAGTGCAATATGCCGAAGCACGAGTGAAAATATTAAAGAATCCTGCCTCACAAGTGAAACAGATTCCATACCCAGGTACAAAACATTGAATTAATTTTCCTGTTTATTACATTCTCTTTCATTTTCCTTTTTCCTCTGACTTTTCTTTACGCAGTGTCACTGGCTGTGACGTCATAGTTGAGCAGTGAGATTGAAAACATTGTAAACATTGGATTTCAACAACATATTTGGAGAAACTTTGCCAGTTTTAGTCTCTGTCAGGATGGTTTACTTACTCCGTCTTATAAGAGGCCAGGGAGTACTGTTTACAACGTTCTTCATGAAGTGACAGAATATCACTTTTATTCAATAAATAAATAAAAATGTAATAAAATTACTTTTGCCATTTTTGAGTGAAAAAACGAAGAAAAATTAAGTTTATTATTAAAAATGTGTGCAGACACTATGACATTATCTCAGATGCATATTATATAGTGAAATATTGTGATTTAGTTATTAAATAAGTGATATTTTTGTGAAAGGATACCAAAATGATATTCTGTCACAGTGAAAAGGATACATGTGTATCAAAGTAAGTAGAAATGATTTCTGGCCTGCCATAATATAGAGTTAGTAACTAAACCATCATGATAGAGACTAAAACTGTAAATTTCCTCCCAAATATATTTCTAAAATCAATGTTACAATGTTTTCAATCTCACAATTGCTAAGCTATGACGTCTCAACCGCTCAACTATGACGACACAGCTTATAACACGGTGTTAAAAAACTAAGGAAAGACGGAAGCAAAGAGAAATCAAAAACAATGTAACAAACAGAAAGTACCATGTTTCGTAGTTGGATATGGAATTTATTTCACTCGCGCTTCGCACGCGTGAAAATATAAAAAAATCCTGTCCTACTCGTGAAATAAATTCCATATCCAACAACAAAACATTGAATATCATCTATATATATCTTCTCTGCATAAGGTGACGTGATTTGCAAATGACGTCATAATAGCCTTACTGTATAGCAATAAAATTTTAATTAATGGAGTTTTTAAAGTTTCGTGCAAGTCTGTCTGATTTACACGCCAATAATTCATACTAAGCTTAAAAACATATTTACATTTTACATGTTTAAAACACTAAAAATATACTCAATGTTTGAATTTCCTGCAGTCGTTTATCCTTATATTTTTATTAATGTTTCAGTACCCACATTGTGAGGTTAATTTAGAGCAAGTTTCTCTGTGTATATTTAAACGCGTGACTATACACGAAAATGACATTAAAATCAATTTCGAGTTCACTGAGACAAGTGGACATATGAATGGAAATTAATTTTGTAAATTGATAAAACGTCGTCGATATATATCTGAATGTCGAGTTGAAGGCGCCAAAGTGTTTTATTTTTCTTATGTAGATGTCCTCATATAAATTCTGCTTATTGGGAATATCAAAAACAGGTCAGCTATTAAAGAAGAACAATTAGAGCCCATCGGAATTCCAACAGTTTGTTGGAAGACCTGGTCTACAAAGACTACATAGTTGTTGACAATGAGGAACTCAAGCGTCCTATAAACAACAACTTCAGCCGGCTTGTATATAGATTCAGAGTGGTTTTTAACATGACCAATCATAAGGTATGAAAATTTTCGAATTCCATTTTAACTATAGTTTTAATATAGTATATAGTCACCCGCGTGGCGCAATGGTTAGAGCGTCTGCTCTATAGAGTCGCGAAGTAAGGAGCCGACCCTTACGTCGCGGATTCGAATCCACTGCTTGACGTGGATACCGGTCGTTCGGTTGAGACCGTATAAACCCCGTGTCGCAGTAGGTGTTGGCACGAAAGAGATCCCTCTTTGCTCAATGGCCCTGAGTACCGAGTAAGGTATAGATTTGCAGCCCTCCACCGGCAAGCTGTGGTGTCTCCATATGAGTGAAAAATTCTCGAGAGGGACGTTAAACAATAAACAAAACAAAAAAATAGTATATAAAATGCTATTAAAAATACTAACAATATATCGCACAATGTAGAGTAAAATTTAAATTTCAATTAAAAAAATAGAATGATTAATGCATTAAATATTTAATACGAGCAAAAATATATGACGAGCATTTTTTGTTGTTGTTATCAATAATTTTTTGTATGGACACGTGTTTTTATGATGAATTACTCTAATATCCAATAAAACAGCTCCATTAATTCAAGTTAAATACAGTTAAACTCTACTTACCCCCCCCCCCCCCGTCTGAGATGGCCTCTAAATCATTCTAAATAATAAAATTGTTTTTAGCAAGTACATGAAGTAAGTAGGGGAATAAGCCCCTGGGTCCATGTGTCAGGCCCTAGATATGTATTTTAAAAGACATCTTTAAAAATATCTTCTTTTTGCATGGACAATTAAAAGGAAAAACTATTACCACGATTATGATTAACATTTTGTCTTCTACAGAATTGTGAAATTCAGGGCGCCTGGGCGCATGATTCAGATTCAGGGTCGGGCAAAGTTGGTCAAATACAATAATACATTATACCTCGCATGCGTGATAACGGTGAGTACTTAAACATTTACCAAATCGTAAAATTTATGGCTTAGTTGTCCTTTCAAAGGACAAATAGTGGGCACAGTGTTTGCCTGACATGGTAAAGTACTAATCCTTTTATCAAAATTATAAAATTCGTGACCCATGGGTCCGTGTTTCAGGCCCTAGGATGGGGCTTAGTTGTCATGTATTAAAAATACATTGCGTATTTGAATGATGTACATCCAGCAAGCAAACTACGAGGGGTTATCAAAGAGTTCGTGAACTGATGCGATAAAATTAATACAATGTAGTCTGTGCTTACAAAATTTATAAGGAACATAAAACAACAAAAGTTTAAGAAATGTTGAACATTTTAGCTTGATACGTTGATAATTTGCCAAATTATTTTAAAATTAAAAAAAAACGTAACATGATCACCCGGCGCTGTCAACATTTAATTTCATGACGTCCGACAACGTCATTGTTTCTCAATGTCCGCTGTCTCTCTACCTTAAACACTTATCTTGATGAGATTACGTGGAGTGAAGTAATGACTTAGGCCCGACTTGTTTATATGAGTTTACAATGTCATGAACAGCTGCTTTAATGCATTTAATATTGTAAATGAATAGTGAAAGATCCACACTTGATTATGCCAGAATACTTCGCTTGTTGGAGTTCAATTTCTACCACACATGATCAACGCCACTTTTCGACGTAACTGACTTTTGACACCCTGACTACAAATTGACATTAACTGCGCATCTGTCTTCTCTCTGAATCTTTGGGGCATTTAAAAACAAGTACTCTGGATGCATTTTATTTTTTTGTATTCAGTTTAAACATTCCCTAGGTCTTATAAGTTTTTCCTGGAACGAAACTTTATGGTTTTCCGGGAGCGAAACTTTATAGAATGTTGGAAAAAGAAGCGCCTCCCCTTTTTGATGTCATTTTCAAGCCCTGAATTGTTTGGACACTCCATGTAAAATTTACGATAAAACTTCATAGAACCTACAGAATGGGGTAAAAATTGCAGATTTTACGAAACTATGGTGTCGCACCACATGCTTGAATTAACGGTATTTTTTATGACAAATATTCATATCAAAAGAGTTTTTCTCAGTTTCACTGACAGGTAGAAAAAACATTATATTTGAGGTTGCGTCGACTGGACATACTGCTTACAAAAACATTCACAATTTATTTTTTTTTAAATTATCATTTATGGTTTATTCTATAAATAGAAAAGATGTTGCAAACTAAATGTGTTAAAATTTATTGATGTACCTAAAATTTTATGGCGCTAGTCCACGCACTTTTTGATAACCCCTCGTATGATTATAATAAACAAATTCCTCTACCGAAATTGTGAAAATTATGATCCCCAGGCCCATAGTTCAGAGTCCAGATTTATGCGAATTTGGAAATATCCCGAAAATACATTTGTTTTATGTTTATCGAATCGCCCAGTTTTTAGCAATCGGTCACTCGCCTGTCTTTTCGATCGAATTCTCGAGTACTCGGTCATTATTTAAGAAAAAAGGATCAAAATCTTCACTCGCATATATTTTTGTCACTGCATGAACATAATTTAATGATCTAAATAACGACATTAATTAAGTCTCGAGTAAAAAAAGAAACAATCTAAATTATTTCAATAAATAGAAATATAAAAAAAATTATGATAAACTTGAATTTAGATAAATGTCTAAACTTGAAGCCCTTCACTGGTATGTGGTGATGTCTCGATATGAGTGAAAAATTCCTTCCTTGGTATGGTCTACTTACAGGTATACTAATTTGTAATATTTTTCACATCACATGTCGTACTTCAGTCTAGTTAATTCTACAAACATACACCGCTATTTTTGTTGCGTACTAATAAGGCACAAGGAAGTGCTGAAAATAATCCGATTAATAAGCTTGTCATAGCGTCAAAGCATTACCTTGGATTAAATTTCTAAATACTTTCCCTACATTGAGCAATGCCAGAAAAGGATCGTAAGAACGTAATATCAGGCATGGATGGTCATGAAATATAATTAGCTTGCAATGTACTCTTAATATAAGGTTAAAAAATCTAAATGTGTTTGCATCAAAACATTATCTTGATACAAAACGGGTGAAAGATATTATGTACCAAAATTTTGTGAAGAAAGGAAATCCGCGACTTATACCCTTAACATTTCACCCCCATTGGCAACACATTGGCCAGCTACAGTAACTTAAATTTTGTGAGGTTATCCCTCTACTTGCGTCCCGTTATTAGCAGACCTTTTTTGTATTCATGAAGCGAAATTTATTTAAAACTTCTACATGAAAAGAAGTCTCTTACTGTGGCCTTCAATCCACAATTTAGATGTAGCGACGACGTTTTATCAAGAAACAAAATTCTTATTCATTCATACGTTGATTCGATATTCGCTTTAAGATCGGAAGAAAAGATACCACAGGGTCTGACACATCTGTTTAATGTTTGGATATTTTACTGAAATGGGCGTTAATGGCAACCTGACAGCAGAACTGTATAATCAACGTGATGACTTAAATTTTCTTTCGTCAACTTCCGTTATTTTTTGTAGCAATATACCATTCCCCCCTACATATGGATTTAATATGTCTCCCTGTTATTTCGATACGCAAGATCATGCTCTACGTACAAAGAATTTCTAAAACAAGGCAATCTATTGACAAAAAAAGTTGATGATATAAGGATATAAACAGTCTCATTTTTCAAAATCTATGGTCGATACAATGACCTTCTCAGCAAATACAATCTATCGTTAAGTCGAATGTTGACTGACTTTTTTATACGAACTGTTAGATTTTTTCGGTTTGCCGATCATGACAAGGAGTACACGGTAGACATGACCGTTCGAAAGGGAATGCTTACTCCTTCATGACACCTGATCCCACCGCTGCTGTTTTTGGAGGTCTGTGTTTGCTCTGCTCCCAGTTTACATTGTTTCAATGGACTTCTGAGCTTGATTACTGTTCGTTATATTTATATATTTTATTCGATAACTTTACCTAGGCCAATTATGTCAAGTGTGTGAATTTGCCACTGCACGTTAAGTTTACCAGTAAATATCTTTACTTTATTTGTATCGGAAAATTTTAACATTATAAATTTGTTATTTTGTTAAGTCTTAGTTATCGGCATTGCGACATTTTCAGTGTGCACTACATATGCGTAATTTAATATCAAATTCTTAAATCTATTCATATTACATTGCAATGCCATGAATTCCGATTTACGTTTTCAAACACTAATTTCATTATTACTAACAACCTCTTCTGATTCAGATATTCAAGATGTCATTAATTGAGAAAACAAGGTAAATTTAGGTGTGAAATTATCGACTATTAATTGGTGATAACTTCTGATATCTTTGAATTTGCACGAAACAGTTTTTCGAAACCGAAAGTTTTGGAGGATTTTTTCTCCAACTAACAATCAACACTTTTTCATTTGGAGTATTTGTAACTATTAGTTTTATTTTAAATTTTGTAATTTGTCAATCATGTTTTTTTTTTTAATTTGCATTTTCTTTCTTTTTTTATTCGAATGTTACATGCGTCTTCCCGATGAGTTGAATATTACTGAACAATTTCAGGTAACATTATTAAACGGATTGAAGGTTATTAAGAAATTTACTACAAAAGATGACATCACAAAATTGCTTTAAAATCAAAACTTTGTCAGCTGCTGTGTAAAGTCGCAATACAAGAATTTTTTCTTGAAATTTAATGAATTTATTTTAATTACATATAATATAGAATATGCTACATGTTATTTGAATGAATTATCAAGAAATTCTCTAGAATAAATCAGAATATGATGACGTAGAATTTTACAGTTGTTTCTATTTTTAGATGTTTCATTCACAGTTTTTGTGATCATGGAATAGATTGAGTATTTCTTACTTGAGTTTTATATCAGGAAATATTCTGACTATCTTAGACAATGTGGTATTGTGATTGTTAGCGCTTGTTGATTTGTTATTTGCCTTTAATCGCCATAATAAATGACAAAGAAGATTTCCATGTGATAGTGATTTGCCACGTCCTTTAGCTACTAGTATATATAGTATATATTTTTTTTTTTAAATCAGAAATACAAAATCAACCTATGATTTTACAAGTTTAATCACTCTGAATCTAATCCACGTATAGTATAGCAATCCTCGTAATTGTGGAATTAATAAACCCTCGAGTGTTATTAAAACAAGGGCTCATCGCAGTTAATTGTAAACTACAGAACTCTAAAGATCGATTACTAATTCTAGACTAGCAAATATTTGTTTATTTTTTCTATATATAAAGAAAATGTTATTATTTTGATCTTGAAAATTAGTGAAGCATGCCTACGTTTATTTGTATATGATACATCAGTTATAGCATCCATCCAATCCAATAGACACCTGGCACCAAAGTTGAGGATTAGCCGGGAATATCCTTTGATATTTTATCCCAATTCCTGTTGTATTTTTGAACATAAAGAATGAAAAAAAATTGTAAACTACAAGAATGACTGCTGAATACCAAGGTTAAAGAATGAACTTGCGCAAGGACAAACTCCCAAGAAATTTCCGAATTTGATTATCTTTTTTCGACATACATGAATTTCATAGCTGAAACATAGGTTATCAAAGATTTCAAAGCCCATTTCATCGAATTTTATCTTTCAGTAAGGCAAAGTTCCACACCAAACAAATTTTCTGGTAGTGTGCAATCCTAGACATAGGAACATTTATGCACATTTGGTCTAAGTAGTATGTTTAATTAAATGTTGGAAAAACGTTTTTTTATTTCATTATCTAGAAAAATACTATTCAGCAACTGAAGCAAATCTGGTAGTGTGAATCCCTAGATGCATCTGAATCGTGATATTTGGTCACCATAGGACTGTAACCTGGCAAGTGACCTTTTCAAAAACGTTAACGTTAAACTGCATGGTAATTCATCAAGAAATGGTCGGATCCAGTACGAAAAAGGTGGAGACAACGATCAGTGATCAATTTCATAAATCAAGAGAAACGAATCAGGGCAAAGACACGGACCCCAGGAAACACCAGAGGTGGAATTAGCATCACCTGTCTACCGGCCACACCCGCCGTGAATTCTGTTAAATACAGAGATAACTAGGGATGCGCGATTTTATCGGTATACCGGTTTATCGTGATTTTTTATTGTGTGATACGTATCGTGATACGGAGACTGAAATACCGGTTTTTGGTACATGATTATAAATTCCAGAAATTATTCATGTATTTGTTCAAACTATTGAATAACAATTACAGGAAGTGTAAAGAATGTTGAAAAAAGTTAAACAATGGCATCCAAACAAGCTTTATATTATAAAAATAAAAAATTGAAAAGTGAAGCAATGTTTTTATAGCATCTTTGTAAGAAATATTACGGAAATTCATTGGAATTTGTTGTAAAAATTGTGTGTAAAAATATCACAATATTATCGTGATATTCTGGGAAAAAATCGTGATATATCACGATACGAAATTTTAGGCGATACCCATCCCTAGAGATAACCAACAGTATTCAAAAACATAAATCTGGTCATTTTTATAGAAAATGTTCGCTTAAAATGCAGTATCTGAAACCCGGACGATACAATGAAATATAAAACGTAAATTATTCGTGCAACAAGTATCAATATATGGCAAAGAAACACTTAAAACAAAACTGCGCTTAAAACTTTAAACGCCGACGCTGGGGGTATTGCCCCCCTCCCCTCAAGTTAGTCGACGTGAGCTAAAAATTTTATTATTTATTCATTTGTCCCCAAAGAGAACAAGCTTCCTTAAGTTTTCAAAAGTTTTATGTGGGAGTTATTTTCTTAGATATATTATATAAAGGTGATTTTAAAAAAAAGTTTTATTTTTTCTTAATTGGTACTAGACTTTGACCCGTGCGTGCACGGGTTGACATTGTTATCAATGCATCCATGTGCATATCGGACATTTACCAAGGGTATCCCAAGTAGGAAAGTATGAACTTGAAAGTACTTCTTGCTGCAATAATGAAGCCTTTTCATGGGGGTGGGGGGGGGGGTACAACTCTTTTTGGATCATACAATATCATTTCCATTTTTTAATTGAAATCATACAATGTAATCAGAAACATTTTAAAATAAATGTTTTTGATGTAATTATTCAAAGCATATTTTTTTTTCAAAATATTTAGTAAAGTCTGAGTTTACCAAACTTTAAAGTTTACTGACCTTGACCGATTTTATTTTGGGACAGCCAATGAGAATTTGGGAGCGGATCTTGAACTGAATATGGGAATTTTTCTTACTACATACGTAAATAATGCAGCAAAAGTAAAATACATACCTCATAAACATTTATATATCTGTTTAGTGATAACAAAAGTTAATCTTCTGCAGTATTAAACGTTTTCAATCAAAAGTCATTACATCACATGAGAACTGTCATGGCTGCTGAAGAAGACAACTGGTTTTCACGCTGGTGTATTTTTTCTTTTGGCGATTTAATTAAACGTTAGTTTGTTTGCTACGATTAAATATAATTCATTTCATTAATGAATAAATATTCTTTATGATCTTAATTTTGTCCCACCTCATAGTTTTGAGATTTACTATGCATGGATTATATTTTACAAATCATAGGCGTCGGAACCGGGGGGGGGGGGGGGGGGGCTAGGGGGGCTTAGCCCCCCCCCCACTTTTTTTTTGCAAAGATAGACATAGTATAGGTATTGAAAATTGGGGCTTACCTTTTTTCGTTGGTTTAGCCCCTCCACTTTCATTTAGCCACCCCACTTTCAATTTGCTTCCGACGCCTATGCAAATGATCGATATTTTAGCAGCATAGATAGAATGAACTGTACGGGCCGCAAGGGCTGACTTCAGACTACCTATTAACAGGTCTGGGCGGCCTCTGTTTTTGGAGGATAGCTAAATTCAATATGGCGGCCAAAATTTTTACCATATAAGGAAACCGCGTTGCATTGTGGGATAGTTTATCCTCCGATTTCAGAGGATAATACAGGTAATTTTCAAAGGCCTCGTGCCTACCTTTAATCAAAAAGTGCAAGCACCAGAGTACATGCAAATAAAAGTTCAAACATTAAACTATCGATTGTATGTGGCGATTTGAGATTCTATGTCTAGATATTTTGCAATTTATTCTCAAAGTTAGCACTTTTTGCGCTCCATTATTACTGAATATTTCTTGTTATTTTGTTTTATTTTTTATGATTTTTCCCTATTTAGACAAATAAAAAAGGACTTTAATATTTCTTTTATATTTTCTTTTAATATAAAAAAAGGAAACACGAAAGGAAACGCATTTTAAGCGTATTTAAAACGCAAAATAAAAGTGCTAAATAACAAATATATATCTACTTAGTACAAATTACTTTTGTCTTCTCTGATTTGAACACCGTGATTTAGCGTGAATGTAATGCGCACGCGCAAGATTGTAAAATCCAAAAAATCCAGATGATTTCCGGAATTTTTTTGAGGAATTTTCGTTGATTATTAATTAGCGAAGCTTAATTGAGAAAAAATAAAAACAAATTGGTAATCTTCAAGTACCAATGATGTTTAAAATATATAAAACAATAGACATTACTCTTCCGATTTATCGGTATTAAAGGCCAAAAATTCGAGTCTATTATTTTAATATAGTAGTATAGATTTTAAGAATAGCAGTTAGCATATTTCCACAGCATAAGTTTTTTCGAGCTTGATTATAAATATAAATCAACATACCTGTATAAATGGTGTTTATTTTTTAAATTAATGACAACATTTCAGAGAAATACAATTTGTAAAGTTTGTTTTCACGAAAAACGTCGTCTCAATCCAATATCTTCACCAAAGTCCCCATTTACAATGACACGTGATACATTGGTTGTCTTTTTTGCTTAATATATAACCTCTCCAGCAGAATGGACATCGTACAATAGGACAACCTAAAACACATTATAGTATTGTATAAAATCAAAGCAGTGATACAAAACAAACAGTTCTAAGAACTTTTCAAATGTCCCTCGTTCATACCGAAATTAATTTTTGTAAGCGAAAATTTTATTTTCATATTATTATACGAGACCATCTGCTCGAGAGAAAAAAATGATTCTCGTATATATTTTTGTTTTATGATTATATACAATAATGACCAGAATTCGAAAAAATATTGACTCGATTATACATGCCAAAGAAGTATCTCGCAGAAATAAGTTGTTGCGAAAATTTGGTGATCACAGTATATGAGGTTTGTCCAAAAAATATGTGCAATAATATTTTAAATGCCATGATTTATAAAATGTATAACAATTAAACAATTCACATTATCTTATCAACTTCATCAGTATAAATTGGCCCCTTCGTATATAAAGGCTTCATGGCTCAGTCCAACGTTAAACTAGATTTGTAATAATGTCATGAATTAGGGATACAAGTATTCGTATTTTCATAATTTACTGTAACTTGTATATCTATTCCTAATCAAATACTTAACAAGTCGAGATTGATCAACCAAATATATTTATGTAGACAGTCAGTAACAACCCTTATAAGTAGTAATGACGTCATATCTAGGTAGGTTTAGAGAAGGGTCTTCAGAAAATGGACTGTTGATTTTACTGGTACCATTAAACATACCTGCGAGATTGATGGTCGATGCTGTTAATGATAAATTGCACATAGACCAGCATTATTCTATACAACATAATAATGCTAAACGCCTTTCATCGAATGTTCAGAATTTTCTTTTGTTCTTATTAGCAAGAGCGATAACTATATACCATGCTGTTTATCTTCTTGATACTTACACTGACATGTTCGGCATCCATTTGCATCTTTAGCGTACCTAAATGGACACCTTCTTGGACAAGATATCTGCTGTGGACACGCCCCTGAAAGTAATCCTGTGCGAAATGATAGTTTGGGTAAATATATATACCGGGGTACGTTAACGTATAATTAAATTTTATAAGTAGATGTCTAAATCAATATCTAAACACATCACATTACGCAATGCAATATTTTTGAGACGTCAGCATTATACAAGCTGACTAAAAATATAAATTCAGTTCATGACTATTCTCCATGCCACACAAATGAAATGTATACAAATTACTTACTGACCCTACGAAAAGGGTAACTTTCTGGACTTCTTTAAAATAATATCGGATTGAATATGAGTGGTGTGGGTTACTTTTCACTTTTTCAAATTAAATGCCCTGAAAAAGCTTTATTTTCTACTTAATTTATCGTAAGAAGTACGCTTCTATGCCTATGGATTTCAAAGTGAAATGATTTAAAATATCTTTTTAAAATGTGATTTTATTATTTATCGTCATATTTATAAAATATTGCATATACGAGGGTTGTCCAAGAAGAACGTGACCATTTGCAATATTCAATCATATCCAAGCTTGACAATACCTAACTCTAAGAGTTTTTGTATATAAAACGTCATTTTTTGGTCACTTATGAAATCAAAATAATACATTATTACACATGAGTACAATAGGCACGTTCTATCATGGATGTAAATTTTGTAATATTATTATATTTCCGTATATCATGGTAATGAAGAAAAATATCGCTGGCAATGCTATTAACACCCTTTAAATTCTGTTTCCATCTGCATACAACCTTTTTAATATTTTGTCAAAATAACAAAAATAGCACTTCCGAACATTATTCAAAAAAGAATTGCTAGGTATTTTGATCAAGTAGTTTCTGAAATATTTAAAAAAAAATTGCAATTTTCTGGAACAACCCATGTATATACAACCAAACATTTAATTTAAAAGTCAGATGCATTTTTTAGCAAGTTTACTCGGGAACTATTTTTTTCTTGCGGTAGAATTCTAAACAGGAAATGCATACAGATTGCTTATCTTCATTTTATATAGTGGCTTCCTTCATTTTATAGTGGCTTCTAAACATCTCCTTAGACATGCGCGGATCTAGAGGGAGGTCGGGGGGTGGGGGTCCGGAATTTGGATACTTATTAAAAGTATATACCGAAGCAAAAATAAAATGACTTTGGACCCCCCACCCCCGAAAATGTGGACCCCACAATTACTACCACGAAATAGGTGTTTTTTCACGTTTGGTAAATGGATTTCACGTTTTTTGTTTTTTTTTTGGGGGGGGTGTCAAGAAATTTTCGGATTTAATTATTATTATTATTATTATTATTATTATTATTATTATCTATTTATTTATTTATTTTTTTGGCTTGTCAAAGAATTTTTGATCGGAAATTTTTTTTGACTGGGATGGATCCCCCCCCCCCCCCTGAAAAAAAATTCCTGGATCTGTGTCTGTTAAAAATATATGCCATTCTTAAATCTTATCAATGGTATTCAAGAATAAACCTTTCGATATTTTTTTAAAATACACAAGTCGTCTTACAATCACAAAAACATTGAATAATAAATTCATTTTTTTCATTAATATTTCATTTAATATTTTATTTATAACCTCAGTATCGATATCATGAAAAAATGAAGTGTAATCTCACATTTTTGTTTTAGATATAGAAAATATGAGATATAACGAAAATATTCATTCAAAGTTTTTTTTCTTAGTATTTAAGTGCAGAAAGATCACGAATCATATTTTATGTTTTAAGATTTTTTTTTTCTGATCAAAACTATTAATCATGATTTATACTGTCTGTGAGTAATATTTGCATGAAAAGGAATTGTTATGTTTATAATTTTTTTTCCAAGAATTAAGCAGTAGTTAAAATAAATATTTTACACTTATTCTAAGTGCACAAAGGTCAAGCTTAACTGTTTTTCACTAAGAAACAAGGCATTTGTCACCTTTCTTTCTCTTTAGTATTTTATTTTTTTAAAGATACATGTATTAAAAAGTATACCTCATGAAAACTGACATTATAATACTTTCAGGTGAGTACCTCTTAGCAGAATATAGTACATACAGGTACACGTATTACTGTTACATACAAATCAAGGAATACTATAAAACATCTTGCACAGGAATTATTATTAGATACCTGACTGAAATGCATAGGTTAACACGGTTTGTTTGTTAGACACTGATACCCCTGTATGACAGCTATGGCCAAGGTTAAAAATTCACAAATGCAACTTCAAGGTCAAGCATGTAATCATTTCTGTTCCAAAAAAGATACTTTGATCTACATTAAAGAAAGATCTATTCTATGACATCAAATAGACAAGCTGAAGATGAAAAAAATCAGCTTATAAATTTGAATTTAGAATAAGTAATCAATAGCATATTTTTTTAACGAGTAACTGAGTAAAAAAATATTTAGTCACGGTTTTTTTTTACTCTCACACTCGTTGACATCCCTCCTTATAGTTTAACTTCTGAAATAAATCGATATATATACATTTTCGTACAAAGACAATGATTTATTGGTAGAAAGATAGAGAGACACCTTGAAGTGCAATGTTTTCTGAATGCAGTTATTAAAGAGTTACAGTTTCTAGGCAAAGACATATTCCTCAATAAATAATCCGCATATTTACCAAAACCAATATACATGTACGGAGCATTAAGTAATAATTAACTTAGCATTCATAAGAAATATATATTATAAAGTATCGATTCAGAAGAAATTTATTATGAATCATTGCAGATAATTAGTATATACAGTGGTAGTTACAAAAGTTAATAATTATTTACGTTAACCAAGAAGGTATTGACCAAAAGGTCTAATATGTCTTTCATTGACAGTAAATTTAGGATCTAATGCTCTTTGGAAAATTTGAAGTTGTTTCGTTGCTTAAACCTAATCAGAAATATTATCGAAGAAAATTTTATTAATACATAAGTAATTTTATTCGATATTGAGGAAGCTCTAAGCACTGCTCACGGAAGATTCTATGCCCATTTTATGCAATTATGGTATGGTAGAATGGAGTGGTATGCCCTTCGATGTATCATCGAATAAAAGGAAATCTACAGTAAATGACACACTCTGATATGGATTTAAATATTCTGTACATTATTCTAGACCACGATAAAGTAATTCAAAGAATTATTTGCAAATATTTTCCCAAAATATGTAAAGAAGTGTGATTTCTGTTCTCTAAGACTTCAATGTCTTTAAAAAAAATTAAGGAATTCGACGAGTATTCTATTTTGAAAAAAAAAATATTATGTATACCTTTACATGATATAAGTTCTCAAAAAAAAAAAAACAAAAACAAAAACCAAAAAAAAAAAAACCTCACATTTTTATCAGTATGTATTGCTTCTATAATTCCATTTTCTACTAAGTGTTACTCACCTAAACTAATTAAGAAACAACAGAGAATTAAAGTCCGGGTAAATCTCCAGCCTTGCATGCTTAGATCTTAATGCAAGTATGGACAGGTGATCTTATAATAAAAGAGCTAAGTCAAGCTCAGGGAAGAAGGCGGACTGGATATATGATGCGCACAATAGGTATCGTACTAAGCTTGTAATATGAACATGTAAAATAAGTATCGCAACAACTTTTTCTCCTAATCAAAGAATGATTTCACACTATAGGATAAATAAGTGTTTCTTCACTTTATTTTTGATAACAACATCTGATCTGTATAAATACAAAAATTTACACTACCTAAGGATGCTTCCATCTGAATATGACTCATCATGGCTTTGCTGTTCTTGAAAAGAAGATTTTTAAAGATTTTCCCTATATATTTCTATGTAAAACTTTGATCCTCCATTGTGGTCCCGCCCTACCCCCAATGGTCATGATTTGAACAAACTTGAATCTACACTACCTGAGGATGCTTCTATATAAATATGACCCATCATGGCTTTGCTGTTCTTAAGAAGAAGATTTTCAAAGAATTTTCCTATATATTTCTATGTAAAACTTTGATCCTCCATTGTGGCCCCGCCCTACCCCCGGGGTCATGATTTGAACAAACTTGAATCTTCACTACCTGGGGATGCTTCCATATGAGTTTCATCTTTCCTGGCCCTGTAGTTCTTGAGAAGAAGATTTTTTAATGATGCCATTAATTTTTCACGAATTCATAATTATCTCCCCTTGGAAGAAGGCGTGGCCCTTCATTTGTCAAACTTGAATCCCCTTTACCCAAGGATACTTTGTGGCAAGTTTGGTTGAAATTGGCCCAGTGGTTCTGGAGAAGAAGTCGAAAATGTGAAAAGTTTACAGACAGACGGACAGACGAACGGACAGACGGACTACAGACAAAATGTGATCAGAAAAGCTCACTTGAGCTTTCAGCTCAGGTGAGCTAAAAAGGTCATTAGACTTTATTATTAAAGGGCACAAGAAGAAAAAAAATAAGTTTTCTATAGTAGACTACACATCGGAAAAATTATTGGGGCAAATATGTGTTCAAAAGGGTTTTAATCCAGACTTCAAGCAGGCCATAGTAGTGTTGCAACTGCCCCATGACTCTCAAAGCCAAAAAATCCTATACTGCATAAATACAATGTGGTCTGGCATTGTCACACATGAAAACTGGACTTGTTCGTAGTTCGATGATTGTTAAATAAAACACAACACTTGCAGGAAGAATATCTCTTCTGTAGCAGGTGCCTTTAACTGGGATAAGATTCAGCTAACAAGTATTGGAAACACAACCTTAAACTCTAACTGATACACCTTCAAACGGATTCGTTTCAGCAATGTTGCGTTAAGCATATGCAGAGCTAGGCTGGCGCCAGACAAGCATTCGTCTCGTCTCGTCTGATCAACAATGGACTTTTTTTCCAAGAGCCAGATTCCAACGGTGGTGAGCTTCAGCCTTGATACCATTGCATATGTTATCCCTGTAGTTGGGTGTTCAATTCCACTTTGTTTTTCTTTTGAATATGAACGATATAGTCACCACTCCCTTTTTGAAAACAGTTATTGGCAAAATCCTTTTGTCTAGCGTAATATCCCCTCAAATAGATGTATTGTGGGGTCTTCCAGATATTGCACTATGCATCATCATTTGTTATTTGGTCCTTGGACAACTCGAATGGTACGGAACCACTTCATGATCAATTTATCTTGATGATATACATGTTTTCCTCATTTCAATTATTCGGATTAAAACAATCATTTTTAAGAAAACTGTGTACATTTATTAGAAAAATTATTAAAACGTGCTCCCCGAATTAGTAAAGATCTATATCTATAATTGTACTATTTGTCTATCCTCATACTCACGCATGCTAAAATCTTTTTTATTTGTCATCATTGTTTACATTTATATCTCTTTATACAATTGTAAAATTGTGAAGAGATTAATAAATTCAGTTCAGTTCAGATTACTTTGGAGACTTAGAGAGGACCCATAATTTCCATATGCAAGAAAAGTAAAGTTAATTATTCTAACTGTACGGGTTAACTAAATAGCTGGACCAGACAATTAAATATATTGTAAATAAAGGTATAGAATGAAATACGCTACTAAATTCAAAATTATTGCTTTACTTTTAAAAAAAAATCCTATAATTGGTGTTGCAAATAATATGCTGGTATTTTGACGCCACATGGCATTTTAGCTACGTATATGACTCCTAACAAGACACCAATAAAGAAATATTTTTTCAGTGAACATTAGGTTACTCATACTCATCCAGGAATGCTCTATATTTAGCATGAGGTTTGGAACCATTAAATAAAAGAACGGAAAGACAAAAACTCGTACTTGTTATTCTACAAAATAATGTATGGTACATATCCTCTTTACTTGCAAGAAATAGTCCAACCCTTTTTGCCACCAAAGCATGGTTATAATCTTAGAAATATTGGAAATTTTAATTTTGTCATACCGCAGTTAAGAGCAGTCTCATATTTCAACAGTTTCTTGTCTTCTTTATGTACTATATATTCACATGATTCAGTTATGGAACATCTTAAAGAGGTTTGTTCCTGAGCTTTTGAGCAGATTTTTGTCTTGACATCTATTTAAAAAATTCTGCTTAGTGTTTTAGGTCTTACAATAAAATTGGATTCTACAATGCTAACTAAACTATATCCAATTAAAACCCCATAATTAAATTCTATAGCGAAAGCATTAAGTGGGGAACTACATTTTGTGGCGGAAGGTTTTTTTTTTTTTAGAAGAAAATGATCAATTGTTCTCTTTCGAAGTATTTACAGTATTGTTAAGTTTGGATTCCTATTTTCCCATGCAGCCTGCACAAAGAGTTATTTTGTGCAGTGAAATATTTTATACTGGTCCAAAATTATATATTATTATCTGTCATGAATTCTATCATCATATTTGACAAATACTAGTATAGCAAATATATTGTGAATTATGTATATCGTAATTACAGTGCAAAAAGGTCATATTAAATAATCCGTAGCACCAAAAGAAGCGCATTGATCCCCATTTATCTTTAATTAAGCTATGTGTGTAGATTCTAAAAATATACTTGATAAAAATTCTCATAACTTTTGATAACAGGATCCAACCTTCTTAACATTATAAACAAAAAGGAAAATAAAAGAATAGAATAGATTAAACAGATTCATTTCTTAGTTGACAATGTATGATGTTTTCCCCGCGGTTAGCAAAATTAAAAATCATGACATTTTTTATTCTATCTACAATAGGTTTCTTAAATATATTCTTTAAACTTGAAAAGGAATACATTTTGTTGCCTGCTGCCCATGCAATTCCATTCACTTCTGTGAATAAAATATTGTTTAAATTAAACTATAAATCATCAAACAGCAAGGTATGCATGGATCGAAAAAGAGGTTTTCTTATACGATTATATTCTGAAGATTTTCAAAAAGTATCATTCTCTGATTGTTATAGGCAGGACAGCATAAGAAAAATTTAAGTGCTAATCATTCTTGCTTAGATTTCCGCACCTAGTACAAGATGCTGTTTCACTTAAATACTGATTAAACAGATTATATAGAATTGAAATAACAGAGTGTGATTATTATGTGACATAAATGATGTAGAAGATGAATTTCATTTTATCTTAAAAATGTTTAGCATACCTTGCTGTTTGATGATTTATAGTTTAATTTAAACAATATTTTATTCACAGAAGTGAATGGCTTTGGGCAGCAGGCTCAGCCTATTTTAGCCTTCTCTCTGATGATAAACAATTACATGATAAACCCTTTGAAGCAGTCCAACTGTATATCAAGTCTTCGAAGAGATTTTGATATTATTTCATTTAAATTCATATTAATCTTATTATTTCTCTTTTGCACTATTTCCCCCTATTCAGTTCTTTTTTTTTTTTTTTTTTTTTTTTTTTTTTTTTTTTTTTTTTTTTTTGCATTCTTTTTGCATTTTTTTTTTAGATTGCAGAATATTGATATATTCTCAGTTATTTTGTTAAAAAAAAAAAAAAAAATCCATATTTCATTATACTCCTTTGTATTAATTTAACTTTTTCATTTCTTGCTTTCTTTTTTCGTTACATTAGAAATTAATATTATTGATTATGAACTTCTCCATCATTGTCAACCATTACACATTATTATAAATTCTAAACATTTGTAACGTTGACCTGCTTGTAGTGGACTTATAAGGCAATCCCTGATGTCCAATCCAATTATGTCATTAATGCCTTTACGTTATAAAATATTGATTAAATTAAATTAACATTAGGTTACGAACAGTTATTGCTCTGTAAATGTCCGTTAGGGCATCGTGATAAAAATAACTGCTGATCAATTTTTCCATATTTGCTGAATAACGTTGTTAATTATTAACATTTGCATTCCATGATATTTTTAAGAATTTTAAAGGACATGATGATCGGGGTACGGTGGCGGATCCAGGAATATCATACCGGGAGGGGGCACAGTAAAAGGCAGGGGTTTTTGGTGCTGCATTGAAGCCCCCAGTGGGTCCGGGGTCCGAAGCCCCCGGAAGCTGACGAATTCTTACAAATAAGAGCGGTTTTTCCCTTGATTTTTAGGATAATGGCCATATAAGTTCTACATACAAAAAATTCATACGGAGGGGGGGGGGGGTTCCGCCTTTTGGGTACTTGCACGACTGCTTGTTTCATTTAAAATAAGCTGATGACATCTTATTATTTGGTTACCAACATTATTTCCAAAATGAATTACAAACAATAGGCATAATATTTGCTTCTAAACATTCGTTATCTTACATAATTAAAGATTCAAAAATTTCAACATGTTTTTATTCATTTTTAATTTTAATTTTTAATTTTTTTTTAATTTTTGATTTTTAAGTCTTGAAATTTCGGCAAGCCATAACATACCGCTTGAAAAGCTACGTGTAAAAATGGACAAAATGCCCCTTTTTAACAATCAATTTCAAGACAGAATTTAAATGTATATCAACCAACAATTAGTATTTTTTGTATTAGTATTGACTACAAGTCATTTTTCCCGCACTTTCTAGAGAAAGTTCGGGTATATTGTTAATATTCTGGTCCATCAATCCGTCCGTCACACTTTTTTCTTGCTATATACTACTCTTACATTTTGAGCAGTTGTCATTTCATCACTTGGGGGTAAAAAACGACGTTTTTTCTACAAAAAACCTAGTTACCTATAAACTCTTCTGCACCATATCTGACTTTTATTGCAGTTACCAACTTTTCTTTTGGAATATGATTGTCGGTGTTCTTGTGCAATTAGGTTTCTGGAATTTTCACCCAAGGCGCGATTGGGGGTCAAAAACATTTGTTTTTCCCTGAACTGCTATTACATTTTTTCGCAGTAGACAATTTATATTTTGGAAGATGCCTGGGTGTGTCCTGTAGATTCGCATTTAGGTGTCTGAATTTAATGAAGGTCAATGGGGGTCAAAAATCGTATTTTTTTCTTCCAAAATCGGATTCCCTGAACTCTTAACATGTAGTAACCAACTTATCTTTTGGAATATGATTGGTGGTGTCTTGTAAATGTGCAGCTAGGATTTTTGAATTTCTTTTTTCACCCTGGCCACGATTGGGAGTAAAAAAAAAAAAACAACCCTTTTTTTTTTTTTTACCAAAAACCTGGTTCCGTGAACTCTTCTCATATTTTTGGCAGTAATCAACTCATCTTCTGAAATATGATTGTTGGCGTCTTGTAGATATGCAATTATAAGGTTTCGGAATTATGTTTTTCACCCTTGGGTCGATTGGGGTCGTTCATTTAGTACAAAAGCCAGGTTCTGTGAATTCTTACATTTTTCACAGTAGTCTATTAATATGTTTGAATATGATTGGGAGTGTTTTGCAGGTGTGCAATAAGGTTTTTGAATTTCGATTTAAATTTTCACCCTGAGGATGGGGAAAAAATGTTATTTTACAAAAACCTGTTGCCTTAACTCCTCTTACATTTTTTGCAATAACCATGCAACTCATCTTTTGGAATATGATTGGTGGTGTCCTGTATATGTACAATAAAGTTTCAGAATTTTTATTTTTAAACTATGGGGGCCAAAAAGGGGTCAAAATATGATCTTTTTTTAAAAAAAAATTTGTTCATTTATTTTACCAAAACCTTGTTCTCTGAACTCGTACGTTTTTCACATTAGCCCAATTAGATTTTGGGAGAGGAAGAAGTCTGGGTTTGTCCTGTAGATGGACTTTACATATATTTTTATCAAACTTCATATCCTGATACATAGAGCTATTCAACTGGATAAACATATTTAACCCTTACCTTTTCTTCGACCCATCTTTTCAAAATTTGTATTTAGCTGTTTCAAAGAAACTAATCAAAATATTTTAATAAAACCTTATATGCTGACAAATATTGATGGGAGGTATTCAACTGCATTAACATTTTTTTTTTACCTTGACCTTTTCTTTCACACTGACCTTGCTTTTAAAAAAAAAAGTGTTTTGCTCAATTTTAAAGAAACTATTCAAGATCTTTTTATCAAACTTCATAAGCTTACAAATATTGATTGGAGCTATTCAATTGGATCAACATTTCTTACCTGTTCTTGACCTTGACCTCACTTTTCTCAATTTTGTGTTTAGCTCAGTTCTTAAGGGAGCCGACTGGGGCTTTATTGTGTGAAAACTACTATGGAGAAACTCTTTAATTTTATACCATATGTACCTTACAGTGACTTCAGTATACATGCCAAGTTTAGTGAAAATCTACCGTCTAGCTATTTTAGGGACCATCTCAAAATACAGGTACATTTAATAGGATTATATAGGAAAATGCTCTTTTTTCGCACTCCGGAGCAAATTATATAAATACTACTATAGACTTTTTGCTCAAATTATATTATTTGATGAGTAATACTATATTGTACATTTTATGCAAGAAACACAAAATTCTACCGTCTGGTTTCCAGAGAAGACATCTCAAAATATGTCAAAATTCAT
Organism: Saccostrea echinata; assembly: GCF_033153115.1. Classification (NCBI taxonomy): domain Eukaryota; kingdom Metazoa; phylum Mollusca; class Bivalvia; order Ostreida; family Ostreidae; genus Saccostrea; species Saccostrea echinata. The sequence continues at coordinate 4,735,023 of NW_026889765.1, forward strand.
GACATTTTCCTGTTTTTATGGAGTACTACAAAATAGGACAGATATCACAAATTTATAAAGAGAATAATGAAAATTATTGTAAGATTCTCAATTTCCTATGTTTAAAATTTCAAGAGCATCTATTTTATACTTTTTATTTGACATAATTAATGACCCCTCTTAAAGAACGTCGGTTATTCATAACGTCAAAAACACGCTATTACGACGTCTATCTACCCATCATTTGAAAAATTATTTAAAAATCAGTTATTTAAAAATGTAATAAGATTTTGTAACCTGAGATTTCCTAAATTTGATATTTTATAAATTATGTAAAAAAAAGCTGCTTTAAAAGAATAAATATGCTTTTTTTCCAATGCAGCGTGAAGTATTGCGCAATGAAAACCCCAGTCTTAAGAAACAAATCAAGATATTTTGTCAAACTTTATATGCTAAAACATTTGGTGAATGCTATTGACCGGCATAAAACATTTTATGGGACTGTTAGTTTGTAAAACACAGGAACTAATTGTAATGGTTTAATGTAATGATATAGATTGTCTCAATTACTCCCCTAAACATCCTGTTACATGTATAAACATGATCATTTTGAGAAGTGTTATTTCTAGGGTGTTCTCGTGAATCTTTATTTTTAGAAGACTAAGTGTTATTTCTAGGGTACACATGCTCTTGTGAGTAATTATTTTAAAAGTGTATTATTTGTGTTTACATTTTCTAGACATTTCTAGGGATTTATGTTTAAGTAAAATGGATTTTGAAGTTACCCCAAACTCGTCTATGTATGCAGACTCGTCCATGCTACCTTAGGAGTTCTATAATCGGGTATTGCATGGACGTTACTTTATAGACGATTTTGTGAAATCCTAAAAACAGACAGTTTTTTTCTGAACTATAAATGCAAGATTGTAATTTTCACTGCTATATACTTTTTCTGTAAATAAATTGCTGTTTTTGGTATTATTGATTTTTGCAGGCGTTTTGGGTTATTCTGACCCCTTTAACTATATGCCAAATTTGGTTGATATTGGCCCAGTAGTTTTAGAGAAGAAGCTGATTGTGTCTTTACAACCAACACAAGAAAATACAGATAACAATAGATCACTGGAATGTCTCGCGTGAAACCAATTTTAAATAACTCAAAAATATCTTCTGAAAGACCACATTTTGAAACTTGTGTGGAAAAAGTTACATAAATGGAAGAGAGTTATTCTAAACATCCACAACTAATTTTGCAGTCACACAACAAAACAATATAAATATACATGAAATCCATTTTATTTTTGATGATGAAACATTTGCATGCAATGGTTAAACTTTATAATGTTAAGAACATCATATGAACATTATGAACATGGACTGAAAAGAATTGAAGGTTTGATTTGCGTAGTGATACTAGTAAGATTTTCTTAAAATATCTTTTTCACAATAAAAAAATCAAAACTTTTACTTTTGTTTGTTGTTATTTATCTTTTTTTAATTTTTACAACATCACCCTTTTTCTATAGAAAAACATTAATGAATGAACAAAACCTGTACAATCACTGTTTGAAAATCAAACATTTGACAAGTACATGTATTTAATCAATTTTCTGTTAATTCTATAATTTGGTGAACAAATATACCCATAAAAGAATATTGTCAATAGCAAAATTTAAACCTCATAAGAAATCTCATGAGTGTCAATTGATCCTACATACCCTGGATCACAATGTATACTCAACAAGTGACAACTCAACAAGTTCGTAATCCATACATGTACCATAATTACACAGAAGGTTTCAAACTCAACCTTTTTTTATTACTGAATATTTGGAAGTATCTCTGTTTTTCTTTATCCAAATAAATCCTAAGAATTTTTTTATAGCACTTTGTTTGCATATCTATGTACATAAATTTTTAGAGCTCAGGCACGGATCCAGAAATTTTTTCAAAAGGGGGGGGGGGGGGGTTCCACTCCAGTCAAAAAAAAAATAAAAATTGCCAATCCATAAAATTTCTTGACAAAAAAACAAAACAAAAAACACTCCTTTCCCCAACTTATCAAACCCAGAAATTTTTCTTGGCATGCAAAAAAAAAAAAAAAAAAAAAAAAAAAAAAAATTCGCCCGGGGGGGGGGGGGGGGATTGGGGGGTTCCAAGGTCATTTTTATTTGCTTGCTTCAGTGTATAATTTTAATAACTTTACATATTCCAGGGGGGTCCAGACCCACCCATCCCCTCCATCTAGATCCGTGCATAGAGCTTAAAACAATTGTCAAAATAGCATAATCATAAAACGATGAATGATATATGCAATATGTAAATGGATGGATGGGTGGAATAAAATGGCGAGTCCAGGAAGCATCACATAAGGCTCAATAAATATTAAGGTTTCATACTCAACCAAATTCAATTTCTCCATGGAATACAAGCACCTGAACTTGTGCTTCATGCAGTTCTAAGACTGACATCATTCCTTAGCAGAAAACTTCCTGCTCCTCTTAAATTTCTCTTGAACAAACTCGTATGAGTCTGAAATAGATGCACTTTCAACAAAGACCCCACCCCCCTTCTTCGTTAAGAATGCAGCTAAATACACAAAGGCCACTATCATTTCAACATCTGTAAAAACACTGGTTTGTATTTTGATAATTCCATGTGTAACAGTAAAGTATGCATAAATTTTCTGAATTTCTCAAGGCTTTAAATATCAAAGAAATTTACAATAAAAAGGATAAATATTATGATTCCCTAAGATGCCTTTGTTTTGCCTAGCTAGCAAAGTTTAACAGGGGGTGTTGGTGGAGAGGTGGGACGAAAAATGCGGCCTCTAGGATTTGTGGTTGTCTTCATTCGCTGCACTTTTTCTAATGCTTTTAACCCATTCTCTTTTGTCATTGTGAAAATGCATCTTAATAAAATATATATTGAAAAATGTGGACATAGCAGAGAAGACTTCGCTTAGCCCCACTGCTGTTTACAACAGCTTACTGGTAGCATACGCAGTAACTGATGAAATGTCCATAAAATATGAGCCACAACTGGGCCTGACGTAAAAAAAATTCCTTCAACTCCCATGTAAACATCTGACCCCCATATGTGACCCCACTCTTGCCCTAAGACAAAACTTTCTACATGGCCATGTTTGTAAATCAATAGATGTATATGATCAGATGTAGCCCTCTTTCATTATTTGATTTCACTAATATATACTTATCGGAATGTAAAATTCTGCCCCCTATTCTGGCCTCAACCTGACTTGAACAATCTTAAATCTAAATATGACAAACCTCCGTTCCTGAGAAGAAGACTTTAAAAAAGATTTTTTGGTATATATTCCAATGCAAAATCCCCCCCCCCCAATTGTGGCTCCAATAGTACCCATTGGGCATGATTAGACAATCTCAATCTTCACTAAAAGAGGGAGCTTCTTAAAAGTTTTGTTTGTTTTCCCCCCCCCCCCCAATTCTTGAGAATTTTTTCCTTATTATCGCCTGTTGAAAAGGAACTTGTCACTTAAATTTGGACAAATTTAGACTTCATCATTAAGGATCTTCATCTATACATAAGGTATTCTAGAGAAATAAAAGCTGCACAATTCTTTTTTCACTTCATATCATAGAAAAATTTATATAACAGGGAATACATTTTATAACCTTTGTGATACTGTTTGTGTGTGTAATCAGGATTCATATTTTGGAGTTTTTGGTTTAACCTTTGATTTCAGAATCCTGGATGAAATATCAATTATATATATATTTATAAAATTCCTCAATGTCTTTTTGTTAGTGTAAAAATGTGAGTAGATACACAAACAGTTCTAATTATTCTTTGCATTTATCTCTCTAGAATTGCTTCAAATATCTAAACACATGCAAGAAAATGTCAAACAAATGGTATTACAGTACATTTCTGACGCTTAATCATTTTGCAATTCTTTTCAAGTGGCACCTACAAGTAGTTTTTCTTGTTATGTCATTTCAGGTATTTTATCAAAGTTAACAAAAAATATTTGAAATTTAAAAAAAAAAATTCAAGAAACCAAAAAAAAAAAAAAAAAAAAGAATAAATTTGACAGCTGACAAAAATGCTTATTAAACTTATACATTTGCAGTTTGCAACAACTATCTAACATATCTTAACTAAAGAATAAAAAACTGTTGGTGGTATTTTAGTTTTTAGTTTCATAATTCACATTTATAAATTTTACAAGTCTTAAGCTTGAAGCACTGAGAAATCAGGAACATTTCCAAGAAGATTCTCATCCACTGCAATTGGCTTGTTATTGTCATCAAAGTCGTAAGGACAAATTCTTTTTCTGCCCTTCCGTCGTCCTTTCACAGGACCAGGAGACAGTGGCTCCTCTATCTGAGATGTGTTGCTGCTAATGGAGGCCAGAGTGCTGAGCTGTCGTGCAGTAGAGCGGCGTCGATGGAAAGACGCTAACTTCGTAGATACTGTGTCATCTTTCGTCTCGGGTGGAGGGAGTCCTGGAATCATGTGCTTTCTCTCCATGGCTGTAAAAATTTTAATGAAGCATTAAGTCTGATTTGAACAAAACTGAATCTACACTAACTAAGGATGCTTCCATATAAATATGAGCAATCATGGCTTTGTTGTTCTTGAGAAGATTTTTAAAGATTTTTCCTATATACTCCTATGTTAAACTTTGATTGTCCATTGTGGCCCCACTTTACTCCCGGGGGTCATGAATTGAACAAACTTGAATCTACACCACCTGAGGATGCTTCCATATAAATATAACCAATCATAGCTTTGCTGTTCTTAAGAAGAAGATTTTTCTTATATACTCCTATGTTAAACTTTGATCGTCCGTTGTGGCCCCACACTGTCCCCAGGGGTCATGATTTGAACAAACTTGAATCTACACTACCTGAGGATCTTTCCATTTAAATATGACCAATCACAGCTTTGCTGTTCTTGAAAAGAAGATTTTTAAAGATTTTTCCTATATACTCCTGTGTAAAACTTTGATCCCCCATTGTGGCCCCACCCTACCCCCGGGGTCATGATTTGAACAAAATTGAATCTACACTACCTGAGAATACTTCCACATAAATATGAGCAATCATGGCTTTGCTGTTCTTGAGAAGAAGATTTTTAAAGATTTTTCCTATATATTCCTATGTAAAAATTTGATCTTCCATTGTGGCCCCATCCTACCCCAGGGGGTCATGATTTGAACAAACTTTAATATACACTACCTAATGATGATTCCACATGAGTTTCATCTTTCCTGGCCCATTGGTTCTTGAGAAGAAGATTTTTAAAAGACGCCATTAATTTTCAACTATTTTGTAATTATCTCCCCTTGGAAGAGGGAGTGGCCCTTCATTTGAACAAACTCAATTTCCCTTCACCCAAGGATACTCTGTGCCAAGTTTGGTTGGACATTGGCCCAGTGGTTCTGGAGAAGAAGATGACATTGTGAAAAGTTAACGACCACATACAACAGACAAATTTTGATCAGAAAAGCTCACTTGAGCCTTTGGCTCAGGTGAGCTAACAACATCCCCTGATGAGTTTCACTTTCTTTATGAAAAAGTACCTTCAATCTTGAGGAGGGCTTGTTCTGCGGATAGTCTGTTTTTAGGCACACCCTGTAGGAGGCCTCGGAGAAGTTCTCTGATGCCCACACTTCCTTTCTCTGTCAACATTAATTTGAGAATCATGTCCGGATCCTTCGCATTCTGTTAAAAGATAAAATAACACAACCATCAAATAAACAACAACCATATGTTGTACTTAATAGGAGTAATTTTTCACTCTTTTATCATATATTAATATTGTCAATAATAAGTCAAAATATGGGGTATGAAATCAACACATCTCCCTAGGAGAGAGATAAAAGGAGAGGGAAAAATGTTTATGAACTCCACTACCCTCACAAAAGCCAAATTCCTCTGATGATAAATTTTATTTTGATCATTTGACCTCAATCTCTAACCTTGTTATGTAAAATCAAGGATTTGTAACATCAAGAACACAGAACTACGCTTAAAAAGAGACTACATACAGCAATGATGATCTGCAATCTCAGCTGGTTAACATCTTTCACATCTTTGTAGGAGTTGGCTCCATCGGTGTAAAATTTGGTCTGTGTGTGTGCTCTCTCAAGCATGAACTGCACCACAAGACCAAAAGCAAACACATCAACCTTCCCAGTCAGAGAGAAGTCCTCTTTCTCGTCCTTGAAGACATTGGGGTAACGGCTTTTTAGGAAGGAGCGGCACATCTCCGGAGCCATGTACTCGGAGGTCCAACCCTGGTAGTCCTGTTCCTGCATGGCCATTTTTGCCGAACCAAAGTCAGTCAGTTTCACCACCATGTTGTCTGTGACACAGATGTTCTCAGCTGTGTAAAGACAAAAACTTTAATTTTTTTCCCAATGGCTAAAATAGGTCTTCAAATGTGACTGGTGATGAATTTCGCAGTTTTGGTAGGGGGTTAAGTGTTTATTATAATCATGTAAACAGTTTGTCTGCCTAATGTCCATAAGTAGAGAAGATTCTCAGACTTTACGTATTTTCAATATTTGACCAAATAAGCCCCACCCTAAGACCCTGACCCATCCCATGGGTTCAAGGGAGGACAAGACCATAATTTTTGTATTCTTTTACCCATAGGTGATATGTACCAACATTGAAATTGTTTGTTTTTCCAGAAAAGAAGTGAAAATGTTCAAAAGTTTACAAAGCACAACACATGATAGACAAAAATGGATAAACATGGGTCACCCAAATGACTTAATAATTTGATTAAAAGACAGTACATCGTTCTGTTATTTGTTGCATTATTCTGTTACGCATGCAACCATTTCTGTAAGAAAATCCTTTTGTAATCCTACAAGCAATAAATATGTCAATTCTTACGTTTAAGATCCAGGTGTTTGACCTGGTGTTGGTCCAGGTATTTGAGGGCTGACAAAGCCTGTCTGGTGATGTTCCAAATGACCTGCTCCTCCATCGTTTGTTTCTTCAGGACAAAGTTCAACAGGTTCATCCCTAAAATATTTTAATCAGTAATGCACTGGCCTTTGACATAAATATGACCATATGATGGGGCACAACCTGGAATAGCATATTAATACAAAAAGTTCTTGAGTTTCACTTCTCTCTTTTTTTTAAATATCTAATATACAAACCTAGAAGTAATAATATATTAATGCATATATCTTCCAAAATAAAATAAACAATTTCTTTCCTTTTTTTACCTCTAACATTTAATTTTTTTTTTTAAAAGAATAAGTATCAAGGAAAAAAGTACTTATATTTAAAACTTGCTCATGTTTTAAATCTAATGAGCAAAATTAAGTTCTAACCTGCATACTCCATTAGAATTTCAGAAATTCCATCTCTTTTGATGTATCCATACAGAGCAGTGATGTTCTCATGTTCAAGGTACAACAGCACCACTACTTCTTCTACTTTGAAGTCCTTCTGTACCTACAAAACAAATTTCTCTTCACAACACCAATTTCACTGACTTTGATTTTATATCTACAATTCTTCTGACTGGAAAAATTGTGATAATGTGTTAATCCTTTCTAAAAAAAAAAAACTTTCATTTAAAAATATGCAGATTGTTCATTAATAGATTCATTAAACCTTAAACAACTGGAACTCAGCACCAAATAAGAAACCATTTACAAGATTTATGGCATTATGCTGACATTATTTCAAGTACTACCAGAGTAATCACACCTATACAAGCAGCTGTGTTTGAAATTCACTGTAAAATTAGCCAGAGATGCAGGGCTGACTGCTAGTAAAAGTTGTCAGCAATGCCAAAAATACAATAGCCCGAGAAAATATTGTCTTTTAACCATTATGTGACTAGAACCATTTCACCAAAACTTCGATCCTGAATCTATAAACTGATGAATTCTTCCTCTTGGCTTGTTACACTTTGATACTAATACTATTAGTTGATATGAAAGAAATTTATCAAATGTATGAATTTTAATAATCGAAAATTTAACACCTCCAGCCGGCCATCAATACATGCAAATTTGTTCGCCCGCTGCAAAATTTGTGCATCTTGGGCACATGGGCATTTCAAACACTGACAAGCCTTGCCTACCTTTTTGAGAACAAACTGTTCTTCTGTGGCACTATCTTTACACAGGTCCACCGTTCCGTACGACCCCTCCCCCAACTGTTTTAGGACGGTGAAATGTCCCTCGTTGTACTCCTCGTAGCGAGAACTCTCCAACCTCTGTGTATAACAAAGAAGTTAGTCTAGATATATTTGTGAAATATGTTTCTGCAATCGCTGAAATATCATTATGAAACAGCTTTATCTGTATGAAAATTTATATGATATTGTTTTTTTTTTAAATATTTTTTTTTTATTTAAAAAACCATCAAATTTTCAATTTTACATGTCATTGAGTGTTTACATTGATTTGAAAACTTGAGAAAGCAATTTCTACTTCTAAATGCTTATGTTCTTTGAAATGCAAATTTAGAATGTCCAAGCAAGTTACACTTTTATTTGATTTAATCAATAATTCAGTGAATTAGACCATACACAGATTTTACAAACATTTCAAGTTTTCAACAATATTGTAAATAAACTCATTCATTTTCTGAGGAAAACAAATACACGTAAGTCACTAAAAATTTCTTTAAAAATTTAGGCATGTGTGAAGACACATATTTCTTGAACTAGCTCCTACGTACCTGACAGATGACTCCTGTGGTTCCATTCTTCAGTTTCTCCTGGGTGTTCAGCAGTTCTACTAGTGCCTCCTTCTCTCCATCCACCACTTTCCTGCAAAAATAAATGCATAGTTGTATTGTTAACTTCCTTCTCCATGTCAATGATTTCATACGAGGAAAAAAAGGGCTAGGGAAATAAATGTGGCCCACTGCCTCAAAGGTATTTACTTGTAAAGTTTTAATATGTAAAATTATTTCAAACTTAGAAGGAAGAATTATTTCAAACCCAGGTGAGTGGAAGGGAATTTTGACTCTGCAATATCTTCCATAATTTTCAACAGAACCTACCCAACTGATTTTCAATATGATATTTCTACAGACACTCTTAGAGCATAGAGTTTCAATATGAACAAAATGATACAGATTAATAAAATAATTAAAACTATGATTTTGCAGCTGAGTGAACACAACTGTTTCCCAGTTCTGTACTGTTCATGTTTCAGAGCAAAAGCTGTCTTTGTCTTCTTCTGCCTCATTTACAGTGTTACATGCACACACTTGGATCTATTATCAAGGTGTTTGGCATCCTTTGATTGAAAAAAGAAACAGAAATTCTCTGTAAAAAGTATTATTATGGTGATAAAATTCTTACCCTTCCTCAAAACTGATTTTCCTCTCCTTCACTTTCGGAATCTCGCCAATCTCATGCATCAACTCGAGAATCTCATTTAAGTCATCAATTCCTCCTGTTCTCATCTGTATTCCCAGCTGTCCTGTGTCTATTGTCTGCGGTTCCGGAGTAGGATCCACCACCATGGTCTTGATATCTTCATGCTTTAGTTTCAGGTCACAACCTTGATCCTCCTCATCGGCTACCAGTTTGGTGGACATACGCAGCTTCTTTTTTTGGACTGGTACACATCTTGGAGCAGGAGAAGTCGGATGAGTCCAAGCAGAAGAATCCACAGTCTGGTTCAGTTGAATTGAGCTTTCCATCTGAAGATCTTTGAATTCTTTGGGAAAATTAATCTTTGATGATGTGCTGTCATCTTCTTCATCACTGTCAATCAAGATAACTTCATCCGGAGAAGGAGGAGGCTCAAGGACCCGTGTTGCCTTGGAGACATTAAGCTTGATCTTTTGTGGTTGCTGATTGCTGTGAATAAATCCATGGTGTTTCTGATGCGAGCTGTTACTCAGCTGTTGTCTCAACAGAGTGAAGTAGGAGAGATCATTACCTGTTGCAAAAGCCAGAGTTAAAGTTTCTTAGTAATAAACTTTAAAATTTTTTAAACTGCATTTTTCACTAAATGTTTCTCTGTATAAACTAGAAATATGTCCATAAGACATGAATGCCCCACCAAGGGTATATTTGTAATGCAACATGAAAATTTGTATTAGTGTATAAAATTTGATGAGAATATCTTGAATAGTTTCTTTAAAATTGAAATTGAAATCTAAAAAGTTAGATATAAATGATAAATTATCACCAAATTATGTATAAGTGCATAAGCTTACATAAATATATCTTAAATGGTTTCTTTAAAACGAAGCAAAATGCAAATTTAAGAAAAGTGAGGTCAAGGTGACAGGAAAGTTCCAAGGTTAAACATTTTTGATGCAGTTGAATAGTTCTCACAAATACATATCAGCATATTGAATTTGATAAAAATATTTGGAACGGTTTATTTAAAACTGAGCTAAACACTAATTTTAAATAAATGAAGTTAAGGTCAAAGGAAAAGTCAAGGTCAAAAAATGTTGATGCAGTTGAAAGTTTACATCAGTATGTATTAGCATATGAAGTTTGATAAAAATATTATGAATGGTTTCTTTAAAACTGAGTTAAAACACAAATTGAGAAAAATAGGGTCAAGGTCAAAGGAAAGGTCAAGGTCAAAAAATGTTGATGCAGTTGAATAGCTCTTATCAGTATGTATCAGCATATGAAGTTTGATAATACTATCCTGAATGGTTTCTTTAAAACTGAGCTAAACACTAATTTAAGAAAAGTGAAGTCAAGGTCAAAGGAAAGGTCAAGGTCCAAAAATGTTGCTCTCATCAATATCTATCAGCACATGAAGTTTGATAAAAATATCTTGGAGAGTTTCTTTGAAACTGAGCTTTGAACCGAGCTAAACGCAAAGTGGGACTGAAGGACAGACAGAAGGATGGAAGACGGACATGACAAACACTATATGCCCCACCCATATTCATAGCAGGGCATAAAAAAAATAAATATGTTGTGTTTACTGACTGACAAGGAATATTCTTTTTCAATGTTTTGTGATACTTACATAACATTGATGATACTTTCACATTTCAGATGTCTTTAAGTTTAAATATATCAATGAAATTTGCGTAAGAAATGTAATCCTCCTGCTATTTACTGTAACAGATTGTAGAGTGGATTTTGATACTCAATGCAAAATGTAATCACAAATTACCATATATTGTTAGATCAGGCTGAGGCAGTTTGGGAACCTCTCGGCCATCATTCAACAACATGGGATGATGCTCCTGACCTCCATCATCCATAGGCTGCTGGTACACCACCCTCTCCATACTGTCTGAGACTGGTTAAAAAAAAAAAAAAACAGGAAATTTTATAATGTGGATGCAGATTTAAATAAACATATCAATTCTCACAGTTTCCTCTGTCTGGAAACCATGCAATCAAATAACACGCATTCAAGAAAGAGATACAATCTGTTATGTCATTAAATTCCATTGCTTTTCAAAAAACATCATTTTTCAAGATGTACAGATGGACTTTATTGGAAATAAACAGATGTTCCAGCATACTGAAATAGGAAAATAAATGTACTCTATTTCATTGTCTGAAAAGGGTGGGGCTTCCTGTTTACAAGTATCTATTATCCAACATTACAAAAATGATTCATTTTTATAAATCATCACAAACTCTGAAGGCATTATTGTACTTGTAAAGACATTTTCTAAATCAATAGATTTTTTTACATAAATTACAAGGAATAAGATAAGGAAGTAATACCAGTATCGCTCCATTTTTCTATTTGATTTTAATTTCATTTCAATTTTGTTAACTTTCCGTCATAGAATATAGTCAATACTAAGTTCAAAATGATCAATTACTCACATTGTAGCATGAATAATCCCAAAATCTATGAATATTTACATAAAACAATATTTCAGAATGTCTGATGAAATTTCCAGTGGGGGATTTACAGACTGGAATTCCCCTAGTATAAATATAAGTACAAAATCTTTACACCTTTGGGGAGAACAAATAAATACCGTAACCCAACTCACGGGAACAAAAAAAATCATTTTAAATCATTATTTAACCAAGAACAGAAATTACAGTGAAAATGTCAAATTATGATGAGAAATAGCAAAATATTTACATTTGATTACAGTCAAAATGGCGTCATCCTGACGGTTAATGGCAGCTTTAATAAAAAAACGTACTTGGCATTCCCTTAAGATTGTCATTAACTCTAAGGTATAATTACTTTGTAAACAAACAAAATTCTTACCTGGTTCTACCCTAAAAACTTGCTTTCTTATCTATTTTTATCAATAATTGATTTTTTCCTTGTTCTGTAGTTTTTCATTGTTTTCGCGAACTGTCGCTTTTAGACAATTCGTTCGTCATTTCATTCTCATTCAATTGGTTAAAAACACACTAACCAAAAAGTTTCCTAAAATGCTTTGTCTGTTATTTATGACTGGTCTGACATGTGCAAATTCATTCCTCTACCAATTATAACATTTTAAATAGATTCATTAACATAAATTTTAGGCTTTGAACTGAATTTCTTTATTTAAGTTTGCTTGGACCGGGGAAAGGGTAAAAAAGACCCCCCCCCCCCCAAAAGTCAGGGATCGGGGGGTTATTGATTATTGAGTGAAAATGCATTATTTCCTTTTAAAAATCTTTTTATCTGCTCCTGGGTATGTAGCAGATACACTAAAAGCATTGTTATGACGAGCGAGTTTGCCTCTGTCAAAATTGTGAATTTCATAGCCCCAGTGTCAGGGGTTCTGGACTCTCTAGCTCCCGGAGTTAGAGTAGAGCTGTGTTGAATCTTTAGTGAAAATGGATTATTTCTTTAAAAGTTTTCTTCTCCGCTCCTGGACATCTAGGGGGCAAACAGAGTACAAAGTTATAAATATAATAAGAAAGGATATTTTTAACAGATTTTTGTAGTTCTTGACACCTTGATCAAGTGCTATGGTGCTGGGCAGGGTTCTATTAAATTGTATTCTACTGAGAGGAGTTATTATTCCCCTTTGCAATTCACCTATGATAATAAATCACGGTAAATAATCATTTAATTTAATTATTTAATAATTTATTTGAAAGGCCCATACACAAGTATTTGTATAATACATAATACAAAAATTAATTGCATAGCTTTTATTAGGCAGACAGACTTGTTAATAATAAATAAAAATGAGACATAAATACTCGTTCCTTATCTTTGTACATTAAATGTTCTTCAAAGACCGAGAGAGGCCAATGTGAAAATGAGATTGACTCAGTTGCTATAATAGTACTCAAGCACTGTTTTGTTTAGTCTGCATGGTAATAGTGACAAATATGGGTTAGCCAGGCAAGTAAATATAATACTTTAAGATTTGTTACCGAGTGCTAGACTAATTATTTTGATGATCCCTGATCATCATATTTCTCTGCCTTTGGGCAATATAGCTTCATCTTTCAGTTTATTTTGTTTTATGCTATACTTCTGTGGATCCTCCACATGGTTGTATCATATTCAAGTGACCGCTATAAGGACTTTGGGCCTCTGGTGTGTCTCCCAGTTGATTCGATATGCATGAGAATTTTCTACGTACGAACAATTTCTAATACGAGGCAGGCTACTGACAAATAAATTGATAATACAAGGTATCAAATTTCTTGTTGAAAATCAACATTTCGCAAATTCTATGGTTAAAATAGACTTTTGAGCATGATAATTGTTTGGTATCTTCACACTTCTTTCAAATTGGGGTCGGGCGTGGGGGTGTCTAAAGCCTCACCAAGAAGTGTACATCATTTGACTCCTCCTTACTTGCGTGTGATTGTGGTTGTTTGATCGATCGTTTTGCCGTTTTCATCTCCAGCTCTCGAGCTTTCTTTTTCTTGGACAGTTTTCAAAGATAAATAGAAGTGAAATTTTAAATTAGTTAGGTAAGTACTTTTCTTAATCATATGGATCTCTTATTTGACGATGCACAGTCGTGCATTTTGAGTAATGTGTTATTCTTGACTGAACAAACCACAGGTACCTGACGGATTACTTTTTTATAGTTTAAAATGCTACAATATTTCTGTATACTTGTGTGTATAAGAATACTTTCTATTTACGATCGATGTTTCCTTACAGTCAATTTCCACGTCATCCCCCACATCGCATCGCCATCGAATGGTTACCACTCTTAATACTATGTTTTTTTTTTAAACATGTGGGTTATTTGAACACTATCGCTTTATGAAGTTTTCGTCGATATCGAATCGTGTTTGCTCAACCCATGGCTGACACCGCCCTTGCTATTGTGTATCTGATGAAGATTGTACTAGCTTGTGGTCGATATCGCATCAATATCGAATCATTTGTGCCATTTTTGTCATCGCTCTTGTGGCTGTATTTCTTCATGCAATATTTGTGTGTATTTACTTTCCTATAACTTTGTCCTACTGTCAATATCGAATCATGATTGTTCAAAACACGTTTTTACCAAACTTCACCTTACCCCTAACCCTAACCCTGACATTAACGACCCTTAACGTTCTGTTTGTCATCCTTATTTATTTACAATGAATCAATATTGATTTCGCTTGTGGGCTTAAATAATTAAGTTATACCTTAACTTGAAAATAAATTTTACACTTCAGGATCGTATATCGATACGATATCATCATGATATAGTCGATATCGACATACAGCTCTCTGTCTTGTACATGGTATCCAGTATTTTCAATTTCATAGTACTGATCAGGATCGGTATCGATGCGATATTGTCAATATCGTTATTGTCAATATCGACATCGAATTCGTCTTGGACATGCATGTTAAACCCACACAACCTTCTGAGAATTTTTATTATTAGACGCGAAAATTTATCAGAAATACATGCATTCCTATCCTCCATACCTATACTAGTATTCCAATATCTGATATAATTTTTCGCTTTTGTTACGGTTAAGAGATTGGCCCTATATAAATTAAAAATGGTATTATTTTTTTATATACCGTAGACGGCCAACCTCTATAACTTAACAAAAACGGAAAACGATATGAGATATCGGAATATAGGTATGATAGGCTAGGAATTCATGTATTTTTGGTAAGTAATCGTGTCTAATACAAATTCTCAGAAAGGGGACGGGGTTACATCATCCATTCATCAGGTGTCTGTGGAAAACGCCTTAAGTTTCCTATAAACTGTATATTTACAATGATAATCCAAAAACACAGAGATCTGGTTCCTCCTTTGTGTACAATGTAGGAATTTAGGCTGGATGGAGGACATCGGCCTGGATAGCTCAGTGGTTAGAGCACCTGACTAGTAATGCAGGGGTCCCGGGTTCGATTCCCGCTCCAGCCGTATGTTTTTCATTATATATCTATTTATGAGTTTTCAATGTATATTAACTCATTCCTCCTTTCCATACTACAACAATAATACATATTTTCCAAGAAAATCCTTGAAATACATCACCTGACAGCGGATCGGATTATTCATTATATATTATATAATATTATATTATAATATTATATTGCATATAGTGTGTCATTCTATGCTTTCTCCAAAAGATGAGTATATTTGTTCAAGCAGAAACAAGTTAGTTTATCGGCTAAACTGAAATTGGATTCATTACACTAACAGTTTAACAAGGCTTTAAAATTAGAAAAGATGCACTGTATACGTATATGTTCATATAAGAAAAATCTGCAGCAGATCGCTACGACAGCTGGTCTGATCTAGAGACAAGACCAGTGTGGTGTTGTCTTTCGATACACAAACGGCCTGAGGACTTATGATCCCATCATGGCGGGACAAAAATTCTTCCTTGAGTCTTCCGTTCTCATCAACTCTGTGCACAGTGTCCGAACCCCATCCCGCGATGAACATCTCGCCATTCGATATCATAGCTAGACCACGTGGGCTTTTCATGTTAGCGTGCGTGTAGTGAAACCGTCTGTATACAGATCTAGTGATAGATGTAACCCGATTCCTTTGACTATCGCTGACAAAATATGAGTTTCCAGTTCCATCAAATGCGACATACCATGGACGAAGAAACAAAGACTGCAGGTTCTCTTCTGGAGTTAGATTCATCAATTCTTCTCCTTTTCTGGAAAGAATTCGAACAGAAGCTGGTGATGCAAAAGGACACGTTACTACAAATTTGTCCTCTTTTGAAGAATAACTTATTCCGTAGCAGCGATCGTTTATCTTCAGTTCCTCTTGTAAATTGATTCCAGCTAGGACCCTGAAGACCAATATTCTCATTTCCTCTGGCACCGTCACAGCAACCACGTGGTCATCGAGGCAGGTGGTGTCATATGGCGTTTGTTCGAGGATGTGCTCCGACTTAATCTGAAACTGACTGTCATAAAGTTTTAATTTTTTGTTTCCTTTGTCACAGAGAAACCAGTCTAGTGAAGGCAAAGAGAGAATGCCTGTGATCAAACACGCGTTCTCGTCAGACCGAGTTCTCACAGACACCGTTTTGTCCGCTAACCTACGTTTTATCTCTGTAAGTTTTGGTTTATGCTCTGTCTGTCTGGATTTAGAAGGCAGCTGCTGTGTTTTCTTGTTGTTTCCAATATCATTCACGACAAGCTCTCCTACAGAAGTCAAGGTGTTCAGCACATCATCCAGTTGACTGTTGATCACAAAATTAACCGTTGGCAATCCATACATTTCTTTATATTCTTCAACAACTGTCGAGTGACTGACATTCCTACCTCTAACTTGTTGGAGACATTGCAAGATGTGACCATCTGTACCATAATCTTTCACATTGCCGAGCAATTGATTTGTGTGTGAACATTCTGCGTTTAAGGATTCTAATTTTTGTATGTCATGTTGCAATTTTTCTCGGAATTCATTTTCTATCCCAGCAAGTTTTTCCAAAGACTTTCGTTCGTATTTACTAAGCATTTCATCGATACGCTTTCGAACACTTCGAATACTATTGCTTAAGTTCAGAAACGAATTGTCCAGTTCTCGGAGAGATGCCTGTGACGACTGTAAGGCGTTATTAGTGATCTGAAGATGTTCTGAAGTTTTCGATGAGATATCTTGAATTTCATGCGACTTGTCTTTAACTTCGTCGTTGATAGTCCTGATCGATGTACAGTCTTTGTGTTTCTCTCCGATACAAAGCGAACATATTAGTTCGTCATGAGCTTCACAGAATGACGTCAGAGGTTGATGTTCATGGTTCATACAGTTTGGATCGAAAATGATCTTCTTTGTTTCTCTGGATTTGACTTCCTGTAGGTCCAGAATGGTATGTTTCATCGTAGTTTTCAATGAACCGTGAACGTCGAGGCAATTTATACAAAGGGTCTCACGGCAAGTTCGACACCATTTACTTCCTGTTGTTGACCTCCCCTTCCGGTTGCAAGGAGAACAATAGACATCATCTATTTTCAGTTTATACACTTCCGTTAGGGCGGATACAAAGTCACTCGGTGGAAGTTGCTCAACCCAATCTTCGGGAGATTTGTTTTTGGTTGGTGTTAGTTGTTTGCAAATTGGACATGAATATGCATCTAGTCTTGTGCTTAGATTTTGTTTCAGATCATTTCGAATACACTCTTTACAGAAATCATGCAAACACTCCAAATGACAAGGGTCAGTAAATTTTTTGGAACAAATTTTACAGGTTATAAAGGCTGAATCCATTGTAGA
The DNA here is from genome assembly GCF_033153115.1 of Saccostrea echinata. Taxonomy (NCBI): domain Eukaryota; kingdom Metazoa; phylum Mollusca; class Bivalvia; order Ostreida; family Ostreidae; genus Saccostrea; species Saccostrea echinata. The sequence goes on from NW_026889765.1 coordinate 4,752,602, forward strand.
TCTGTTAAAAAAAAAACAAAACAACCCAGAGTTACCAATATGATTATTGGATCATATACATGTGCCTTATTCTTAATGACCACAAGCACAGAAAATGCATAAATTCATGGTTCAAACAATCAGTTAATATTGGTAAAAACATTCAGATACAGCTCGTTTTATTTCTAGCTATAAGTAGGAACGTATAATTATTGAGACAATCTTTTTAGAAAATTTTCATGACATCGCAAGGAAAAATAATTTACTTCAAAAGACGATGTTAAATGAATGTTACCTCTATAAATCTGCTACGGGATCGCAGATATACAGGTTCCAATTTGAAAGGAAATCTACCGGAAAAAGAACGTGACGGCTCTTTTAAGCTCTTCTGGCTGATTGGAATTCAAGCATATGTAAATTTCATTGTACATGTACATACAGTATGTACATTCTAAAGGTATGAAGAGAAGAATGCACTTTAAAATCGAAATTTGGTTAAAATGTGGAACATATTGATTTTAAGTTATATAGATAATATCTGAACATGAACCGTGGGGCTACTATAGAAGGAACTTGCATTATATTCTTTATTTCTTTTCAGCGATGACAAACATTAACTGAAAGCAAACCAGAGGAAATGGATTTAAAAGAAGTCAATAAAGCACCAGTATAAAAGATCAATAACTGATATTGAGCACAACCAATTCTTTTTATATAAATAATGATGTAAAGTCACGCTCTGCTAAAGAGTTTTACTTTATGTGTCTTTAGATTGCTTCAAAACATACATTTATTAAACCTTTTATATATACCTTCACTGATTCCTCCAGTAAGCCAAGAAATACTGCCCCTAGTCCAGATTTAATGTAAACTTAATAAAAACGCTATTTGCCAAAAAAAAAAATAATAATAATAATAAAAATAAAAAAATAGATAAATAAAAAACGCTTAACATTGATATTCTTATGAGAGAGATCTGAGGCTATCATGGCAGCAGTTTAGAGGGAGATGGTTCTCTAACTAAAACAGGTTTTAAATTATTAACGAATTATTCTACACCACTATCAATAATTATCATTTTTATATACTGGGTGCTTTTTTATATCGTGAGGAACAGGGGACTGAATATATTTTTTATTATGTTTGACAAACCATTGATGCAGAAAAGGCGTTTGATGTAGTATGGCATGAAAATTTGCTGTGCAAACTGTATAAAGATGGTACTGAAAGTGACTTTTGGAACTTAGTGAAATCTCTACATACTGATGCTTACACTATAATAAAATGGAACGAAACTCTATCAAAATATAAGACAGCAGGGCAAATTATCTACACTAATGTACAAAAGATTCAATATAAAGATCTGAACCGATTCTCTGTAGTCAATTCCTGAAAGGGTGTATATCGGAACCCTTTCTATTACCTCACCAACATGCGCAGATATGGCATTACTCTATTAACTTAAAATCAAATAGATGAACAGGTCCTGACTAATATTGTAGATACAACTTCAAATACAAATTCAGTATAAACTCGTCAAATACTTGTTTCTTAATACTGGTAAAAAAAAAACAAAAACAAAAAACAACAACAACAGAACATTGAGGTCAAAGCTCGGAAATGATGTGATTTAGTAACCTCCTTAAAACCTTTAGGTTTTGAAAGAAACCCAACAAATTCTCCTTATATAGTTCAAAGAATAGAAACTTCACGAACTCTTTATGCTCTACTAGGAAGTGGCATTCATGATCAAAAATGCGCTATCCCTTATCATTACTGTAAATATGTAGACGACATTTGTTATACCTAGACTCCTCCATGGGATTGAATTATCAAATGTAAGGAAAATGGATCTGGAGAAACTCGAAAGATATCAAAAGAAGGTGTTGAAGCAACTTCAAACTCTCCCCTAAATGACTGCGTCAGTAGCCACTATAGCCAGCAATGGAGCCAAAACGATAGAGGCCCATACTGATTCCTTTCCTTAATGTTGCCAAACATCCCTCAACTAGAGCATCAAAATAGCAGTACGACAGTTCATAATAAAGTCTGGAAGTAAAGGTTCCAACTGATTAATTAGGACCAATTAAAAGTACGTAAGAAAAGTATGATCTGCCAGATCCACTCGATCTATTAGGAAATATAAGAGATATTTAATTAGAAGCCAATCAGTGGAAGCAGGAATAAAAAAAAATGTCATGATTATTGGCAAATTAAAAATGAAATTGAAATTTCAGGAAACGTTTCCCTACACGATCTCAAACTACAGACAAATTCGTGTTGACATCCTCATCTACTATGGCAGGCAAGTACAGATTCTCCTAATGCTTCCAGGAAAGCCATTGTAAAAGCCCAACTCGCAACAAACACCTACCGGTAACAAACCAACACAAACAAGTTTAATCAGTATGAAGTGAATAGAGAGTGCTTGTTATGCCAGGAGAGTATAGAGGATAGGCTCCATTTCTTGTTAAAATGTCGCCTATTCTATACATGACACTAGACAGCCATTATACGTGACCGAACTAGCATATCCTATCTCAGCAAGGAAACTGGTAGCCAGGAGTCAAATTCATAATTATATATCAAGACGAGAGAATATTACTGCAAATCATTATCGACTCCTCCCATACTATATTTTCACAGAACAACTCAAAAAACTTCATTGAAAATCCAGGGATTTACAGAGAACCTGACCCGCAACATAGTATTCGGTCTACACTGTCATAAAGCAAGACGAAGTGAGAGAGTCTAAAAACAGTGTGGGGAAATACCTGTGAAAAGGGCTGGAAACAGTACGAGGAAATACCAGTGAGAAAGGTCAAGAAATACTATGGAGAATATTCAGAGAGAGAGAGAGAGAGAGAGAGAGTCTGCAAACTGTGGGGAAAATTTGCTCACGGCCTACAACTAAATTTTAATGTAGGGTCATGTAAATATTGAAAAAAAACAAATAATTTATGCTGATGTACAATTACTTCTCTTATTTTAAAGGCTGACTTTATATAGCACTCCTAATTTTATATTTATTGCACAATAGTGAAGTAGGTTTTACTAACTCATTTTCATCCATCACTTTTCTCTTTTTAATTCAAATTTTATCCTCTTTTCTATTATATACCATCTTCTGGGATGATCCTTTAGTAGGGACTTCCCTTACTGAACTAGACATTGATTCCTCCTTCAGGCCTGAAATAGAACACAGGGGTGGGGCGGGGGGGGGGGGTCTGCTCCTCCACTTTTTTCTGAGTATTGCTATAGTAAACTTTCCCGCTTTTTTGTGTTAAGGTCGAGCACTGCAAAATTCCATGATTTGGACATTTAGTTATTTTTTAATTGTCAGAATTATTCTGAGAAGCCCCCCCCCCCCCAACAATTTAGCTTTTTGTCCAAGGTTGCTCGTCAGATTTTTTGGAAGCCCCCCCCCCCTTTTTTCAAACCTTTGCTACGGGGCTGTCCTAATTATTTTCATTTACACATGTATATGTGAAATAAAAATGTAAATATAGTTTAAAATGCTTTCTAAGTAATTAGAATACAAGAAGCACTGTGTGAAAAATATCAATTTTATTCAATGGATTATTTTCACTTTTCAACGCTAAAATACTTAAGTTTTTACATGGAAAAATTCATGATATTTCGCCTTAGTTTCAGATGTTTAAATGCAACAAACCGCTATTTATTGCCTAAGGGGACAACCCAACGATTTGATTCGGGGCGAGGGGGTGCTAGCAAAATTTTAATTAGGAAACAAATATATATGGAACCGAATATTTAGTGTGCGAGATAACAAAGTGACAAAACTTTCGACCAATCATATGCAATGTAACAAAAACATTCGGAAAATAGTAAACAGCAGAGGGCGATGTCTGCCACTTGTGAACTTCCGGAATAACGAGTAGCAGTTTCCTGAACAAATTTTGTATCAGAATGTAGACACAAAGTGATACACACAACCTGTACAAAGTTTAAACGGAAAGTGAAGCGTGTTAATGATTAAACAAGGGAGTTCGTTATCCATGGTAAACATCTGCTGGTGCCCGATTACAGCAAAGGGCTTGTTCAGGGAAAAAAGTCCAAAACTTTCATTTTAGATTTCATATTCATAGTACAAAGTCTTGATAATTTAGAATAAAAGCAAAGCAAGATAAGGCCAAAAGAACTCTAAACATTTTGAGTTTTTATTAATGGAAATTGAATGCTGCAAGAAAACCACAACCTATTTGATCAATTGAAGTCAGATAATAACTTGTTTTGAAATCGTAAGACAGAACCTAGAACTGCCCTTTATGCCTGAAAACTCATGAAACAACAAACAGACAAATTTTCCTGTTCCTGTTAACCCATTTTTTTAAAATTGAAACTTTAAAAAGAAGCTAATTATAAAAGCTAATCACAATGAGTTTTGATTTGGGAAACACAGGCTCAGATGAAGAGGAATATGATCCATATTCAATGATGCCTGTTACTAAACTTGTGGCCTTGTATGATTATTCTTATCAAGATGATGATGGTCATATAGTTCATATGAAAGAAGGGGAAAAATATCATCTAATCCAAAAAGAGGGTGATTGGTGGGAGGTTATTAGAGACATGGGTAATTTGGACGATCTCTCGTTCTACGTTCCTGCTAATTATGTACGTGTTGTTGACAACAGCGGAAGTAATGTGGACGCCACAACAAAAACGGATGATTCAGGACTTGAGAGGGATGAAGAAATCAGATCAGGAAATAGCACACTAGATGAAGATTCCTCTGACCTCTCAAGTGCACAAGTGACTCCGGAAAAAAATGTCGGCAAAACAGAAAATGGAGTGGTGGGATTAAATAGCAAGATGGAGGAATTAGGCAGTGAGGTAACATTCGAGCGAAAACAATCAACCACCTTTTCCACATTCGGGACTCAGACCACAGGGTCTATAAATCTAAACACTAAGATTGCTGAAAACAAAGGATATAGAAGAAGTTTTTCAGATGAAGGAGATTATGTGAATTTAGATGAGTACAGACTTAATGCTGGTCTGAATTCAGAGAGAAGAGATGGGACACAGGTGAGTTATGTATTATTATTCCAAAATGAAATTTTATTCTTTTTTAAAATGCATGAAAAAGGCGTATAATAGTTTTGTGAAGTCCTCTTACAGCAGAAGAATTTTTCTACTTAATGATATTTGTATATATGCAGGTTGAGTTTCAGGGCAAGATTTCTGTGCGTTACTAGTCAATTAAGGCCATATTTAAAAAAAAAAAAGCTAGATTTTCATCCTTGAATGCCAGATTGTTATCCCTCCTCAATTTTTTAATTTCTCTTTTTTACAAAAAAAGTCCATAAAATTTAAGAGTTGGACGTCTTGATCATGTTGATTCTGATCAGGATCAGCATTCAAAACATTTTAACTTTCACTTTAAAGCATGATTTGGACAGCTGACAAGTTGTTGTCTGCTGTGATATGTATAAACAAGGAAGTGAAGTTAATTAGGCTTTAAAAAAAATGTTTCGGTAAGCTGACCTACCATAATTTTTATCCACCGACCTACCACCTTTTATTCCAAATCTGTATTTTGAACTGTACTTTTGTTAAAAAGTACAATTTTTTCATAGTGTAGTCAATAAAATGCATGTTTCAGATACTGTAAAAACATGTCTAACAGTTTTAAAGAGTACACTTGTTTTGTTGTGTATGTTTATTCATATATGTGTTTGTATATATGAAAAGAAAAAAAACCCAGCATATTGAATAATTAACTGATGCTTTCAAAATAAAAAGTTAAGTTTAAAGAAAAAGTTATCACCTACCTTCCTACCGTAATTTTCTTTGGCATCACATGTTACTGCATGGAAACACACACATTCTTTTATTTGGCCTTATTCAAATCATGACCCTCTCCCCCACCCCTCCTGGGGTATGATGGGACCACATATGTTAAACTTTTCAATACTCAACTGATTTCTGCTTTTCTCTAAGCAAAGTGCTCAGGTGAGTGATGTGGCCCATGGGCCTTTTGTTTGGGTTTCCCATCGCAAAACATGAACACTGCCATTCTGTGTATAATAATTAATAATATATATGATGACTATTTCAGGAATTTATAATTGCATACAAAATAACGGTATTTTAGTCTCCGTATCACAACATGTATTGTGCAATAGAAAATCATGATATACCTGGTATATCGATAAAATCATGCATCCAGGGCTACAAATTATTGTAATTTAGGAGTATTAAAGACCAATGTTAATGTCGATTCATTGGTAATATATGTATAACAAATGTACATTAACATTGGTCTTAATGCTAACTTGTCGGTCTCACTATGTGTTGGACATTTTAACAGTATTTTAAATTTCTTTGGAAAGTGCATTGGTTGGTTTGTTTGTTTAACGTCCCTTTTGAGAATTTTTCACTCTTATTGAAACACAACCACTTGCTGGTGGAGGGCTGCAAATTTTAGACATATACTCTGCACTCAGGGCCATTGAGCAGTGAAGGATCTTTTTTGTACCAGCAACTACTGTGATTAGGACCTTGTTTTATACGGTCTCATCCGAAGGACCGGTCACCAGGTCCGTCAGTGGGATTTGAATCTGCAACGTAAGGATCAGCACCCTACTCTGTGACTCTAGAGCAAACACTCTAACAACTGTGCCATGCGTGTGACTAAAAGTGTATTGGTAGAACAAGGATAAAAATGTTTTACTTTCATGAGTAACAGTGACCAAAACCACTGTTAGTCAGTGCAATATTTCCTCTTAATTTTGTTCCAAAAATGATCCTCGGTCTCAGCAGGAAATTTACATATCCACGAGAGGCTGAAGAGTTTGACACAAATTTTGCTAAATGCACTCGATGATCTATACTTGAAGACATATATATTTAAGTATTAAATTATGCCTCAAGGCCCCATTAAAATTTGTGGTCTTCAGACTATTTCCTGGTGTTGATTAGATATATTGTCTTTTCATAACTCTACTGTACAGCATCAATAGTTTAGCCAAATGGCGGATTTAAAGGGGTGGGTGGGTGGGTGGGATGTACCCCTTAAAATTGTCAATTTCCTGTTAAATCATGGTACCATTCCTTCTTTGAAAAGAAATGATTATATATTATCAGGTAAAGGAGTTCAAGTAAAAGGTTAGATATTTTAATATTCTTTCATTGCAGCATTCTAAGGTATAACTCCCAGACTTTCATTCTACAGGACTTAGAATATTAATGAGTTCTAATTATCATCAGCACACTGTTCATTAAATTTGTTAATTTTAAAACAATGAGCTTAAAGTTAAGAAAATTTATTATATATTTATTCATCTGTCTTAAAAATCAAATGTTTCATTTATGAGTGTGGTGGCATCGTGTATGCTAATTTTATGTATTTCATTCCTACAGTATTTAGTTTTATTTATAAATTTAATTTATTAATAAATACATTCAAGTAATACATGCATGCATATCCTTCTGTAGCCCTTAAATACGTCATTACATGAAGCAGTTACAAGCCTGTGTTCATTGACTAAATTGTTATGGTGTTCATTTACTAAATTAATAAGGTCTAAGAAGAAAGCATTTGTTTATGGTTAAGTTCCAGCTGACCCTTAATTACTTTATCATGTATATGCACCATTGACTATGCTAAGGCCCAAGAAAAAAAAATTTTTTGTATGGTTACCCAACTGACCCTATACCTTTACGCACTGACCCAAATATATTTTTGTTGTTGTTGTAAAATTGTATTATTCAGTTCTCTTTTTAAGTTTTATCTCCCAGATATGGCAGCATATATTACACAAAATTCAAAAAGAGCATTGTAAGTCTTAAATTTTTGCCCAATTTCAACTTTTATGAAGCCATTGACAGCTTGTTCACATTTGAAGTGAAAAAATCACCCTTTTGATTTTGTTCTATGCTTTTGGGTCAAAGGAATGATATATACTGATTCAGTTGAAAACATCTTTGCTAGGCGAGGATTTCTGATCTTCAACTCGCCTAAAATCCCTTGGCGTATGTTGATATCACAAGTCGGGATCGTTTATATCACATGATCTCAAATCTTACTGCATACGTCATTGACAGAAATAAAAAGCATATTTATAAGTTAAAGTGTTTAAAGTATAATTAACAAGCAGGTATCAAGCAATTTTTATTTGCAATTTAAGACCTGCAAATGATCATAGCTATTTATAAAATGGCATATTATCTTACGGATCATTGTTTACTTTTTGTCATTCCCGAGACTAAAGAATCAAGATATATCCCAAATGAGATATTGTCATTAATACAAAAGCCATCACTAATTGGTTGAACAATATTAATAAACTCCAAATATCACAACTTGTCAAGAAAAAAATCTGGACTTTTGATAGCACCATAGGCCAAGGTTTTGTGAGGAGAGTAGCAGATCAGAAACCCTTGGCTAGGGAAGATGCTGAATAAAATGTTGGCCCCCTTCAACATCTCAGATTTCAGTAACATTTTCAGTTACACTTGTATTGAAGCATTATCAGTAGTACAAATCTTACTCAAGTAGTTTAGTGGGAAGTAAAATGAAATTCATCTACAGACTACTACATGTATGTGAATTGTACCAAAGCAAAACATAACCTGTAAAAAAATTTAGGATATTAAATATAGAAACTGTAGCCTTAATCCTTTGCATGCTATAAGATTTTAAAATCTAATCAAGAAATGTAAAACTTAGGGTTTCATTGAATTAAAACATGGCTAGTGGATTTATGTGGAAGTGATCTGGAGCATTTCTTATATAAAGAAGATGTGTTTGTGAAACACTGATTCCCCTGTTAATGGCAGCTTATGGCAAAGGTTAAAGTTTCTCAAATGCAAGTCAAAATCTAGCATAAAAGATAAAAAAAATGTTGGTACCCAAAGAAAGGTCTTGTCTCGAGGAATATACCTGTGAAATTTGAAAGCTCTAGCTGCAACTGTTCAAAAGTTATGGCGAAGGTTAAAGTTTTTTAAAAGTAAGTAAAATGTCAAGGTCAAGGTCAAAGTTGTTTGTATCCAAAGGAAGGTCTTGTCACAAGGATTACATATGTGAAGTATGAAAGCCCTAGCACCAACCATTCAAAAGTTAAGATCAAGGTTAAAGTTTTTCGAAAGTAGGTCAAACTCCTATGTCAAGGTCAAAGTGGTTGGTATCCAAAAGAAGGTCTTGTCACAAGGATTACATATGTGAAGTATGAAAGCCCTAGCACTAACCATATAAAAGTTAAGATCAAGTTTAAAGTTTTTCGAAAGTAGGTGAAACTCCTATGTCAAGGTCAAAGTGGTTGGTTGGTATCCAAAGGAAGGTCTTGTCACAAGGATTACATATGTTAAGTATGAAAGCCCTAGCACCAACCATTCAAAAGTTATGGCCAAGGTTAAAGTTTTCCAAAAGTAGGTCAATCTCCTATGTCAAAGTCAAAGGTTCAAAATGGTTAGTATCCAAAGGAAGGTGATGTCACAAGGATTACATATTTGAAGTTTGAAAGCCCTAGCGTCAATCATTCAAAAGTTATGGCCAAGGTTATTAAAGTTTTTCAAACTCCTAGGTCAAGGTCAAAAGGTCAAAGAGATTGATATCCAGAGGAAGGTCCTGTCAAAAGGAATACACATGTGAAGTTTGAAACCTCAAGCACCAACTGTTCAGAAGTTATGGCCAAGGTTAAAGTCTCGTAAAATTTTGCAAAAATTGGTCAAACTCCAAGGTCAAGGTCAAAAGGTCAAATATGATGGTACCCAATAGGGCTGTTGCGGTTCCAAAATTTTTCAGGTCGGGTCGGTTCTGTAAATTTTCGGTTCGGTTTCGGGTTTTTCGGGTCGGTTATTTACATTTATTTTAAACCTTTAACTTGAAAAATCTTTATTTGTTATATTAAATTTAAATTGAAACCAAGTCATAACCATGCGAACGTCTAGACATCGGTGACTTGGCCTACTATTAGCCACAACCTGATCATTCCTACTCGTTTTGATAATTATCTAATACTTCCGTGACAAGTGTTCTGTCATGGAATGAAGTAGATTTCAATTGTGATGTTTATTTATCACTGTTATCGTCATCATTCCTTTGATTTCGACCCCATTTTTTGATTGAACAGACTCTAATATATAAACCAGACCCGAACCGAAATCCGGAAAAATGGAACCGGAACCAAACCGAACAACTTGGACCGAGGTTCTCTGTTATTTCGGGTACTCGTGACAGCCCTAGTACCCAAAGAAAGGTCTTGTCACAAGGAATACACATGTGAAATATGAAAGTCATAGCTTCAACCAATCAAAAGTTATGGGCAAGGTTAAAGTTGACAACAGACATTCAGACAAACAGATAAACAAACAAACAGACAGACAGGACAAAAACAATATACCCTTGGGATCTTTCGATCCGGGGGCATAAAAATGTTTTACAGTGCCACCATTGGGGCGAGCGCAGTTGCACATCATGAAAAACAAGATGTGTTTGTGAAACACTGATGCCCCCGTATGGTAACTTATAGCAAAGGTCAAACTTACTCAAATGCAAATCAAAAATGTTGGTACCCAAAGTAAGGTCTTGTCTCAAGGAATATACCTGTGAAATATGAAAGCCCTAGTAGAAACCATTGAATAGATAAGGAAAAGGTTGAAGTTTTTCAAAAGTAATTCAAACATCAAGGTCAAGGTCAAATGGTTAAAATTAATGTGCGTAAGGAAAGGCTTTCATATTTCACATGTGTAAGGAAAGGCCTTCTCACAAGAAATATATGGTGAAATATGAAAGCTGAAGCACCAATCGTTCAAAAGTTATGACCAAGGTTAAAGTGTTTCAAAAGTAGGTCAAATGCCAAGTTCAAAGTCAATGGATTACAATTGTTGGTATCCAAAGGAAGGTCTTGTCACAAGGAAAGCCTTAGCAACAACTTTTCAAAAATTGTGTCCAAGGTTAAAGTTTTCGAAAAGTAGGTCAAATTCTGAGGTCAAAGTCAAAGGGTCAAAGTTGTTGGTATCCAAAGGAAGGTCTTGTCACGTGGATTATATATGTGAAGTATGAAAGCCCTAGCACCAATTGTTCAAAAGTTATGGCCAAGATTAAAGTTGGGAAAAATTTTGCAAAACTGGGTCAAACTCCAAGGTCAAAAGGTCAAATATGGTGGTACCCAAAGAAAGGTCTTGTCACAAGGAATACATGTGTGAAATATGAAAGCCATAGCTTCAACCAATCAAAAGTTTTGGGCAGTGTTAAAGTTTTAGTGGACAAACAGACAGCTAGACAGACAGACAGATGGACAGACAGGGCAAAAGCTATATACCCCCGAATCTTCGATACGGGGGCATAAAAACATTACATAGCTTATACTTAAAACTTTGATCCACCTCCTCGAACTTCAAACCGCATGAGACGGTCTAGACTGTGATGTCACATGACGTCATATGTAAGTTGTTTCTCTGTAACTGAGTCTAAAAAGGCCTTTCACAATTTTGTACAAAAGGCATTGTAAAGTAGACTTTTTTGTTTTGTTTAAGGACATACGCAACGTAGTTTGAACTTTATTGTCTTTTTCCCTGGAGTTGAAGAGTTCCAATACTTAAAGGAATTGTGTGCTACATTTGTATGTCTATATATGGTGTTGTACACTTCTTCTAAAACAAGTTTGGATATACAAAACATCTAGAATATGTGTTTAGTAATTTTTGTGTATTTTTCTTTGAATTATTCAAGAATTTCCATCAATTGATATCTTTTCAAAACCCCTGGTAATGCATTCTGATTTTTTGTCGACGAACATCTGATGGCACTATAATCTTAAATTAAGAATATCTTGAAAAACTACCAGTAGGTAAGGTACGTTGCGTATGTCCTTAAGCTCTCTGCAAGAACTTAATCCTAATACATGATAAAAAATGCGGGACTGTATATTTGCCATTATCGCATGGAATCCTGGTAGCGAAGGAATTCTGGGAAGATTGCACAGGAAATTTGCCTGACAATTTTACAGACTTCATTCCAAATTTCTTCTGTTCTTACATGTCAGTCCATTGAGCTCGCTGTGCTTGCTATTAGTGCATATCAAACCATGGCAATCTTTCAAAGATTTAGAAAATGAGAGTACAAAATAATACGATTAACATTAATTTATTTATTTTTAAAAGGAGCATGATTCCGAGTGTTTGTCAGGTCTTTTAGACAGTTAAACATTTTAGTTAATAATATAAGATTTTTACCTTAAATATACTACTATCTCTTGCAAAAACTTAATGACTTCATATACATTAAAAGCAGATTCATTATTAAAAATTAATCCATTGAGAGAATCTAGTAACTGCCAACAAGGATGGAGGGAGGCAATATGTGAACTACTTTACCAGTCTAATGCCTCTTGGTAATACACTTGAACTTTATTATCTTAAAAACCATGGATTTGTTGAAGTGAGATGAATGTCCCAGCTACTTTTTCTTTACATACTTTTTTATGCCTTGGGATTAATTTACAAATTGGGCCAAGCGTAACTTTATACTGGCATGGATTGAACAGATATTGTGATTCCGCAAAATTATGACCCCATGGAAAAAAGTGTGTTTACAGTATTTTAATCTTGATATCTCAAATCATCAGTCGATATCACATCTTGAAAGTTTTTTCTCAGTCCCATCAGGTTCAAGATAAAGAGGTTTGCATGTTTTCTGTAAGCATTAGGCATTTTAAAAATTGTGCTTCTTTGTTAACTGTTTTTATATTCTTATGATGCAGAAATTATTCAGAAACTTCTGCATACCACATGTCTAAAACCACTGTATTAAGTTCTCAGACTAAATGATATCAAATGATATAAAAATCAAAATGATATCCTTGGGGTTTCAGTGTCGGACTATTCAATAGCAGCATTATAATCTTGTTGAAAAATGTGAGGAATTAATGAAATCTCCTGTTTTTTGAATAAAGCACATGTGAAGTTAAACTGTACACATTAGATTTTATAATGACATTCCACTGTTTAGTGAAATTGATTTGAGTTATCTCCCTTTGTGTACATGTTACTAGCAGCTGTGTTGAGAGGGACAGACGAGCAGTATTATATATCTGTACTTCCTGATTAAGTATGCACAGACTGAATCATACAGCATATAATATGTACATTGATCACTTATATATCACACTCTTAAACATGTAAAACCAGTGCGGAAAAATAACATATATCCAAGTGATGTAAACATGCATATAATTAAATCTTATAATGACTAAAGACTATCAAAAATGAAATCTTCATAGATTTTAGAATCATCTAATAAATAAATATAGACTGGGTAGATATAAAATACTTGGTTACTGTTGTGAAATATATAAGGAATATTTGGAAAAGAAAGTGTGATAGAGGCCTCCGAATCCTCATTTATGTTTTCAACCCAAGCCCAGATATCCCTTATATTTCAAACCAATTATTATTGTATTTATTTTATCCTGCAACATAGTTTTACATTTGATCACCAAAACGAGCTTTTTTCAACAAATTTAGGCATATCTCTGCAGTTGAAACTATGCTGTCATGGCAAAAACCAATACAATACAGATTACATCACAATGCTTCAAGGACATCGGAATGCTATATTTTGGCATTGAACAAAATTAATATTACTTAGCTTTGGTTTATTGGGTTACCTTTATTTTGGTCAAATTGTAAGTGCATGCTATTTGCAGGATTAAGTAATTTTTAAGGATATTGCATTATAGCATTTTATTGCATTTAGCATTTTACTAGCATATAGAATTAAAACATGTATAATACATGCAAAATTGACTTGCAATAATTAATCAGTATACTAATTAATGTTGCCATGTGATCGTCTTCCTGTGATTAACATGTGATGATGTTAAAATTGTTAAATATTGTCTCCAGGAACCCTGTTTATGTTGGGTAGATTTCTACATGTGACTCAATACTTAAACAAATTTGTATTATATATATGCAATGTGTGCAATCTTTAGTTATTTCAAAAAGAAAATGTTTGGTAAATTATATTATTAATCCATCGTGTGTCAAAGATGAGTTGTATTTCAGCACTATTATTTGCAAACATACACATATTTGAGTTGATATAAGGAAATCAGTTCCTTAACTGCGCATTGTACGAATTTAATTCACAAATTTGTTCAGTCATGTCGATATATATAGTCTATGCAGTAGAAAATGTAAATTTTTTGGAAGTGGTGCATTTTAGATTTTAATTGTGTAATGGACAAACCGAGTCTATGGATGTACATACAGATGTAATATTAAGTTGTAGTTGTTTAAACATAAGAGGTCCTCCCCAGGCTTGGGGATAAAAGCAACAGGATGTAAGCTTGATAGCTCCACTATTATTAGTATGAGTGACAGAGAGGAAACTAGATGTATATATACGTACACATCCCCAATATTATCTGCTTGCTATTTCCTGAAAACATTTTGGATTTACGCGTGGGTCTTGTTGATTTGGGAGTATATCGTCCATGTTATTGTGACATTATTGAAATTTAAATCCTGATTTGTGAGTGTTGTTTCTTTATGGATTATTATCGGTGTGTGTGAGATATGTCGCTGTATTATAATTTAGTCACGGATTACAGTCCTCGGACTTCAGACGTTGTAGAGGAGCCCTATGGTCAGGTACTGTAACTGGATGTACCAAGTGGTACATTTTGCTTGTTTATCTTTATATGTCAGTCAAAGAGAGTTTTTTTTGGTCAGAATATTTCAAAATGCAGTCTTTTCTTTGAGCTTTGTCATTCCCTGTTTGAATAATTTAATATAGATAATAATACCTTTTACAGGACATCATTTACATGTGTATAACTAAATTATATAGATAAGAGAGTTTTTGCATCAATTGGATCTTGGCTTAAGCCACATGCATGGATAAATTCTTTCATTTTTCCTACAGAAATGTTAAGATGGTTCATTATCTACAAAAAAGGAAGTCACATTACAATTCAATGCATGGAAAAAAAGATGTGCAAAACTTTTAAGGACAAGATACTTATATCAGTAGAAGGAAGGTGTTTCCTTATTTTTTTGATAAGACAATTTAAAGTTAAGATAATATCATGGTTTGGTAAGTGCTGTATGTTTTACTGGGTTTTGTATGGGAGTTACACCAACATTATACAGGCATATGACTGTGTCCTATTCAGCAGATGGGAGACCTTTGCTCTGCTTAAGAGCCTTTATAAATGTGATCTACTTCTGCTGGGGAGTTATTCATCCTGCTAAATGTTGTGTGTATTGATTGATGCACACTCTCATTGTTTTTCCTGACCCAAATTCACAGCCAAATGGGGACAGTTTCCCTCGTAGGAAATGTCCTTCCCCCCAAGAAAAAAAATAACTACATTTACCCAATTTTTTTTTTAGATTTCAATGAAACATTCTTCCCAAAATGGATCTAATAGGTTGCTTTTAAAAAAAATATGGGCCAAAAACACCGACTTTTTGTGTTTATAATTTTAAGTACTCTCAAGTTGTATTATGGTAATGATATAAGAAGGTCAATATTTTATCATACTATCCTATATTTATCATGTTTATAAAATTAAATTTCAATTTTCATAATTCTATTGAGCATAAAATCAGTACAAGTAGTTTGCTCTATTTAATTAAAATGGCTGAAATACATGTAAAAAGTCTTGGCTAATGGTCCATGGCCACTCACAAATTCATGTTAATCTTAGGATTTGATGTCTTCACATTATTTTATGATATCGTGTACTCGCTTAAATAAGGAATCAACAGTGTATTGTAACCTTGGGAAAACTGGATGGGTTTCACTTCTTGATAAGCAAGAAAAAAAACTTCCTTGGTACTTTGACTATCTTAACATATTACAAATGGTTGTTATGATAAGTGGTCTCTATATTTTCATAATTTTAGAACAAGTGTGTAAGGTACAGTAGTTTGTGATAGACTTAAACTTCTGGGTTTTTTTTCCAGATAAGAACAAGTCTCAATAAAGCTTATCTGTGGTCCCCGGTTACTCGTCAAATTTCGAACATTTATTAACATTTTTAAAAATTAAATTTTATTATTAACTAATGTCTTTATTATTTGAATCATCATCTAAAAATGTCAAACAATAGATATAGGCAGCATACGAAGCTGTGCGTTGAAGGTAAGGTCCTTTGATTTTCATGAATATCAAAAGAAATCAGTGACAGGTACACACTTCAAAGCTTTCGTAAACACCGAGCACAGGTTTGTTCAGAGTCGAGTTTGAAATATAATGTGCATATTATATGTGTAAAGGTTGAGTGAAAATATCTTTGTTGAACAACCTTGTGCTCTATGTTTTTTAATTAAAAGTATTGAGATTTTGAATCTCTTCGCTGACTTCATTTACATGCGATTAACCTCTTTATGACCTGTTTAGAATCATAACAAGCCACGTGGATTTGTATCGTTACGGGTAAATGCCCCCAGTAATCGTGCTAGTTCTCAGTTGAAACGTACTCAGTTTTATATCGATCAGCATGAACTTGTTTGGTTAATCTTGTTATAGCTTTTATTGCCAAAGTTTTGTTAATAGAAAATTCTATATGTAGTTGATTGTGAATCTTGAACATATTATTCGTCTTTGAAAAAAAATATCATACCAAGATATTCTTTTTATAGTATCTAATATAAATGTCTCCGCCCATTTCCATGTAATAGAGAAACTGTAGTCTGATTGGGGGAAAATGTTCCGGCATTTTTTAGTGCGATAGGTGTTAAAAATAGGCTTGTATTTTTTGATATGTTTGATTATTCATTATAAATACACAAATGAATGTTTAATTAGAAATACTTCGTTATACACAATGAAAACAAACTAAATACCGTATGCTAATATTTAACCGGTAAACCAAGGATGTAAAAAGGGACCACACTACTATTTTTAGGGATATGTCTAAGAAAAAGATAGGATTAATAGGGGGTGAAATGATACGCCTCCTTCACGATATGATACGTATCGTATAATTTTGTCTTGATACAGTTATTTTCGATACGATACATTTTGATAGAAAGAAACAAGTTTAACGTTGTTTTATGTTTTGTTTCATTAAATCCTGTCACTGAATCTACGTGCAAATTGACTAAAGAAATTAATTAGAATGATTTGACTGTTAAAGATTGTTTTACAAACTACCAGTCCTCAAAAATTTAGGTTTTTAAAATTAAATTACGCCGAGTAGCGTGTTTTTACTTATACCAAACCTGGCTGAATAACAAACCCGACCAAAAAATGAACTGAACCGAAAATGGAGATTTTGTACCGTGTATCAAACGGAGAAAAAATACCGCAGTGAATCGATACCACTGTAAAGTGTGAACAGTTTCACACCTAGATGGAAGAAGGGGTTTGCAGTTTAAAACAGTATACACATGTGTAATTTTGAAATTTTGCAAGAGTCTAAGGCTCTTTCGTCATGTTCATCATTCACATGTTCAAGATCTCAGATCCCTGCACCTGTTTAAGTGCAGTACTCCCAAACTGTCTTTTCTAATTCAGACCATCAGATATTCGGAGATACAACTGTATAGCTTGAGGATCAGATTTCAGCCTAGATGCAATTTGTTGAGATTTAAGAACTACAGTCAAATCTCGATATCTCAATCTTGATGAGACTGAAAAAAAACTTAGAGATATCCAAGGATTCGAAATATCGAGGGTAAAATACTTAAAGAATAAGTGGTATTTGGGATATCGGTGTTCCAGATACTGAAGTTCAACTGTATTTTATGCTGTGTTCATTTAACCATTGAGTATGGGTTTTCTGGTCTAATCTACTGTTTCAGATAGTACATTATACTCCTTAGTAATTTTTAACCTGCACCACCTTAAGTTTGATTCACAAACTTATGGTCCCTATTATAGTTAGCCTAGCTGCTAGGTGTACATATTTATTAGCCACAAGACATTGTCTTTACAGATGCTGAGTAGACTGTGTAAATACAAGACTGACTGTATACATATTAAGTGGCAGATTTAAGGGGGGTGCACCCCTAAAATTGTCAATGTTAGCGTAAATAATAGTTTCGTTGAGAAAATGTAAAAAATGTCTACTTGGTAGACCTCATTTTTACCCTACAAAATCTCTAGAATCCACGAGCTTCTGGGGGCTTCGCCTCTTGGGCCCCCACCAGGACTTTGCTTTGGACCCACTGGGGGCCTCAAGGCAGCCGCCAGACCCCTGCCTACCCCCCTAACTTCCATTCCTGGATCCGCACCTGATATTAAATGATTTTTGGTAAAGTAGAGGACTGGATTTATTTTTTAATAAATCAAAAGTGGAATCAGTTATTACACTAACATGACATAAAAAGGTCATGATGGTTCTGTATTGTAAACTGGATTGTACAAAGCCAGAAATTAGAACAGGAAACTCAGTAACTGTTTTACAATTAATTGTATTCATATAATAACAATACTGATTAGCAATTCGTCAGTTTGAAATCCAAATGCGACTACAACATGTACAAGTATGAATTGTTGAGATGAGGAAATTAAGACCTATATTTATGTACATAATTAAAAAAATTATTCACAGCAAGAACTATTCACAATTGAAAAAAAAAAAACTTCCAAAACTCGCTGATATTTCTGTCACACAAATGAAAGTTGGTTTAGTTTACAGTATGTATATTTTGACTGCTTTACAAACTATGCCATTATAACAGAGTACTGCTAGAATAATTACATATATTTATTAGAGTTTTCTTCCCATGAAAGTCTGATGTAAACATAACAGTTTTGCTTCATGATTTGGAAATATCTTTATGGTTTTACGTGTAACAGAAAAGACGTGTGATGTTTACAATTTCTTGTAAAATGCCTACATTGGGATGTATTGTAATGCATTTTAATAGTTAAAAAAGTACAATGTACTTGCTGAAGAGATATATGCCCATAAGTACTAAAGTCCTTTTGTTCCAATGTACAAGTCACTACAAAGGTGCTTTATTGTACTGCAAATCACTTTTTATTCACGAGAACTTTATTTTCGTGTATTTACCTGAGACCATCTCCTCATGAAAATTTCATTTTTGTAGATAATTATACTAGAGATTTTATATGCCATATAACTATCCCATGAAAATTAGGTTTCAGGAAAATTATGATGATCTACAGTATATTATAAATGTAATGCTCACACACATAAACATGTATAAATGTATTTCCATGTTTGATTTTAGGAGAGAATCCAAGAGGACCTTTATGCCAACGTTACGGAGATCCATTCAGGGGACACAATCAAAACCCCTGATTCACCACCCCCCTCAACAGAGGGGAATTACTTAAAGACACTTTTGGGGGTATGGGATAGTTTTCTGGACCCTGTCACGAAGCGAATCTACTACGTTAATAGGGAAACACATGAAAGAACATATAAACCTCCACGTCCCGCAGACAGGCAAAAACAGGTGAGCAAAACAGCCCCATTAACACCCTTAATAAATTACAAATGACTACTATTTTGTACATATGGTCACAGAGAATTTGCTTTGGAATGATAGAAGAGTTTAGACTGACATAACTCCCACCATAATTACACCTCAATAAAGTCCAATTAAAGTATATTATGGCAGGTTATGTGAATTACTAGACGGTAAATATTGCAAGTCAGTTTTATCTGCTACCATTCCTACAAACTTTTGGCTGCATCACGTAGAATTTGCTCATTCTCATTAATATTTATTTTCTCAGATTTCAAATGTTATTGACCATGCAGTGATACATTCTTCTGGGAATGAAAACTTTTGCCATGTCTTGTTTAGCAGTTGTCCACAGTTTTGGATGTAAAATGTGTATTGAATAATATGTAAAGATTTGTGTATTTCCCCTTCCTTAAATTTGAAGAGTGTCATCCTTGGTCCAAATTTCCTCATTCGGTGTGAAAAACTGTTCAGCTTATTTACACTTTTGTATGCCTAGCTATTTGACTGTCCTCAATTCATGTTATTATATACCAATTCAAATACAGTCAAACCTTGTTATCTCGAACTTCAGGGGACCAAGAAAATACTTCGAGATATCCAAGGATTCGAGATATCCATCTTTTGAAAGTAATTCAGCTATAGATTTCTGTTTTTTTAATATTTGAAAGAATGACTCTAGACTGCACCCAAACTCCCAAAAATGATGGTGCCCATTTATTAGCAATTTTCTGGCTCAGAGGAGAGGGACTTAGGGAACCTCTCCTAGACCCTCCTCTGCACCCTCCTTCTCAAGAAACCTGTGATAGCCTTAAAGATCTGAATTCAGATAAATGCATAAATCTTAAAAGTTTGCTAAATTTGAGTTGCAGCAAAACACGTTGTTTCTTAATTATTATTCTGCTGTATGACTTGATATAGCAGAGATAATTACACCTGGTACCTTATCTTGCCTATATTAGTCAGACTTTGGGGAGTTAAATCTTGGTTCAAAACTCTTATATATAACTAATTATAAGTTAGTCCCTGAAACATTGTCATTTTTCTGGACAATATGATGAAATTAAGTACAGTATTTTCTTAACAATCTGAACGATTATTATTGCCAAAAGTTGGACATATCAAATATTGATGTACCCAAAATAGAATATATATGTGAAATTAGCAACCGATTCTGGCGAAAAATTATACCAACTTATAAAATTCTTCCCAAAAATCGGAAAAAATACATCTAACTTATGTGAATAAGGTTCTTAGAACTAAGTAGGGCTAGAACAATATGTTAGCCTGGCTGCTAGTTGTACTAGCAAAAATATGTTAAGTGCCAATTAATAATTAATGATAGTCACCTTAGTAATGTATTACTTTGCATCAATTGTTATACAACCTGGAGTTGTTTTTCGGAGTCCATTTTAGGGAATTAAAATGCTTATTTATATGATTGTATACTTTTTTGCTTGACTTCACCAAACTTGTTCTGAACTTTTTCTTGTTTTTTAAGGATATTTGTATAAAAAAATTGGCAACTAGCAGGTAGTTAAATGATCATTCAAGAGAGCTAGATATCTAAGTTAAGGATAGGTTTTCCACTACCCATTTGAAAGCAGCCAAGTCATCTCATTCAAAAGATTAAAATTTAAAATCTGTTGAGTTCACTTTGAATTAAATGAATTTTAATAGACAATTCAATGTGGTCTTATTATACCAGCTTCAAGGGTTTGAGCAAGATAATTTTAGAGACATCTCTGATATGGGAAACTAGAAAAAATTGAAAAAAAAATATACAATAATGTTTTATTTTATTGTTGAAATGTAATCACACATTGTTAAGCCCATTTAGCAATGTTTTGATTTTACTATCTTAATGTAGGAAATCTCAGATTATGTGAATCCATATAGCTTTGTCCAAGAGCATTATGTTCATAGAAGGGTAAGATGTGAAGTTTGTCATATTATTTTGTATTGTACGTGAAATCAATTTTATTTCTGGAGAGCTGTTTTCTATGAATACATTAAATCTACTGTTAACATATTTTGAGTGAGTATATATCAGGTGTTTTAAATGATTGACAAGTATGAATAATGAATTCTTCTCAGTATATAAGAATGTTGAGCCAATCCATGAAGTGTTATTGATTTCACTGTGTTTTATTATTACTGTAGCATTAAAATTCAGTTACATGTGGTATTTCAATATTTTAAAAGTAACTATATTGTATACAGGGAAATTTTCACCCCCATTTCATTTTTGCCCCTTTCGCCGTACTCTCGGGCGAATTTAAAATGGGGCAAATTCAAAGAGCGCAGTATAATTTCTTTTTAAAAAACTGTGACTTGTCGAATTTAGAATGAGACAAAATTGTTTGCAAGTGTGAAAGGGCGAATATAACCCTGTAAACAGTATGCTTACTTATATACGTGTACATTTAAATACTATGCTAAATATTCATATATGAATAAGATTATCTCTTTTATTTAAAAAAAAATATTTGAAACCTGTGATTTACATTTTAAATTATTGTTATAGTGAATGTAACAAGGTTAGGAATCTGAGCACTAATTTATTAGCAATGTTCAGAGATAATTTCATAAAGAAATCTCAGAATATTATTGGTTGCGATACTGTAGATTTTTATATACCCAACTGTGTTTCACTCAGTTTTACTGTTGATTTCATGCAATCTTGTGACCATGTGATCCAACTTTCCAGAACACCACACTTTGGTTTTTCTGAATCCATATTAGGGGCACCCCTCTCTGAAACTGATGACGTAGTACACAGTAAAAATGACATTTTTTCTTGCATATCAAATAGTTCCTTAAAAAAATGTTTTGTTTTATGGATAAAAGTTGTATAATTGATCCCAAAAGTTTTCTTTTATCATATTTTGCGAATTATAGAGGGGTATATAATAAATTTATCATTATAACAGTAACTTGATCCGAAGAACCAAATCATGTACATCTTGTTGACAGGCACGGATCATTAGATCAAACTTCCCATCTCCTTTGATGTGATGATCCGCGCCTGTCAACTTGACGTGATATGGCTCTTTGGATCAAGTTACTGATTAATACTTGTAATATATATTTCCAAAACATAACATGAGGAATTTATTAATTGTGTAATTTTGCAAGAATCACCACTTGCAGAAAAAATACTTCTAGGCTAAGCTTTGAAATACATGTACAAAATCATGATTAACAGTCCACTCAAGAATACGTGATATGTCCTCACAATTTGACCTGCAGGTCATGATGATTGGTGATACTGAAGACTTAAAATAAGGATCCTATTTTCTTCTTGACCAAGGATTGGCATTGTATACATTTCATGAAATTAAATGATTGTATTAAGATTTGGTTGTTACATACGGTCTCATGTTATATGATCTTTACAACATGTACATCTTTGACAATAATAAATTCATAATTATTTACATTATCGTTGATAAAATTATGCAAACTGCATGTACAATGTAGAATATACATACCGGTATTAAATATTTTATGTTTATAGATCTTGAAAATGTATCTCCTATCTATATACTTATGTTACACTATTAACTTCAGGGTTAATTAGATGATTTTTAGGCCCTGAGATTGAAGATCGGGGGGCATATTGTTTTTGTCCTGTCTGACCGTCTCTCTGTCTGTATTTCTATCATAAACTTTAACCTTATATAGCATCCAAATAACATTTGAACCACAGAATTAAGAAATTTTATATTTGACAGAGTTTAAAATGTACCAGGTGTTTGAGAGGTTTAATGTTTGTCAACACATTTTTAACTTGCTCGTATTTCTGAAGAAAAAATTATAAAATAATTCAATCAAATTTAATTGGTCAGTATTTTAGACATTTTGGAAAGACTTTCTATAAATAGTGCACACATTGTTTTGAAGGCTCCACGTGAGGTAAATTTCAGTCATATAAGGTAAAAATGGTAAATAATTGATGTTCAACCTAGGACTTACTGCTTCTGATCTAAATCATTATTCATCTCGCTACTTCGGATGTCTTAATTTGATGCCGATCAATGTAATACTATTTTGAAATTGTTGATCAATGTTTTTTGAAATGTTGTTATTATATTGACTATTTAAAGACTTTATATGCAGATCATCTTGTCAGGAGCATTTTTACCTTTATAAAATTTTATTTCCAAAGCTGCTCTTTAGCAATATTTTTGCCATTCTTTTCAAATATTGCAGCTATAGGGACGAGGGCCCTTGCTTTTTGCTTCTGATCTAAATACATTTCCAAATGTATGGCTATATATTACATCATGCAAAATGCTTCATTTTGCCTGGAGCATTTTAACCATACCAAAATTTTGTTACCTTGACATTACTTATGACCTTAACCTGACAACTCTCAATTTTGCAATACATGTAATAAATACAGTATAACCCTCAGAATGACATTGATGTGTTAAAGACATGCTTCTAGTTCATCAGTTGGAACTGTTAATCAGTACAAACTTTGCAATTTTAGGTTGAAGCCTTGAACAGTAGGAAGGTCAGTCTACCTGAAATCCTCGTAAACAATGATACCGTGCCTAGTGGATGGCGAGTGGAAGACAGTGCTGCGGGGAAAATATTCGTTAACTCTGCCACAAATGAGAAGGTTATTGAGAGTTCTATTATTAGTTGCCTGTTCTAGTAGTAGTCAGTAGTGATAATAAATATAATAGGGTGTAGTTTCTCTAATTGTAGGTTTAATAGTTTGTGGTTCTGAATAATTAGAATTAATTGGCCTAATACATGAAAATAAGTGTATAAGTTGTATCTTATGTTTTCAGAAGGATTCAAGACACATAGTAATATTTCATTAAAATAAAACAAAAAAAATTTTGATATTAAAAAATAATCATACTTTGACTTGAATGCTAAATAATGCATATTAATAGCAAACAACCACTTATTAATCAAAATATATAATTTTACATCCTCAATGAAGTACAGTGTATATGCTTGTAAAAATGAAGTATGGATGATTCTATTTCAGTAATATATCAATAGTTGATGTTTTATATTATTGACCCCCTCCAATTTCCCTGATACACTTTTTTTTAAAATTGTGGTTAAGTTCATTGCTTCCTTCTATGTATCAAAGCCGTTTTTTTAGTGCTTTTTTATGCATTACTTTGAGTGTCTTGGCTTTGTTTATATGCTTATATGCACATTTGTAGTGGTCTTATAATTGCTATTTCATGCATCAATCACTAGAATTATGGAAATATTGCAGCATTTTTATTTTATTATTACTGTTCAAAGACTAGAAGAGCTTAGTACATATATATGCATTGGTAAGGTGTAGATCATCAATGGTTGAACTGTGTTGCCCTAGTTACTGAAAATGGAAATTTATATATTAATGTAAAATTCTTCAAAACAATACATCTCCTACAATTTTGGTTTTGATTTCGATAAAACTTTGTGCACAGTCATGTAGACTTTATCAAGACACTTTATTCTGTTTATCATTATTTTTTTATTTTGGTGTTTCAGTCCAAGTGTAACTCTTCTTGTCCACTTTTACAGAACACACCAGTAGAGCTACAGCTTCATCAGAGACTTTATTTTCCTTTTGATCCTAAATTATGGGACATATATAAATAAAAGTTTTTAGATATTTAGATTCCATTAGGAAAAAAGATCGCGACATGGAAGAAATTTTACTTCAGTGATTAATTCAGTAGTTAAAGTCAAATAAAATTATTCAGTTTAGAGAGTAAGAAGAAAAGCATAAGTTTAATGCTTTATGGAGTAAAAATAAAAATACAAATTTTCAGAGATAACTGCTAAAAGGGATTTCAAATCTTTAATTGTGGAAGAGAGTTATTTTAAATGAAAAGTTAAACTTTCAGTTTTCAGCTGATTATAATAGTAGATGTAGTGTAGAGATTTTGTGTTTTTGTTGCACCCCCTTAATATCTCTGTTCATAATCACATCTTCTCTACTTTATGCATGTGTCATAGTGGGCCTCAAAAGTCAACGAAGACGGTCAGCGGTATTACTTCAAAATTGACGGTGATGAGTCTGCCTGGGAACTCCCGAAGGTGTGTGCATGGTCTATATATAAGTACTGCATGTATTCCACCATAATCATGATGACCAATTGACCATTGATTGTAGTCTTAGTCATGGGATCTCAGTTACTGCATCTAGTTATGTTAGGATTTAGCTCACCTGCATCAGTCTTGCAATGTTTTGATATCTTTCATACATCAATTGATATGCATGCTCAGAGTGTTGTGGGAAAATGTATCACATTTCCTACTTTTTCTCGAAAACCAATGGACCTATTTCAATTGACCTTATCTGAAAGTATTTTTGCATGAAGTGATTGAAATTTGTTGAAATAAAGTGTCATACTTTTTAAAAAGAAATAATGTATAAATACAAAGAAAATTCTCATGACCCTAAACCAGAAAAGACAACTTGATTTTTTTTCTGTCCATAATTTCATTGTTCACACCTGTTTCACAAAGCCTGGACGGACCCAACTATGTTGGGCTTATAAGTGAATTGGAAGATTGGCTCTTCACTTTAACATTTGTATGTTAAGACTTAACCATCATCTTATTTTTGCATCCCAAACAATTATAGACTCCTGTGTAGATTTGTATTGAACATTCATAAAGGACAAGATAGGCTAAGACACCCTTTTGGCCCCTGGTTTGGGGTGTCTTTTAGAATGATGCCACAGTTTATCAATATAAACCTGTTGCCACCAATGTCTTCAAATGAGTATTGGTTCTAAATTATGGGATACCCAGAGGTCACAGGAAGGTCAGAAAATATGTCAATTTCCGAATTTTCTCATTTTTACGCGAATTTCCATCGATTTTACACCACATTTTGTTTCAGAAAACATAGAGCACAAGCTTGCCTATCTAC
This sequence comes from Saccostrea echinata, assembly GCF_033153115.1. Taxonomy (NCBI): domain Eukaryota; kingdom Metazoa; phylum Mollusca; class Bivalvia; order Ostreida; family Ostreidae; genus Saccostrea; species Saccostrea echinata. Next base: position 4,778,913 of record NW_026889765.1, read on the forward strand.
CAAATTTATATATTTCATTCACTAGTATCAGATGCACCTTATGTATAAAAATCTCAGATAGGCAAGCTTGTGCTCTATGTTTCCCGAAGTGAAAAGTATCTCAAATTTGACAAATTTCCAACAGAATTGAGGAAATTCGGGAAAATGTCCTACTTCTGCACCCTCTTGTGGCCTCTGTGTAAGTTTTGAATCAAAATTAGAGCTTGTTTTAAAACAAGCATTGTTTTGAGTTCTTAACTACGAACTATCACAATTTTAACTGAAACTGATTTTTACATCAAATAAGGGGCCTATTTGGCCGTTACCATACCTTGTCCTTTGCATTTACCAACCAAAGACCTCATGAAAATGATGTGCTACACTTATTTGTAAAGCAAAATCTCATGGTCACAAAATAAAAATGTCACACATTTTGTGTGGTTTGCAAAACTTTGATTTCTATAAATAAGAGGTAGCAGAGAACATTATTCAAAGGTCAAGGTCAGAAAGGAAGGAACTTGTATTCTATTTATATATAATTAAAATTATTTGTTATATAAGTGAAAAACATTCATCACAGGTTCAGACTATTTCAAGATTCAGTGACATATTCAGAGTATTATAACCAGGAAGTTTCTGTTATAAATATATACAATGTATTTTATTGTTGCAAAGGATACGTGCTCTTCTGTTTATTTGTCAGATTATTCATATTAGAATAACAGAACATGTATAGTATGACAATTGTTTGTAACTAAGCCCATCATATGCTTTTAGAAATATTAATTTAAAAAAAATTGAAATAATGTTTGCTAGCTTGAGATCCTTGGTAAATTGTAAATTTAGCTACAGTCCTAGGGACTCTAGTTGAGACTGCAGGCTTTTTTAAATTTGAGTGTGCAAATGTATCTTGTATCCAGGTTCTTTAGATTCCAACATTGTCTCCTTGCTTAATTATCTAGAGTGTGCTTCTGTAGCTCTTCTTCTGTTTTGCAAAACTACAAAACATAATCAATTTAGACAATTTAGGTATCTCAAAACATTTATATAATAAATAATAGTGATTCTCATGATCAGCATTTAGTATTTACTTCAACATTCCACTTATCCACACATTGTCAGTATAGCTAGATAAGCATCAAAATTATTTTTCAGATATGAATCTTTAAATTATAATTTATGTATTACCAGGCAAACACTTTAATTACTTTACTCTGTATATGTATAATTATTATATAGAAGAAATCCACTACCAGAGTATTTAACTCTCAAACTTTCATTTTTATTCTTTTTCCATACTAGGATATGCTAAATTGTTCATGTTATAGGACTTATTTTTCATTGTTTATTAAAATATTGAAAAGATATCAGATCATTCAGTATTTGTTCTAAGTAAGTCAAATGTCTAGGAAATTAACATACATTTTGGTCTTGGTCATACAAGTATGCCCTTTTGTAAAACTGTGAGGATCAATCGATTACAAGTCTTTACAAACAAATTTTTAGTGAAATCTCTTTGTAAATCATCTAAACTTTCAAAAGTTTTATTTTTTATGGAGGATGCATGGCGTCTTAATTATATATGTTTGTCAACGCCTTATTTCTTGTACATAATTGAAAAAGACATTTCCAAAACATTTCTTTATCATTTGCATCATGGGATTTACTAATGTGTACAAATTGTGAAAAGTAATGAGGATCGAATTCTTTATTTAATTAAATCTAAATTTTCAGTTCCCCCCCCCCCCCCCCCCCCCCCCCCCACATATTTGTATTTTCATAATAAAATTTCTATGCCTCTTGTATTGCCAAATGTCCCATATTTCTAACAAACCAGACCAATGTCCCAAGAAACGTTTTGGTGTAGAATTAAGTGAAGGTATTAATTTAAGGCGTTCAAAATAGTAATGATGATAAAGTACTTATAAAATTTTTCAGCTTTATATTTAAGTAGACAGATGTAAAATAATTGACCGAAAGCACAAAAAATTGATATAAAATAACAAATTGTACTAAAAGTAATTTTATAGTGAAGAAAAACTTAGTTTCATCAAATAAATGTTGAATTATACCCTCTCTGTTTGTTGATCAAAGCTGAGGTAGCGTCTGGGGGAAAATATACAGGACTCTCACATTGGGCAGAGTGTGTAAAAATTGGGAAAATTAGCAATCCTCTAGGGAATTTTGGAAAAATGATTTTTATAAATTGAGTTTCTGGTGTTTGTTACTACCTTTTTCTGTATAGAAGAATATGAATAACTAGTTCAGTTATTACATATTACATATGTAACTGTAACGTTCTTAAATCTTGGGGGAAAATGACTAATGGAAAAATCAACACATTCAGTTAGAAAAAAAATTTCTTTTTTGAATTGGGGATGGGCTCCAAATATAGACAATTTAAAGCCCTGAATATATATGTGCATATTCTAATATTTTGTTGAAATGTTGCCAAGACTAATCCTCCAGAAAAAAAAGAGTTGCTGAATCTTTGTTAATGCATGCTATAGTTTTTAACAATGTGCATTATCATTTTAATTGACTAAATGACTAATCAGAACATTTTTCTCTGTTTATGCTTTTTTTACAGATTGATGAACCAAGTAGTCCGCCCCCTGTTGGGCCCCCTCCTACACGTTCCCCTAGCAGGTCCCCCCGAATGGCACGATCGGTAAAAGCCCAATCCTTGATCATTGGGAACAAAATTAACTTTCAGCCCTATATGCCTACCATACATGCATCTGCACAAATTCCAAAGTCGCAAACTTTGCCTGCCAACATGTCTACCCCTCTCATAATGGTATGTTGTCATGGTGACAAGGGTGGACTAATTGAGAAAAATTCTCCATTTTACTTGTTAATGATTTGCTTTTAATGCATTGAAAACCAGCCTTTCATTTTCTAAGTTAAAAATTGTTCAGATTTTAGTTGTTTTAAATTTCTCCTTAGTTTGTTTTAAACTGGCCATTATGTATATGCATGAAACCAGGAAAACTTTTCTTTATCCATTTGTTGGTTGGTTAACTTATCATCCCTTTGTTTTTCCTTTGCTGATATTATACTTAATTATATTGGCTTTCTTTTCATTTCAGCTTTTTACGTGTTGAGCATACATTTTTGTGAAATAATATTTTTTATGGAATTCTGTAAAAATTTTTCTCAATCAGACTTTGATAATACACTGTGTCTAAATCAGTTACTTTACGTTTCTTTTCTATGCAGATCTTGACATTGATAAACTTTAACTGGAAATGTTTTGTCCATTTTGTTGCAAGAGCAGTTGATTGCATCCACTAAATTTCATTTTAATTCCACATCTAAATAAAGTAACTTTTAGGAGCTAGTTTATTAAGATGTAGATTAAATTAAATTAAATTAAATTAGATTTAAATTAAATTAAAAAGTAAAATAAAATTTAATATCCTTGGAACCTTAAGCTTTAAGAATTATGTCCGAAAATAACTCCTTAAGTGCATGTCAACATGTAGTTCAGATGATGTCTTTAAGTTAATTTTCTATAAATTAAATATAAATGTTCAGCAGGGAAACTGAAATTTAAAATTGGTGTTAGACATAATAAATCCAAGAAGCATTTAGTAGAACTTAATTAAGTTCCCTTGACTGTAACTGCACACCAAAGAGTTCTGATTACGTGGAATTTTTATGTAGTTAAGAGTAATCTGCCCATAGATCTAAAATAAATAAATTGAAATCTAAAGTTTATCAATCAATTTTTAATCAATTCAAGCATTTTTAACATTTTTGATAGGCCAAGATAAATCAATTGAACACTTCATCTGCATTTTTCCCCTCTTGGGTAAACAACAGTGATTTCTGCTCATCAAAACTTTGTTGACTGAGAACATTTTTCCTGAGGGTACATGTAAAAGCTAGGCACCCTATGTTGAAAATAATATAAATAAGCTCAGTATTTTCCCCTGTATACAATATAATTTTCTCAGTGTCTCAGTGTGAGAGAGTCCTCAAGGTCACAGGCAATCAAAAAGAAATTGTAATACATATACAGAACAAACGTAAAAAAGTGACCATAGGATTTAATTCTTTTAAAAATGTCACCAGAGGCTGTGAAAAGAAGCTCAATCATAAAAGTTTTGAATTTTTTAAAATAATAACTTACCTGATGAGGAAATTCTGAATATGTGATTTGTATTTCATATCTGTATCCTAGGAAAGTTACCATGACAATAAACTGTGTATGAAGGTCATTATTTATCCATGAATAACAGTTTGTCATAAATTTAAATTTAATACTAGAGATAAATGTAACCCATTTCACAGGTATTTGAATTGAGTTGCTAATAAAAATTGAATTAAATGTTGATTAAAACGTAATTATTTATCTTTTATATTCTTAAAATAACCAAAGTTTAAATTTTTATTCAAAATGCTAAATGCAAAATAACTTAAAATACAAATTAGACCATTGAATTAAAAGAAAATATGATGTATCAGAATTTATTAATTATTTTTTTTTTTAAAAAAAGAAGAAATTTTTTGCTTTTTAAAATCATATTTTTGATTAATTCTTGGTAACATTTTAGATTTAAGGTTTGATTTAATGAATCTGACTTAATATGTACTTACCACAAAATCTGAAAACAAAAGCTAGACAGCATGAATCATTGCATAATAATTGTGTGCTAGCAATGATATCATATTTATGTGTGTGTGTGTGTGTGTGTGTGTGTGTGTGTGTGTGAATAAATTAAAACTTTGCATGTTTTTGAGAGAGGCAACTTTTTACTGTCTTTGGATGAATTTAGCATGATTTTGTTTTATCATGTGTTTATGAGTTTTGATTATACTTTTATTGATAATGACTTTAGATAATTGTGCACAGCTACCAAATATCATTTACTTATTGAACGATATATAATCTGATTCAATCACTTTTGTTCATTATTATAATCTTTTTAAAAAACTTTTCTGGTTCTTTCTACATTAAGGTCATGCAGAGTTTTTAAATTAATTCATAATTTTATAATAAAAAAAAAAAACCTTTTCTTGATGTAATGCATAACAAAGCATAAATTAAAAATAATAAATATATATAAATAAAATGCAAAGTTATTTATAAGGGTACATATATATAGTGTGGTATTGACTAAACAAGCTTCAATCAAAACATGCACTTTGAATTGATGTATTCTGTGCATGAAGTGGTCCAAAGATTCTGTTCTAAATATATATTTTTGTTAGATTAAAGAAAACATAATTAATTATTATAAAAATCATATAAGGCAGCCTTGCAGCTTGAATCCTACAATGAAATCAGTTCATATAAATTTTCTCACAGCTTTGGAAGGTTCTATGACTATAAAGCAAATATCTATAAAATATAAATGAAAAATATTTTTAATATTTTCTTTGTTTCAATAATGCTAATTGTGAAAATAAATTTTAAGATTTATAAGACATCAGATTACCTCTGTATCATTTTTGTAAATATTCTACATAGAGATGAAAGGATTACAGTTTTTCAAGAAAGAGAGCTATTTAACTTGTATTTTATGTTACTTGTACTATTCTGCAGTGTAATGTTTTGGAATGACGTTGACCTTGTTATTGTAGGAAAGTGTTTCCAATGACCAAAGAAGTGCAACAGTGGCTCCACAGATGCAGGTGATATTATATATACTGGTGTATGTAAAACATTATACAATTAGCACTGTTTTTGAGGTCAGCATGATGTTTTTGCCACCTGAGGAGTACTATATTCACTGAGTTCAAAGGACGAGGTGAATATTGTACTTTGAAGGTGGCTAAATCATTGTATTAACTGAAAAAACAGCAATAATTGTATTATTATATGATTCAGTGATTAAATGTTGCAAACTTATTAAGCAATCCATGCCATCTTGTTTATTTTTAAGCCCTATCCAAACTCAATGAGAGAAGCGGGGTTAAAATAAACGTTTAATTTAATTACCAGTCATCTTAATTTGGCATTTTAAATTTTTTGTTTAGATGCAATGTAGAAAAATAAATGTCAGGCACGTATATAAGATCAATTTTGAATGGGGGGGGGGGGGCATTATAAGGGAAAAAATTGACAACTTACCTGAAAAAAGGGGGCAATTCATATGCATATATATAAACTAGAGATGTCAATTTTTCAAGAGGTTGTACATTGCACTGATCTAAAAAAAAATTTTGAAGTTCCTTCCAAATATTCTGTTTCTGTAGCAATGTTGCAACAAATAATGAAGAAAACAGAGACAAAAAATCTGGGAATAGCTGTCTTCTCATTTGTTTTCTGTGACTGTTAATGCTGATTTTACAGTCGCAAACTGAGTTTTACTGGCAACACATCATCGGAACTGGTCAAGTGGATGTTTGCAACCCTTAAATCAGCATTAACAGTCGCAATTTACAAATGAGGAAATACATGTAGTTATTACTATTTTAATGCAATTTATGCATTTTGTTTGATGTTTACATCTTATTTTTTTTGGTTATATGAAGTACATCGTGAAGCAGCATGTTTTGCGTTGTTCTATTATGACGTCACATTCAAAAGCTTTAACTCTTGTTAATACTCATTTAACGACCTCAAACATCAGTCCATTAGCAAATCAAATTGCATTTTACAAAACAAAGCATTAGCATAATTTATTATTTGACATTTTGTACAGGAGGGACTCTCAGGAACTTTCAAGGTTGCCAAAGTCATGGAGGCTGGAAAACCAAAGAAGTAAGAGTTCTTCCCTTTGATTTTTCATGTGGGGCATGAAATAATGTTTTTGCTTTCACTTTAATTTCTTAATAGTCCATGCTGAAAGGTGGTGTTTGATAATCTATGCAGTAGAATTTAATATGAAGAAAATATAAGGATAATGTTTTTACATTCATTGAAAGAGTATATAACTACATATTCTTTGAATGGAAATTGAAATCACTGCCTAACTTTCTGCATGGAATATTAAAAATCCTGCTTTCTGCAGAGATTTTTAAAACATTGTGCAATTATCTGATTGTAAATATTAAAAAACCATCAACTTCACTGCATGGAACAGTAAAACCCTGTCATAGTGTTTTGATATTCTGGATACATGGATATAGGGGGATAGCATTTTAATATGATTCTCAGATGACAAAAATATTTTATATTAAATTTTTCAGAAAAAGTTCAAACCAGAACTTTGTCAAGCTATCTGGCTCTAATATGGTGTTTTATAAGGATCTAAGGGCATCAAAAAGCCAGCCAGGTTCCCCAAATGGAAGACCAGAGTTTATAGTACCCTTACATGGGGGGATGGTAGAAAAGCATGGCAAGGAAAAGGCTAACAAGAAGTATTTAAAGGTAAAGGGAGTGGCTATAACTCATAACAAAGAAACAACAAAATGTTTATGGCAATGGAAGACTGTCTCTTTCAGTCCAAGAATTGACAATTTTTCACATACTGCTCATTATACCCCACGCTTGAAAAGGGGGTGTCTGTCCACTTGTCTGTCTGTTCTTCCATCTGTTATGCTGGGGGGTTCCCATCTCTTATCCACAACTCCTCCTTTACCACTCAATAAAACTTAATGAGACTTTGATAAAATCTGGATTATTACATGGTGCCATTGTGCACCTCCTATTTTACATTTTCATTAAACATATTTGGAGTTTCCCATAGCAAAACATGGTCACAGCCATTCACTCTATAATAAAGAGTGGGGAGGGGGGTACCCATGTTTTTTTGGCAACTCATCCTATATTACTGAATAAAATTGAATGAGACTTTTACAGAGACTTTATGACATAGTGCCATTGTGCACCTTTTATTTAATGTATTGATCAGACACATATGAAGTTTACTATAGCAAAACATGGAAACTGCCATTCTTTCTATAATATGGGGTGAGTAGGTACCCCTCCCTTATCTGTAACTTCAAAAATACCACTGAATATATTTAATGAGACTTTTCTAAAATCTTAATTACATAGTTTCATTGTGCACCTCCTATTTAATCTTTCGATCAAACACATATTTGGGCTTACATGAACTTTGCCATTATATTTTTAGGGGAGCGGGGGTTAATTTTGTAAGGTCATTGTTCAAAGTTCCTCTAGTTTTTATTTTAAAATGTTTAAAACAGATATTAAAATGACCAATATTTGTATTTCCTCCACAATCAGAGGTTAAGTAATGAAGATTGTGTATTGATATGTTAAGAATAAAATGGTTATGATTGAAATGACAGAGTTTATTTACAGTTGACTACGAGCCAAGGAGACCAGTATATACTACAGTTTGAGGATGACATCATGATGATAAGTTGGCTAACTCAAATAGATAAAACAATAAGAAGTCTGGTGAGTTGTCTTTCTAACATAGAACTCGTACAGTCAAACCTTATCTCAAACTTAATGGGACCTAGAAAAAAAACTTCAATATATCCAAGGGTTTGAGATATTGAGCTTAAAATACATAAAGAAAAGTGTTTGGGACATCACTTGGACATATCCATGGTATTTGAGATATTGTTTTCAAGATACCAAAGTTCAACTGTATAACTTTAGTTCAGAAATAGGCATCTTAAATGATTGATGAGCTTGTGTTGTGTTTATAGAGTGAGAAGCTGGAATTCAAATATTTGACATCTTAATTAACAAATATTACTGTTCAGTATTAGAAGAGTTTTACTTGTGTACGATATTCTGCAATGCAAGAACTTCAAGAAAAGAGCATTCAATCTTTTTGATTGAATTCTATTCATTTACTTGATAACTCTGTATTGGAGAGGTTAAAATTTACTTAAGCATCAAACCTTATTAGGGCACTGCAAGGATCTGTGGGTGTCTTATAGTAATCATTATGTCTGCCTGTCTTTTTTTAGTCCAAAAACTTTCTGGGTCTTTTCCTAATGATTTTTTTTTATAGTTGTTCTATTAATTTAAAAGGAAAAGACATGGTGATGCCTGAATTTGGCCCATTATTTGATACAAAAATCAAAGCTCAATTAAAATTGTAATATATTGCAGTTAAAAACTTTAAATGATGAAATCTCTCAAACCTGCTTCAGATTTGAGTCAGACTTACATTTTCTGGATGAGTGACTATAGTTTTAAGTTTTTAGATAAGACCATTCCCAAGTAACTGCAAGCCCTATCAGACCAAAACTGCATAAATGTTGCATCAAAAGGTTACAGTGAAGAGAGTTTTTGAAAGTCAAACTGGTCTAGGTCATGAGGATGAGGTCAAAAATCATAGTACATTCTGAATGTCACAAGTAAAGCACAAAGGAAAAAAATATGAAAGCCCTGTCTGTTAGGTGCGAAAGCTTTGACCAAGGTTAAATTTTGGAAAAGTACATTATCTAATTTCAAAGTCAATTGAATGAGGCAAAAAATCATCTTATATGGGGAAAGGTCTTGACACAGGCTATGGACATGTAGCAGTATGAAAACCATTTCTCTTTAGGTTCAAAAGCTACAGAAAAAGTAAAAAAAAAAGGAAAAATTAGGACAAATTATAAGGTCAAGGTCATGAGGTCAAAAAATGGTAGTACTTCTGGAAAGGTGATACCACTGGTAATGCACCATAGAAATAATTTATGTTAGCCCTATCCTTTTTCAAAAGTTATAACCAATGTTTAAATTTTTGAGTGGGTCAAACTTCCAGGTCAAGGTCATGAGGTTAAAATTGATAGTACTTCTGGAAAGATGATGTCACAGGTAATGTACAGGTGAAAAAGAATAACAATATCTTCCCTCTTTCAAAAGTTATTACCAATATTAAAATTTTTGAAAAGTAGGTCAAACTTCAAGGTCAGGGTCACAAGGTAAAAAATATACAGTTGAACTTTGGTATCTCGAACACGGATATCTCAAATACCATGGATATGTTGAAGTGGTTGTGAAGTCCTAACCATGTATTTCTTAAGTATTTTACCCTCGATATCTGGAACCCTTGGATATCTCAAAGTTTTTCTCAGTCCCATTGAGCTCGAGATAACAAAGTTTGACTGTAGTACATTCGGAAAGTTCATGTCACAAGTAATGGACATGTGAAATATGAAAGCCATATCTTCTCTCAATGTAAAGTTATGGCCAATGTTAAAATTTTTGAAAAGTAGATCAATCAAGTTTTAAGGTCATGAGTTCAAAAGTGATATTGTAGTACTTTGTACTTTTTAAAAGTTGATGTCAATATGTAATGTACATGTGAAATAGGAAAGCCAAATCTTCCCTCCTTCAAAAGTTATAACTAGTATTAAAATTTTTGATTAGTATGTCAAAGGACTTGTCAAAAGCAATGCAAATGTGATATATGAAATCTGTATCTTCTCTCATTCGAAAGTTGAATGTTGAACCCTGGCTAAATGGTTCATACTCTCAATGACTTCTATTTTTAATACAGGGAGGATCTACAGATGTCACACCACCTTCACCGTCACAGTTAAGGCCGGAACCAGAAAAATTGCCAAAGAAAAAACCTTCCTTTAAAAGTAGGTTTTTACCATATTGGCTGCTGTCCTTTTTATAATGTACCTATATTCATCAGTTTATAAGAATCTTCCTCTTATTTTCATTTCATTTCGATGTATGTATTCTTGGATTTTATGTTTTCCTTGTACATGCAGTTAGGATTTGTAACATATTTGTTTCAAACCTACAAATATCTTATTATAGTTCTCCAAAACAAGACATTTCCCTAATAAGAGTAAAATGTAATAATTTGATAAATGAATATTTACACTGTTAGACCTCTTTCTGATTTTCTCAAAAAAACTGGAAATTGCAATTGGTTGGGGAAGCTGTTAATATCATGTCAGAGAAATTATTACAGTGAAAGGGAATTAGTTTTTATTGTTTGGCTAATTTTAAATAAATGCATTTTAAATTGATAATTAAAAAGGTGAATGCAAATCTTTATTGAACATATGTGTGTGGACTGTTGGTTAGTTTACATATTTATGAAGAACATGTTTATAAAATATTTTGTGAAATGACAAAAGTTTCGGTATTACTTAAAATAAGATGATAAGTTTTTTCTGACTAATTCGTTCATTAATTGTATTCTAAGAAAAATTCAGCTAAATTTACTAGCGTATTTAAAAGCATTGTATATAAATGTAAATGTTTCATCATTATTATTACATTACATTATTATTACATTATTGTTACATTACATTATTATTACATTATTGTTACATTACATTAATTATTATTACATTAGCAAGCCCCTCAAAGGAATCATTAACATTAGGTAATATTCATCTCATCTCTTGCTTTTATAATTCTCTCTGATTTAACAGAATTCTAATAAGTAATGTCATAAATATTGCAAGAATTATTCTAAATTTACAGAGGTTGCAAAAAATGAAAGAAAATGTTGACATCAATATCACCATGTAATAGAAGCTCTGTTTAATGCAATTTAATTCTTTAATTAGCTTTACTTTTTAAATCATACTAAGTCCCATACATATGCTACAGACAAATTTATGTGAGAAGTTTGATGGGTTTTATGAATATATTATTTTAGAAGCTCATTATATAAATAAATTGTAAAGTTTATTAAAAAGTGAGATGATTCTTGAAATGAATGTATTTCGGTATTTGTCAGTACTTGAAAATATACTTGTCAACGACTAATTTGAAGAACTGTAGTAATTTAATCAGTTTGTTTAATTATAATTTTACTTTGAATTTGCAAAAAACTTTTACTTTTTTCTTTGTTTCATTTTTAGTAATGAAATTAAGGATTTTCAATTTCATTTCCTTTTAAACTTAACACTTTTATCCTAGCTCATTCATTTAACACATTCCAAAGCTTTAATCTCATAATCCTTTTAATTATAATTTTCAAATTTTTAATTTATGTATAAAGATTCAAACTGCCATGTTTATTATACAGTCAAATGTCATTATCTTGAGCTCAGTTGGACTGAGAAAAAACCTGGAGATATCCAAGAATTTGAGATATTTATGGCAAAATACTCATAGGATAAGTGTTAAACTTTGGGACTTCCAAATCACTTTGATATATTCATGGTATTCAAGATATCAGTGTTTGAGATACCAAAGTTAAACCGTATTTTGCAAAGAAATTTTTTGATGCAGTTTAAAGGCCGACAAAGAGTGTATGTTTTAATTCCTTTGTGATCTGGAAGGTAAAACTCATTGAAAATATTTTCATGAAAAAGATCCGTCACTGCTCAATGGCCCTGAGTGCCAAGTATAGGTCAAAATTTGCAGCCCTTCACTGGCAAGTGGTGGCGTCTCGTATGAGTGAAAAAATTCTCTAGGGGGATGTTAAACAACAAACAAACAAACAACATTTTCATAATGATAACGTAGTGATTGACTGTGATTTTGACTTTCAAATTTTACAGTGATTAAGGAACATGATTGATTATAATATGGAACATTAACATAAAACATTATATGTATGTTAAAATAAGTAAACCTGTGTACAGTAAAACCTGATTATAGCAAAGTTCTGGGGACCTGCAAATTTACTTTGCTATATCTGTAATTTGTTATATCCATATAAAGATTTCCTTAAAGTATACATAGCGAATTTGCAATAAAGATTTTTTCCATTCATGTATATATATGACTACCAAATGTATTTAGGGAAGTATACATTACAATATTTACCCAGGAGTTCAAAAGTTTTCAGATGAATTGAGTTTCAAATATAAATAGTTAAAAAATTAATATCAGTTCACATTTAAAAAAATTTAGATCTTTAAAAATTCGCAATAAAAGATGTAATTCATGATTGTTAACTTTTAGGGGACACAAAATCAGTTTGCTATAATGGTAAATTTGCTTTATCCGAGTTCATTATATCCCTAAAATTTTAAAGGAACTGTTAAGAATTTCGCCAGGGATTGCAAAGAAATTTGCTATATCTGTAAATTCGCTATATCCATGTTCATACTAAACAAGTTTTACTGTATCTACATGCATATATTTCAGGTGTTACACACCAGAAAAAAATCTATGAAAGTCTTAGATCAAATTGATTTGTTATATTTTTTGTAATAATAACTTTAAAATATATATAATATAATGAAAAAAATGGAAACTACTGCTTAATAACACCTATCAAATTAAACATATTGTTACCCAATACATGCCTTTTTTTTTTTTTTTTGAAATTTATTTTACACCTAGTATATATTATTTCTCAATACAGTAAAACTTGTTAAGTATTAACATGGATATAGCGAATTTTTGGATTTAATGAAGTTTTTTGGGGATCCCAGGCAAAATTTTAACAATTCCTTGTAATATTGAAATGAGATTTAAAAAAAAAAAAAATTACAGATGTAGCGAATTGATTTTGTGACCTGTAGAAGATAAAAATAATGTAATGTACATCATTTAAAATAAAATTCAAAGCATTAAAATGACATTTTTTCACAAGTATTTATGTTTGAAATTAAATTCATCTGAAATTTTTAGTTCTGCAAGATAATGTCTGTATTTAATACTTACCCGAACATATTTTGTAGTCATACTTAAAAGGAAAATGTGTACTGGTATTGTGAATTTGCTATATATAATTTAATAAATTCATTTTATGGATATACAACAAGTTACAGATATAGTGAAGTAAATTAACAGGTCCCAAGGACTTTGCTATAACCCAGTTTTACTGTATATGCATTTCCAAAAATTACTGACATCATGCATATAAATATATTTGCATCATATTGCAAAACAGACTGATTTTACTTTCGGTTCAATATTTTGATCCATGTTATGAACCAGATTTAAATGTTGCATAACTTAGCTTTAAGAGTTTTGAAAATTTTAGATATTTTTGTTTATATATAACTATTTTTATCTTAAGAAATTACACCCTTTCCTGTATATATAAGATATAATCAGTTTTATTGAGTGGTTACTGTATACTGGCTTATCTAAGATAATGTATTTAATTTTTTTTCTCTTCGTATTTAATTTTGTTGATAAATAACATTTCAGTCAGAAAAGGAAGTTCTAATGAGGAAGGAAGTTTGGAGAGGGGCAAAATGAGGACCAAACTATTCAACTTCTTAAAATCAAGACCCACAAAAGAGTCTCTTGAGCAAAAGGGCATTATCAAGGGTAATTACTTGTAAATCCTTCAATTCAGCCATTTCTTGTATACTTATTGTGCCACACACAGTTATCCCTTGAGAATTAAGAAATTTTTCTATCCAATTAAAAATCCTATTTTTTTTTTTTTAATAATTATCAATTGAAAATGTTAATATGAATGCACAAGTATGTGCTTAATTTTTTTTTGATAGCCACTGTATCTGAAGTATAATTTTACACACTTTTTGCTTTTTGAAAGCTTTATCATTACAATTATTGTCAAGTGAAATCTATTTCTATAAGTTTTACATACATTGATTAGTTCATAATTTTGACACATCTTTACAAGCAGGATTAAACTTGTGATATTTAGATAGAAAATTTTGCACTTTTTTTCAGATGCTGTTTTTGGAGCTCATCTTAAACAACTTTGTGAGAGAGAAAAAGGAAAGATTCCTAAATTTGTGCAGAAATGTGTTGTGGCGATAGAGAAGAAAGGTCACTCTCACTTAATGGGACATGTTTTTATGCCCCGCCATGAATATGGCCGGGGCATATAGTGTTTGTCATGTCCGTCTTCCTTCCTTCCATCCTTCTGTCCTTCCGTCCTTCCATCTGTCCTTCCGTCACACTTTGCATTTAGCTCTGTTCAAAGCTCAGTTTCAAAGAAACTATCCAAGATATTTTTATCAAACTTCATATGCTGATAGATATTGATGAGAGCTATGCAACTGCATCAACATTTTTTGACCTTGACCTTTCCTTTGACCTTGACCTCACTTTTCTTAAATTAGTGTTTAGCTCAGTTTTAAAGATACCATTCAAGATAGTGTAATCAAACTTCATATGTTGATACATACTGATGTAAACTATTCAACTGCATCAACATTTTTTGACCTTGACCTTTCTTTTGACCTTGACCTCTGAATTAGTGTTTAGCTCAGATTTAATGAAACCATTCAAGATATTTTTAACAAACTTCATATGCTGATACATACTGATGAGAGCTATTCAACTGCATCAATATTTTTTACCTTGACCTTTCCTTTGACCTTGACCTCACTTTTCTTAAATAAGTGTTTAGCTCAGTTTTAAAGATACCATTCAAGATAGTGTTATCATACTTCATATGCTGATACATACTGATGAGAGCTATTCAACTGCATCAATATTTTTTGACCTTGACCTTTCCTTTAACCTTGACCTCACTTTTCTTAAATTATTGTTTAGCTCAGTTTTAAAGAAACCATTCCTAATATTTTTATCAAACTTCATATGCTAATACATACTGATGTAACATTTTCAACTGCATCAACAATTTTTGACCTTGACCTTTCCTTTCACCTTGACCTCACTTTTCTTAAATTAGTGTCAAACTGCATATGGTGATACATACTGATGTAAGCTATTCAACTGCATCAATATTTTTTCACCTTGACCTTTCCTTTCACCTTGACCTCACTTTTCTCAATTTGTGTTAAAATGTTGTGTTACTAATATACCCTCGGCGGGGCATTCATGTCCTATGGACATATTTCTAGTTTTTTCTGTATTTTTGTAAAAAGGATATTAAAACATCCAACATACTCTTCATTACTAAAATATTTTGATCTTATTAATTAGGGTGCTTAGTAATACTTATAAGTACCAGCTTGTAAATAAATGATCTGTACAAATAAGGCATGAGTCACAGTTTATAGAATACTGGACAAAATACATTTCTGGATTTGGCTCTGCATTTGCAAAGCACCAAACATGACTCCATGTTAAAGCCTCAGTTGAATAATGTATTTTTTTGGGTAGAATGTTTTGTTAAAACCTGCAGTATTTGAAAGCATGAAAATTCTTAATGCTTCATAAAGCTAAACAAGCAAATTCTAAGAATTTTGGTACCCCACTTTTGGTGTCTCAGTGGTTAGATGCAATTATTTATGCCATATTTTAACTGTCTTGTCTGTGTATCCTGTCTTGGCAGTCCATCATAAAAAGAAAAATTTAAATTTTAGAATGATTTAGAGTTGCATCCATGAAAATTAAAGTTTCTTAAAAGTGTACAAACTTCAAGATGAAGGTCATGAGTTCAAATATAGTACATGTACAATCTAAAAGGTCTAGTCACAAGTAATTCACATATGAAAAAAATATGAAAGTCCTGCTTTTCTGGAGCAAAAGTAAGGACCAAAGTTTAAATTTTAGTTAAGTAGGCCAAACTTCTAGGTCAAAGTCATGAAGTTTTGAAAAGTATTATGGGTTAAACTTAAAGGTTAAGGTCACAAGGTAAAAAAAGAAGAGGTAAATTTGGCAAGGTAAAAGGTAATATGCACATATGAAATATGATTCAATGCCCTCTCTTCTCTCATTCAAAAGTTATTACCAAGTAAAAATTTTTGAATTTTTTTTTCAAAGTTTTGTAATATTCATTGAATACACTCAATTTCAATCCAGAGTCATTTAACAAAGTAAATATTTAATATTCAATAATAATTACACACCCTGATATGAAAACAACAGTCAAGACGTGAGTTTTACAATAACATTTAATACTTTACTCATGGATTGAAATAAGATGTGAACTTTATGACACTCTCCCCGTCATGACTTCTCAAGTTTGCTGTGTCTAGATGTCATATTGCATTATGCCATCATATCTTGGTAGTTCAGAGAAGTGGCTGCATAAGATGTAGTGTGATATTTTACGGGAAACCTTAACCTTCCTTTGTACATTGCAATATATTTTATTATTATTATATAACAAATTATATGAAGAAGCAAGAAGATGTTACCATGATTTGATAATTGATATTATTCATGTGAGTGTTGTAGATATTATTTCTATATGTCTATTCCTTCCTAAGGTTCCTACTCTGTATTTATAGGTCTGGATCATGATGGGATGTACAGGATAAGTGGAAATCTTGCTCAAATCCAGAAACTCAGGTGCCAGGTTGATCAAGGTAAGAGATGAACAAATGGTTTACAGATAGGTCAAGGTCATTTTAAGTATAAAATTCCTGGATCTTGCAGGCATGGTAATAATTTTCATATTTTATTGAGCCCTGAGGCACCTTGATGGATTATGTAAGAATTGAAATGGAAGGGGGTGGGGTGGGGAATAAAAGCATTCTTTGCCAGATGGATGAAGGTGAGAGCTGAAAGTTGGTTATTAGTATAATGTATGACATTTTAGCAATTATATTTTACTCTTGTCCATTAAATTATGAAATACTGATAAGCAAGAGATATCCCTCTTTCTGATTGGTTGAAATCTTTAGTTAACATTTTGAAAATATATAACATTCACCTTGTGTGCCATTGACATGTAAACATAAATAGAAATTCTAGTTTGTAATTGTGATATGTCGGGTTTCTTTATTTAAACATATAATCATGATGTCATAATTGTATGACATTTCAAGCAGTACAATCAAGAGTACTCTTCAGGGATATGAGTTGATGGTTTGAGTTAATGAAAACAGAAAAAAAGATGTGTCTTGCAAATCGATGTGTTCATAATTATTATGAAACAATTATTGTATATGCTCAAAACAATCATTTTACTCAAAGAATAATATTCACCTTGCCAGTCTGATTCAGATTCCCTAACACTTAAACATTTTGTAAATACTGTCCTTCTTGGAGAGAAAAAGACTGTATTGACCTTGTATAGGGCAGCAATTATTGTATATCCTTGGCCAAAATTAGGGAAATTATGCTGAAATTAATAAGTGCTTATTGTAGTGTATATTTTACATATGAATATCATATTTATACATAATTGCTGTAAATCTGCATATGAATATATGTTACTGTACACTTCAATGACATACACTGTGAATATCAGCTAGCTTTAAATATTTTCTCATGTAAAATAAGTACAGAAGCAGAGTTTATAATTATATTCAGCACTGTATTGAAATAATAAAAAAAAAATAAATGCATGGAACATAATCTTTTATGACATAATACTTCCTAACATTTATTTAAATTTTTATTAACTTGACGTGAATTTATGTTAACAATTTAAATACAGATTAGTAGCATGTTTCTGTTTTACTAATCATAACTTGTAAAGTTAAAATAAAGAGTTCTGTATTATAGGATATGTATGTTAAAATTAAGACCTGGATATATGACTTACTGGTTGGGTTGTTATATCAGTTCCTTAATTTTGTTTTATACGCCCCTCCTAAGATGGTTGTATTATGTTATGGTGTTCATGTCCATCTGTCTATTAGCTTTTTCATGTTTGGCTCATAAATTAAGTTCTGTGAAGATAGAATAATCAAACTTAATCAGCTGATAGAAGGTTTGTCATACAATAAAACTAGGTCATAATGACCTTCAATGAAGATGATATATAGCCAAATATGGCAAAATCCTGTCAAGGTCATGCAAGACTGGAAAACTATTACACTTAGAATCATCAAACTTGGTCAGTTAATGCATCTTAAGTAGAGAGTATGTCACACCCTACATTGAGGTCATTGTGACTTTAAATTAAGGTGGTATCTTTTTTTTTTTTTTTAAAGTATGTTTTAGGGGAGAATTCTCTGTAGGTGTAAGCTTAAGAGTTTCTTATTTAAAATCAAGAAAATACACATTTTTTTTCATGATATACTGTACAGCTAATATATATATATATATATATATATATATATATATATATATAGATATAGATATATATATATATATATATATATATATATTTCCAAATATTTTTCATTAATATTCTTTGCAAATTAGAAGACTGTTCATTTTGTCATGAACTACCATTGGTGAGCATGAATACCGCAATTGTTATGTCATTATACTGTACTTGACGTCAAAACTATAGTGCAAACTGTTTTGCTTTTAAAAATGACAGTTGAATGGCGTAATTTGTTACAACTCATCAGAAAATAATGTAAATATAAGAAATGAATTAAATTTTTGAAAATTCATGAGGTACATGAACTACAAAGCTTCAAGAGTTAGTGTAAGAAGACTGTGACAGTCTTGATCATTTCTGTTCGAGATTCTCTGATCAAGCAGGTACCTGTTATCTTCATCTCATGGGAATTGGGCAGAGGAATTTGGCCTCATAATTACAATTAATAGTATCTGTCAAATTAAAATAATTCTTGATGACAAGCCTTTATTAAAAATTTCTGCATCACTACAATAAACATATTCTGAGAAACTCTCTCTGTGCAGTTACTTTGTTAAAAAAAGAGAATTTGGAAAGTGGATAGGGGAAGAAAACAATTTCACCACTGTTGATTACATGTATATAAAAGGAGATTAAAAACAAAAATGGAAGCAATAACCCTGCATGTTTTTAAATAGCTTGTATTTATTTTTTCTCTCTTAATTTTAACAATAAATAGATGCAGAGCGCAACACATTAAATGAGACTCAGAAAGGTAATAGACAAGAAGTACACAATAAAGTATAACTGTCTTAGTCTGCATTGCTCTCCACTGTATATCATTGATTGATTTTTAGAATATCAGAGTATTTATTTTGGAGCAATCTATTTGAAAAAATTTCATACTTGATAAAATGTTTTAGTAAATTTGACTTTTGAAATATTATAATTAAACATGTTACAAATGTATGCACAACTCTAGACTTTGATTCTGCATTTCAGTTAACTCTTAATTTCTTTAACTTCTCTGTCTTTTATAGCATGAATTTGCACAAAATTACGAGATATATATAAAATTACGTGATTTGGCCATATTTTGTGTGAACTTAATTTGACAAATTTACAAATGAAATGAAAATAGCATGTCTATGAATGAGTAATGCACTTAGATCATTCCTATTTGATTTTGTTTGAAAATTTAATTTAAATTTCTAATCGGATAGAGTAAAATATTTCAACATCAGAGTGTTTCTTCTAATAAGATTTGTTTGGTTAGTAGCTAGTTTTATACAAATAAATAGTGATAGCTATATAACAATTTTTTTTTTTACTTATGAATGTTATTTTGAATGATATACTATTTGTTCTGCCTGTTTGGAAACTTAATAGGGACATACAAATTTAATGCAAATTCTACATTTAAGTTCTTAACCACTTACTAAAATTGAGACTACTTACATGTATAATGAACCTTTCAACCTTTCAACAACATATTATGATATTAAGTATTTGTCCAAAGTAATTAAGAACTTGTATGTGACTACTTCTTCATTTCCTGACATCACATCATCTTACATTACAGACCACTATAACTTAGAGGATGAATGCTGGGACATCCATGTTTTAACTGGTTCCCTTAAACTGTTCTTCAGAGAATTAAAAGAGCCTTTGTTCACTTTTGGAGTATTTGACAAGTTTATTCCTGCTCTAGGTAAGAGGGAAGATTTTGATATGCCTTTGTTAATCAATGTTTTGTTCCATCTCTAAGAGATTGTTAAGGTCATCTTTATAAATCACTCTTTGTTATATATACAGTCAAACTTCATTATCTCGAACTCAGTGGAGACAAGAAAATAATTTGAGATATTTGAGCATTTGAAATATCAAGGTTAAAATATATTTAGAAAATTTAAGTGTCTTGGACTTCAAACTCAGTTTGACACATCCATCATACTCGAGATAATGATGTTTGATATTCCGAAATGCATAATTTTTTACTGGAAATATCAAGAAATGTTTTTTTCTGCCATTGAAAAATTTTGTCTATGATGATAAAAGGTCTTTCTTATCATATTTCATATAATAATAAAAATTGGATCCTGGATTTCTGACTTTCCTTCTATATTATAGTTTTTGTAAATTAACGGAACATTTCATTTACTGTTTAAAAAGGCAAGGAAAAGAACAATGATCGTTTAAAAGCCGTGAGAGATTTAATCAACACACTACCAAAGTATAACTATGAAACATTGAAATTCCTGCTTGCCCACTTATGCAAGTAAGTCTGAAGTTTATAAGAAATATTTCATTTGAGATCTTAATAGGAAATCTTCAACCTTGAATATATGTAAATTTATAATTCTTTCTTTGTGTGTCTTTTTTTTTTTACAGTCCTTTATTAATGCATTTGTCTTCTTTTTTTAAATTCCAAAAGAATGATAAAGATAAAAATAAATAAATAAAGAAGCAAACATGAACAAATGGTGTCCTTCTAATTGTAGGGTCATAGAGCATAGCAAGGAGAATCGGATGCAGGTCCATAGTGTTGCCATAGTCTTTGGCCCCACGTTAATTTGGCCAGAGACTGTAACGCCAAACTTAGCTGCCAATATGATTTACCAGAGTCGGATTGTAGAGTACTGTCTTTTGGAGTACAGAAATATTTTTAGGTGAAAAAAAAGAAGCATGATTTGTGTACAGTGCACTTTTTCTCTATTTCGTGCTCTAGACTACAAATACTGTGTATGAAAGAACTTGGTCAGATTGGGATAGAAGAAAAAATACAAGTAAAAGTATTATGCTAAGGCTCAAAGTAAGATGATGATTTTCAAAATGAGGAATCAGTCTGGGAATTATTGAGATGAAAACTACATGAGAGATCAGAGATACAGAGGCATCAGTTACAGCTGTAGAGAATTTGTCCTATCTGACAAGGTCAGAGGTCAAATGTTACAAGGTCATTAGTGATTTCAAGGATGACCGGCTGTTAAAGAATGCTCAGTATATGCCAAAATGGAGAGTTTTTGTTGTCTTTCTACAAAGTGCTGTCAAAGTCTGCAAACTATTTACAAAACTTATTTATAGCTTCTTCTGTTTAAGATTTAGCTTTATGCTTAAACATTAATGATTTCCTTTATATTTAAATGCTAAATATCTGATGGTGAAAATTGAAAGAAATTTTTTGACAAATGATTTTTTAAAATTCTCTACTGTATGTGCTGTAAAGCTTAGTCAGTAGCAAGAAATTCATTTGTTTTAGATTTTAGTTTTTTTTTCTTGAAATTTAAATATGATGAATGTTTCACAAGAAATCACATCCAAACAGATTAATTTTTCGTTTACTGAAAACAGCTTGTTTATTCAAATGTAGATGTGCATGTGTTCTCAATGAAAACATTCCATTTTGGTAACATTCCTAATGTATATATTCTGTTCTATTTTTAAATACAGATATTTATTTACATTTAATTCATAATTTATGTATACATCTTTTAAATCATTGTCATTTAAATGATAGTTACTTAAATGCAAAAATGTGTTAACAAATTATAATCAGACATTACAGAGAGTATTACTAACAATATACAATGTATAACATAATTACAGTTAAACTTCATTATCTGGAACACCAATATCTCGAATACTAGGGATATTTTGAAGCAATATGGTAGTCCTTATGTTTTTTAACCTTGTTATCTCGAATCCACAGATATTTAGTTTAAACTAGGTTCTGTCTAGTTGGAGATGGCAAGATTTGACTGTAAATTTATTACATAATTGGGACAAACATAATTTCCCTTGTTACCATTTTATTTAAATACTCTTCTTTTATTGCTAATATTGCAGTTGGAAGGCAGAGAATGATTACTACTATCGTTAGAGGTTAGTTACGAATATGTAAATTTTTTCTAGATATATAAGTAATTAGTATGCTTTGGTATTCAGTGGATAGCGTTGAACCTGTGTACATTTTTGTTATTCAGGTTCAGCAGGTATTTCCACTGGTTTATCTCCTGTTTTTACATTATGTGAACCTATCTGTAATTCTGCATGATTCAGATATTCTTATTTAATTCTGTTATTGGTATGTCTATTTTCTTGAAAGCATTTCTTCTTTAAATAGATATGAATTCAATTTAATATTATTATTCTTGTAAGCAAAATCTTACAAATTTGGCAAGGAATTTTTTTCCTGATTATTTTAATCGGTGCTTGTGGTTGATGCCTTTTTTTCACCAATATTGTTTGAATTATAGTCTGCATAATAATGTTTTTCAGGTATGTTTTTTAAAAATGTTTCTTCACTGTACCATCCGAAGTTTATGGGTCATATTTATCATCTAAAAGTCAATTGAGATGCAGCACAGATTCTAAGCAGAACTCATTTTTTTCCTTTTGATATACTTTTATGTTGTGTATTTGAATGGAAAAATAATTGAGTTAGACATACTTTTTTCAAACCAAACATTTTTCAAACATACAAAGGGACACAAATGTTACCCGGTTATAATTTCTTAACATTTCTCTTTACAACAATGGACCAACTGTTCACATTTCTCTTCTGTATTTCTATATATATGTTCTATTTTCTGATATCTTCGTTTTTGAGATAAATATCTTTACATCTGCATTTCAGTATAAAAATGGAATGTATTTCAAAGAAGAATTTTCCATTTCGTCAAATATGATTTTTGTGGTAAAAGAATAGATCACTTAACTTTCGTAACACCTTATTTTACTAGTAATTTATTAGGTATTTCACATATTTTGGTTATTGTTTTAAATAATCTTTCATGATACAGATATATGAAGTAGGAATGAAATGTTTGCAGCAGCAGCCTCATGTACTTATTCAAAAATAACATTCTTGCAAATAAAAAGTGATTTACAGTATTTCGATCTGGTAAGAAACTGCATTTATACATTCCCTTAGAAATATTTCCTTATTTATTTTTTTTAAATGAAAAATTTTTATTTCTGAATTAAAACAAACAAAAATGGTTCAAAATTTTTTCAGGGTTAGAGAAAAATATATACCTGGCTGAGAGTTATCTTTCATGCATGTTGAATTATTATATTACGGTAATTTGAAACATCAGTCCACACTCTCTGCCAAAGTCTTAGAGAATATGCTGATACTTACTAGATAATGAATATGTGTTAATCATGTATAAACTCACCTGACGGTTGACAATCTTTTTTAGCTTATATATCTTGATAAACTACAGCAACTTACCTTTTTTTGTTACATTTTGTGATTCATGTGTTTCTGCATTCTGCCATATTGATTTGAAATGCATTGATCTTTTTCGTTCAGCATACAAGAATATCATTGATGAAATATCAGTAAATTATTTTGTAAGTTAGTAACAGAAAATTTATGGACTAAAATAAATTTTATACTTTATACTAAAATTGACTTTTCCCTATAATTATGGAATATGATCATGTTGTGGAGTTTTGGGTACTTTAGAAAAATGCAGAGACATAGCATCTTTGATTTAAATCAAATATTTTTTCTCCTTCATAAATTATATCAAATCGTTTTGTTAATCTTTTGCTGCCCTCTTTTAATCATAAATATGAAAATAGAATGCCATAGAGGTATTTTTCCTTATTTAATATGAAGACAGACAGGTAAAAAGATGGATTTATTGTAATAGAATATTAAGAACATCCAGTGTGTACTTACTGTTCTGTGTTATTGATATAAGCCTATACCAGTCCATTCTCGTTTGATCTTCCTACAGTTATGGTGCTATATGAAGACATTGTCTGTGATTGTGTACTGTCTTCTATGTACAGCGTTTGATGTTCACTTCGACATTTTATACCAGGAGAACATTTTGATGTTATGTCAAAGTCGCTGTTTTATTTTTATGTTTCTCCAAGACCCTTCAACCTCCCCATCCATTAAAATTCTTTTTATATCATCACACAGTTTCAAGTTTGAAGGGACATCGCAGACTTTATATTTCTTGTTGGGGATAAAGGTTATTGTGGATTTTGTTTGAAAACGTGTCATTTAAATGTGAAAGATTCCTTCATGGAATATCTACATGTACTTTTCCTGAAATTTATTATGTGTGTTTGTTAACTTCAGTTTATGTATAGGACCAAATGAAGCATAAAATAATTTTAAGCAGTACATGTAATTGAATAAGAGTCTGCAGTGGGTTGTTAGGTAAATGTTTTTGGACAAATCAGAAAAAAAAAAATAGCACTCTGAAGATGTGATGCTTTTTACATTCCTGTTTGTATGTTTTCAGTTGAATGTATTGAACTGAGTACAAGGGGTATAAATGAACATTTGTTAACATAGTATTTCGTGTTGCTATATATAGATAGATTTATACAAAACAACGAGTTCATTATATTTTTTTGTTGATATATGAAACATTTATTATCGTGTAAATATTATGTTACAAAAACTCTAATCTGTTAATACAAATATGTATAGATCGGATTAATATTTAAAATATGTGTGCTTGTTTTTTGTTCAAACAAGAAATGTATTAATAAAACATTTAACATATTCTTGAATTTTGATTTTATTTCATAAAGTTGCAAAAACGAAACATGTTTTAACCCTCTTCTTTCTCAAGACAAAGCATTTCATGATTTTTATTTCATATCTGTTCAGAACCCCTGATAAGATATGCTAATTTTTCTGGTCAAAGAACATCTGACGATGGTGCTGTGATTTTAAAATACGAATATATTGGGGAAATTATCAATGGGTAAGATACGTTGTCATGTATGTTCTATTTGACCTTTAAAAATGTTCCATATGTTTAAAAATCTTTAGTGGCATAAAAGAAACACGTTAAAAATTATTAGTAAACCGTTGAAAAATTTGTTTAACCTGCATTAAACCAGGGAAGTTTTAATGTTTCAAACTTTTAACGATTAATACTATTTAGATATCAATTTTTAAGTTTCGCTAGATCGGCTGTGTAAAGGGACTTAATTCACGCCTTATGCGTGTTGTAAAGTTGTATCTGTATTTTTAATATTTGTAATTTTAATCAAGTTTGTATAAGTTTGAAAGCAGAGTTTTAGGACAGTTCATTATTTGACGATAAAGCTTGAAACATGTAGTACACAGTCTACCCAGTAAAATTAACTGCATGTATTTAACTATAAAAATATTTTAATGACTTACAGCGGGTCTAGGGTTGCGTTAGGTGGGGTCTCTACAACTGGTTCCAAAATCTTTGTAAGCCCCTGAGAATCAGCAATTAAAGAGCTCAATTTTGACACCAAAGTTTATCACAAAAATGTATGACAGTGAAATTATATTTAATTTTTTTTTGTTTTGGATGGGGGATGGGGCGCCCCTTGTGAACTCGCGCCTGGACGTTATTTTTTTCTGCTATTTCAATAGCTATTCATTATTTATCTTGAGTTTCAATGAAAATGGTTAAGATTTCACCGAATAATTGTAAAACAAACAAGAATAACATAATATACAACAAATGAGGGAATACACACAAATAACGTATACAATTTTTTTTCAGGACGTGGCTACAGACTCTAGTCAGCAAAATTTGTATTTTGAATGGGTTGCGTTGAGTCTTAAAGTACAGTGAAAACCTAATGCTGCCAAACCTTGCTTTAATTGAAATCAATGTTACCTAATTCAAACATGATGTGTTAGACTTAAGTTTTCAAAATGATCTCATTCAAATAGTCTCATGATAAATTTAAACCGTCCGTTACACGAAAAGAAGGTGCGGAAAGTATGTAATGGAGATTAATGAACGTTTCTGAACGACAGCGTGACAGGCAGAACACGCTCTCTGAAACAGAAGAAGATATTAAGTACTATAGCAAACGTCTCCAAACGGTCATTTGCCACTTCAGCGTAGACAAAGTGAGCAAAAAATCCATCGCCAGTTCATTTCTCAGCAGCCAGATTATATCAAGAATTGGTTTTTTCATGGCATTTCAAATCGTTGTATAGAAGAAGCAGTTCTCTTTGAGACTTTGCAATGAATGCAGTCGGACGGTACTATGTTTGGAACCTGTTTCTATTAGAATTTATATTTTCACTAATAATCGTAGGAAATAACTGTGTTACGGTGGACGAAACATTACTAGTAAAACGTCAACATTATTCCTCATCTGAAACATGTGCCATTCGACTTGTTGGACTTTCCCTTTCCCACCCGGGGTGTCATTCCAAAGTTGTGAAAGCGATTGCTTGTCGGGGCACCTGTCATTCACGTGCTGTACCAGAATGGCGATATGATGAACAGGCAGTTCGTCTTGTTTCCTTTTGTACTTGTTGTGAGCCTTTAGCATCTTTGAGGAGGAGTGTGACACTGACTTGTCCTAATACGTCCAGAGGATTCCGAGTGTTTCACGTGGCAATCCCTGTAAACTGCGCGTGTCGACCCTGCTCAGATGGAAATCCTACGGCAGAGCAACCGTACGACTACTGAACTGTGGCTTACACCGAGTGTTCACGATTTTATCAAAATTAATGCTCATCTGCATGGAATTAACAGTTGTTTTATAGAACTGTTCCTTATGTCTGTGGATTAAAAATCTCTAAAAACCCTTTCAATTTAAGTTGATAGATGTCGAAAACAGTAAATTTTGAAAAAAATGTATAGTTATACTCACGGTATCATTTTATTTAAGGTATATGCAGTTTATACATGGATATCGGTTAAGCCGTTTATAAGAAATAAGTTTACTAAATGGATAATTTCACAAATGCAATGCCATACTGTTAAAAAAAATGTAGTTTCATGAGTTT
This sequence comes from Saccostrea echinata, assembly GCF_033153115.1. Taxonomy (NCBI): domain Eukaryota; kingdom Metazoa; phylum Mollusca; class Bivalvia; order Ostreida; family Ostreidae; genus Saccostrea; species Saccostrea echinata. The sequence goes on from NW_026889765.1 coordinate 4,806,336, forward strand.
TGTTCAAAAATTAAAATCTAAACGCACATGTTATATTAAGAAAGATTTATAAGTGCATGACTTCCTTAGCTTAAAAGAGAATAAATAATAGATATCTTGATTGTGTTAATTGAAGTTTCTTGTTTTTATGATATATATATATATATATATATATATATATATATATATATATATATATATATATATATATATATATATATATATATGTAGCGAACATCTCCAAACGGTCAAAGGCACATACTCTGAATATTATAATTTCACTACTAAGATTAATATAACTGACATTCAATATAATTGAAGGCTGCTTATTAAAAAAAATTAATTTATCGCAATGAGACGAAAATTGAAGTTAATAAAATATGTAAAACCATATATATGCCAGAAAAATAGATATCAAAAACACACAGAGAATGGAAAAGGCGAAGCTAATGAAGAGTGATTAATCTAAAAAAAGTATTAAAAATTATAGACAACACAGTTCTGTGAAGATGCCATAAAACACGGACCCCTGGAAAATTCATAGGTGGGATCAAGTGCCTAGGAGGAGTAAGCATCCCCTGTTAACCGGTCAAACTCCGTGAGCCCTATGTATTGATCAGGTAGACGGAACATTCCGTAGTCAATTTGAGTATGAAAACAAAAGCCGAACAATTGGTATGACACAAGTCAACCAAATTTGATCCAATGATAGGTTAGAAAAAAGTATTAATTAATTGATAAAAATAAATTTGACAACAAAGAAACTACATGTACCACGAATCTCCCTAAAAATAAAATGAAGAAATAAACTAGATGCTGTCATAACATTAAAATCCGCACGCAAGAAACACAGCTAAACGTACTCTCCTTTGTTTGTTGTTTAACATCTCTGTGAGAATTTTTCACTCGTATTGAGACGCCACCACTTGCCGGTGGAGGGCTGCAAATAACCTGTACTCGGCACTTAGGGCCATTGAGCAGTGAGGGATGTTTTTCGTGCCAGCACCTACTGCAACATGGGACCTCGGTTTATACGGTCTCATCCGAAGGACTGGTTTCCGCGTCACACAGTTCACACAGGATGAACTCCGTATTCTACGACTCTAGAGAAAACGCTGTAACCACTCCGCCACGCGGACGACTACTCTGCTTCGTACCTGAGTAACTATAGAAGGTATCATAAATTACATAACTACTAGGTATCAAATTGAGCATAAAATGCTCAGGTAATTATGTGGTCCATTGGCCTCTTATATTAGTATTTCATATAACAAATTCACTACCAGTTTGAAATTCATGAATTTAATAAGCAAAATTTCCGTTTAAAAAGGGACCGAGTTTTGGAAAGATGGTTTTATTAAAAAATAGTTTTATATGTTCTAACCTCAAAGGCATCGTGGAGGAAAATAAAAATTCCGAAACCTAATTCTACATCTACAGGACACCTCCAATTATATTCCAGAAGATAATTAGAGTACTGAACAAAATGTAAAAATTCGATCTGGAAACCAGGTTTTTGAAGAAAATGTTTTTTTTTTATCCCAATTTGGCCTGAAGGATGAAATTAAATGAAAATTCCTAAACCTTATTGAACATCTACAGGACAACACCAATCGTATTCCAAAAGATGATTTAGCTACTGCGTGAAATTTAAGCGTTCTGGAAACCAATTTTGTTGTTGTAGAAAATCTGTTTTTCGGCCCCCGTTTGGCCTCTCTGGTGAAAAATAAAAATTCCAGATCATTGTTATACATTAATAGAACATGAATTAACACCAATCATATTCCTAAAGACGAAATAGCTAATGCGTGAGTTCTATTAACAAGGGTTTTTTTTTTTTTTTTAGAAAAACATAGTTTTTCGACCCCAAATACCCAAAGGAAAAAAAGGAGAAAAAACAAACAAAGAAAGGGAAAAAAACCTTGTTACACATCAAATGCATATCCCAAAAGATGGAATTGGAATTAAGGACAGATGATACAATCAAAAATTTTGAAAATAATCACTTTAGTCATGATTACATGAGTAAAATGAAAATGTGTAACCGCATAGATTTTAATTTTTTATTCACAATTTCACAATAATATGATTTTAAGGAGGTTGGATTCTGCTATCTAAAATATTGAGATTTTTTTTATCATGTATATTTTTAGAATCTACACACATACATGTACATGTAGCTCAATTGTTTCCTCCAATATTTTTTATTCGAATAAATTATTGGAACAAACACAGTCCCGTTCATCTTGAATAGACACATTAAAATTTTAGCATGGTCAATTATTTGACCCCCTGCACTCAAAAAATGTCATTTTTCTGGCATTAAAAATCTAGCAAACAATAAAATCATTTGAAAGTAATGTCATTTTACTGAATTTACTCAGAGTGGTTAAAATTATCATATATATTCAGAAAATAAAATTAAAAGTGGGGGTCTATGATGTTAATTTTTAGATATTACTAATAAAGTGTTAATTTTAAACTTAAGGACATACGCTAAGTACATGTACACAAACCCTACAATGTGCCTTTCCCACTGATAATTTTTTAAAATATTAATATTCTCTATTTTACATCATAGTACCATAAGATGTTCTTACACAAAAAAATCAGCATACATTACCAGGAGTTTTGACCAGATATTAAATGATAAAAATTCTTATATTTTTTTAAAAGAAAAATTAACATATATAGTTTTAGCTGGTATTTCCCAAATTTATGATTTAGAGGAGGTGTACAATATTGCCAAACATCAATGAATCGCAAAAAGGTCCTTCAATAATTGTAACTTTTAAATCAAACAGGGAATAAGAAATTTTAGATAAGAAATTTTAGTTCATAATTAGGTAGAGCATGTCCTTAAATTGGAGCTATTTTTTCCTGAACTTTCACAATATATTTGCTATATTTGTCAAATATGATGATAGAATCCATGAAAGTTAAATAAATGTGTAATTTAGGACGAGTATAAAACAGTGTTAAACACTGCACAAAATAACTCTTTGTGCTGGCTGCATGGAAAATAGGTATTTAAACTTAACAATATTGTAAATACTTGGAAAGAGAAAAATTGATTATTTTCCTCAAAAAAGCCTTCCACCACAAAATATAGTTCCTCACTTTATGCTTTTGGTATGAGATTTAATCATGGGGTTTTAATTGAAAGTAGTTAAATTTGCAATCTAGAATCCAAATTTATTATACGAACTAAACCATTGCGCAGATGTTTTTTTTTTAAAGATAGACAAGACAAAAATCAGCTCAAAAGCTCAGGAACGAACCTCTAACAAAAAATTGTAAAGATTAATAAGGATTGTTGCTGAGAGGTATAATTTCGAACATGATAGAAAGTTTACAAATTCTTAATATTTTAGAAATTTTCCTGGATCACGAACAGATTTCATGTGTGGAAGATCTTTTACAATGTTAACTAAAGACAGTTTAACATGGTTTATGAAATTCGATTCTCTTCCTTTAAGAACAATGTAAGGGAAATAAACAGAAATTGTAATGAGCGATAAGTCATTTCTTTTGCAAAAATTTTGCTTTGCTTTATTATAAAGGAAATAAAAATCCAAACAAAGCAAATGTAATTTATTATAACAAATATATACATAGCATTAAGGAACAAAATCTACGTATATCTTAAGTCCTGTAAGCAATATGAATGATGAACAGGACAAAAACATGGACTAATGGAAACGACAAAACTGCGATATTAAGCAATTTAAAAAAAAAACTCGTAAATTATATACCTGTATTTACATAAATATTTCAAGAAACATATAATATCAAGTACATGTGTATCAATTTCTTTTAGTTGAAATTTCTTTTCTATTCAATTAGAATTTGCAAAAGGGTAAGAATAAGTAGCTTATACAATAGAGTGTATCATTTTTAACAACCTTAAAAAACCTTCATTATTACAAAAAGAAATGATATACTGAGATGAGTCTCTGAGAGTGATAATTATTCCATGAATTCTTAAAAAACATATATATTCATATAATCTATTATTAAATAGACAAAAAGAAGGATAGGAGATAGATACAAAATACGTATAGAAAAAATAACTCTGAAGTTAAATAAAATACACTACGAATTAACAATATTCTACAGTGACAGATATTTTTAAAATAATGTAAACATAAGATAACAACAAATGAAAGCTTTGACTTGAAAAGAATTTGATTAAAACAAAGTAGCCGTTGAAGTTCAAGAGTAAATAGGACGCTGCCTGGTATCTGTTTATTTTCATTATTAACACTTTATACTCATAATTTCATGGATATCATGCAAAACAAGATATCATGTGACGACGATAAAATTATAATACACAACTTTTTGATAAAAATACATAATCTCCAAGACCAAAAAACCCATAATTAAAACAAGATTCAAGATTCTTTGATAGATTTAATCAACTTTTTCCAGAAGTGTTCCTTCTTTGATGCGTTGTTACTATCGGACCATCTGATTGGTTTAATCTTCCACTAAATGTACAGGAGATCTCGAGGAAGATCTTCAACTCCGATGTCATCCTTTATAATTAATAAAATTCGTGCATTTTTATGAATTGCATGAATTTTTGAGACCTGGATTTCATAGGTTCCCCAGTCATATTTCAAAAATGTATGTGTAACTACAAAAACAACGCATTTACTTATGTTTATAAACTTAACAACCTCTTCTGCAAAGGTACTTCCGGGTTCAAAATCTTTATCCTGGATGGAAATGCGAAGGTTTTCTTTCTGCAACTTAGGATAGAGATGCAAAGTTACAAAAATGGAGTCAACAGGAGAATATGATATGTATGCATCAAAAGTAGCTGACTCTTTTGTAAAATTAAGGGCAAAACCACGTCTCCAGAATAGTCTTATTCTCAGTACTCCATAACGAAGTACCATCCTATACCGATACAATATCGTTACCACTAGCAAAATCAAAAATGTGAAAGACAAAATTGTCAAAGATATATCCAACCAGAGTTTCGAGAGGCACTTTAATTCTAATGTATTTACATTGGTAACTATTTCATGAACAGTTATCATCGGCTTTTCGTTACAATAAGTCAGGTTCAAATGAACGAATTTTTCCATATTTTCATTTATCCATTTTAAGGATGCAAGAGCACTGCAAGAACAGTCAAATGGATTGTTCCTGACATCTATCATAATGTCGGGTAAATTGTTAATAATAGAAATGGATTCCTTTGAAAAAGAGGCCAGTTTGTTCGATCGTAAATCAAGAAACTTAATAAGAGGTGTGAGAAGTAAGGTACGTGGTATTGCGGTAAATACATTGTTGCTGATTATCAGATCCCTCATTGAAGTCGTCTGGTTACGAAATAAATTTGAGGGCAAATCATTTAAACCGTTTTCCGAAAAATCCACCATCCTTAATTTCGACAATCCATGAAGGAAAACGCCATTGACATCCTTGGCTAGACCTCTATTTAAGTTGGTATTACGCATATGAACTTCAGTTAAAGAGTGAAGATTGTTTAAAAATTTTAAGTACAAATTTTCACAAGAACAACCTGTAACGTCAATGATTCTTAGACTCGGTAAATATAAATCTATATTACGATAGGAACACAGAGGAAAACCTATATATTGTAAGTTTAACCTCTTTAGATTTTTACCAAATATTTTTATTATTTGAACATTTTCTACATATAGATTGGCATAAGAATAAGAAAGATCGATTTCCTCCAATGAGGATGAGAGAGTGATGTTAATCGAGAGTCCTAGATTTCCTATGGACTTGATTAAGGTGGGTGATCGGCAATCAGTCAGATGACTAAAATCAACGGCTTTTATTTGACTTGCTCTCAAAAACATGAATAAAGTCTGGTAGTTATATAATGAATTATGCGACAAATCAATTTTTTCAACGCAATTGATAAATCTTGAAGGATATAAAGTTGGTATCCATACAGTGTTTGTGTCCTGTATAGAAAAGGATTTGACACAAATTTTATTGAGAAATTCTAAGTCATCATCTTTGAGGAGAACAGGTACGCCATTAAAAGGTGTTGAATTCTGAAAGTTGATGTAATCCATTTGATAGGTCTGTAATCTTTTCAAAGATTGCAGAGCATATTTCAAACCACAATATGTAAAGAAAGTTAATCCCTTCAGATAAGAAAATGGCCAAAGCATATCTTCAAAATTGTGTTCACAAGCACCGTTGTCACTGTATTGGAGGTTTAAATGTTCAATGCGCAAATTTTTCAAATTCATAAATGAGTTACTGTCAAATTTGAAATACTTTGTTGACGAAATTTCGAGATATTGTAGCCTTTTCAAGTTCTGGAACTCTGTAGAAAAATTTAAGTTAGGAATAGCATTTAATGACAAATTTCTCAATGACGTTAATCTTCCTATTTCAGTATCAGGATATCCATCATTTGAAAAAGGGTTATCAGTCATTCTTAGATCTATAAGTGACATTAAATGTTTAAATGCACCTTCCTGTATTGAATCCTTTTTGATATCATTGGAACTTAAGTCTAGGATACACAGCTGAGACAAATGTTGAAAAGCATTCATTTCGATATGTTGTAATTTGTTTCCTCTGATGTATAGTGCTTTCATAGTCCCCAGTTCTTCAAAGTCTGAATTTGTAAGACTCGTAATATTGTTGTATGAGAGATCCATACCAATTATTCTTAAAACGATGTTCTTTGGTACAGATGTAACTTCCTGATGTTGACAGTCATATAAAAGACCGCTTATTCCGCATATGTTATTAACATATTTGGACGAACATTTAGCATCTACATCAATCAAGAAAGGGAAGAGGATAATTCCTGTTTAAAAAAAAAATATTTGAGTTGATTTGATAAAAAAAAAAATTAGGCTTAATAATACTGCCTGTAGTCTAGATGCCTCATTCCACTGTAGATTGAAATAAGAAGAATTTAAGAATGCATTCTTTTGGCATCATGATAATGACTCGTAGCCTTCTCAATTCAAATGTCTTTTTTAGATGCTCAATGTTATTTTTCGACAAAAAATAATAGATATGTCGAGATATTCTATCTATGATGAAATTATATCTGGGGATAAAATGCTAATTAAGCTGATTTTCCCTTACCAATAAGATTGGAGAGCACTTTAAGCTTCCTCTTCGTGTATCTACATATACCTGTTTGCATGTGCCTCTTTCTGTCACTCAGTCTGACCTATCTAGTTTTCAAGAATTCCAGCTACACGATTGTAGATATTGAGTTGATTTTTAGTATACGTGAGTCAACTCTGATGAGTCACTGATCAAATTTTGTTTACCTTTGATTTCAAGGCCTTTGGACTAAGAGTCTTAATTTGTAAACGGAATTAGGCCACACATGCAGATGCAGAGAACAAACATTGTTATGCATGATTATTTTTCTCAGGCTGATTACATGCAACAGTCCGAAGATACATACCCAGAAATGTAATATTTTCTCTTGGCTTTAGTTGAAGAAACATTTTGTGCCAATGAAGAGAACACAAGCAATTTTTTTTCACTAGTACTGTTTCCTCACTGAATCAGTATTTGAGAATGATCTCTCACACAACTAGAAAAATATTAAAATGCTTGGGAATTGAAATAAAAAAAATAATAAGGAAAGACAAAGATATTTTTAAATAATAAAATATACATACTCTGTCTCACTGAAATAATTGAATGAAGTAATAAATTACAAAAGAAATATTCTGGGAAATATTGCTAATATATCCTAATTTGAGTCTGGAAACGGCCTTTGTGGGTAATATAAGATTTTTATAGGAACAAGAAAACAATTACGTTTGTAATTTGTAAATAAGAAAAATATAACGACATAAACTGCAAATGACAAAAAGTTTGACTTCCCCTTTCGGATTCTTATCCTACAGTTCATGTAAAAAAAAACTGAGGCGATACTTTTCTGAAAGATATTTCCGATTGCTGATTTTTATTTGATCCATTAAACTCTAAGTCCTTCCTTGACACTTAAATATAACAATGTTGAAACAAACTTTTTTTTGTAAGAGTGAAATTCCTTCAACTTCCTGGACTATGCTAAAACAAATTTATTTTGTAGGAGTGAAAGTCGGATGAAGTATTCCTAGGACAATGATGAATTGTTTAAGTGTTTGAGATTGGACAAAAATGAGAATACGTGTAAAACATAATTAAGGAGGTTCGATCCTGAGCTTTTGGGCAGATTTTGGTCAGGACCTTTATTTCTAAAATTCTGCATCATTTTTATGTTCTAACATTGAATCTGGATTCTACAATGCAAATTAAACAATATCCAATGAAAAAACCGCGATGAAATTCCATTAAAATAGGATTAAGCCAGGAACTATATTTTGTGGCGGAAGGTTTTTTAGAAGAAAATGATAAATTTTTCCAATTTGAAATATATACAGTACTGTTAAGTTTAAATTACTATTTTTCCATGCTGGTTGCACATAGAGCTGTTTTTTGCAGTGAAATGTATTATGCTGGCTCTGAAATATCTAATAAATTATTTCTTATGAATTCTTTCATTATATTGTGACAAATATAGTAAATATATTCTGAAAGTCCAGGAAAAAATTGAGCCAATTTTAACATAAAATTAACACTTTTTTTGTAATATCTAAAAATTTAGATCATAAACCCCCACTTTTGTTTTTCTTTTCTGAATATATAAGATAACTTTGATCAATCTGCTTAAATTCAGCAAAAGTTTAAGACTTTAAAATAATTCTCTTGCTTTTTAAATTTTTAATGCCAGAAAAATCACATTTTGTGAGTGCAGAAAGGTCAAATAATTCATTATGCGAAGCAATTTGAAACTTTTTCTTCGTCACAATTTTAATGCGTCTTTTTTTAAATAGACTAATAGTTTATTTTGTCCCATGATTTATTTGGATAAAAACTTTGGAGGGAAAACGTCGAAGATGTGATTTTTGATTAAGACACAAATATCAGTGCAAAAAGGTCAAATTAAATGTATTGTAGCGCCGAAAGAAGCATATTGACCCCCATTTTTTGTTTTGATTTTTAATTAGGCTATGTGTGTAGAAACTAAAAATATACTTGATAAAAAAAGTTTAAGACTTTAAATATCAGGTTCCAACCTCGTTAAAGAATTTACAATGTGAACTAGTCATTGAGAATTTATAAACTGGGAAAGGCAAAGGACTAGAAATATGTTGCCATACAGTAACTATCACAAAAGCTGTAACGCTCTGTAACATAGCTATAGGGTTCGAATCCTTCATACAAGTTGGCATAGATATGCTATATGATGTTTTTTGTTACATTATTCATGCGCCATCATTCACACTTATTTTTTATAATGGTTTAAAATGGAGGAGATTTAATACCACACAGCAAATAGTTTTTACTGACATGTACAAGGAATAGAAATGGGAAGGGCAACCTGAACTAGTATTAATTGTAACGGGGACCGTTACAGATGTTCCCCAAACGCTCCCCAACTTCCTTTTGGTGTCTTATTCCCTGTAAGCCTCATTAAATAAGGCAATCAAGTATATTGGTTTTTTTTTTACGCATTACACTCGCGCGCACGGGCATGCATGTACAAAATGACCATGTCAACTTGTCTACACTTTTAATACATCTTTATATTCAAATTTCATTGAAAGATAAAAAAAATTCGGCTATATTAAGTATATCTATCATTTTCCGCATTGCACGCGCGCGCACGTGCATGCATGTCCATGATGATCGTGTCATCTTGTCAACACTATTAATATATCTACATATTTTGGGTATCAAATCATTTCATCAAAAAGTATAAAAGTTACAGCTATATCAAGTATATTGGTCATTTCAGCATTGCATGCGCGCGCACGTGCATGCATATGCATGTTGACAATGTCGTCTTGTCTACATTTATAATATGTCTATATATTCTGATTATCAAAGCATTACATCAAAAAATGTAAAAGTTCTGGCTATATCAAGTATATTGGTCATTTTACTCATTGCACGCGCATGCACGTGCATGCAAATGTATGCATGTGTGCACTGATCATGTCATCTTGTCTGTACTTCTAATATATATTTATATTCTGAGTTTCAAAGCAATTCATCGAAAAATATACAAGTTAAGTCTATATCATTTGTATAGGTTATTGTAATCATTGCGCATGCACACACGTGCATGAATGTGCATTCTGACCATGTCATCTTGTCTTCACTATTAATATATCCTGATATCCTGAGTATCAAAGCATTTCATCAAAAGATATGAAAGTTATGGCTATATCAAGTATATTTGTCATTTTACTCATTGCACGCGCACGCCCGTGCACGCACGTGCATGCATGTGTGAGCTGATCAAGTCTTCTTGTCTACACTTCTAATATATATTTATATTCTGAGTTTCAAACCAATTCATCAAAAAATGTACAAGTAAAGTCTATATCAATTGTATTGGTATTTTCAATCAATGCGCATGCGCGCACGTGCATACATGTACATTCTGACATGTCATCTTGTCTACACTATTAATATATCCTTATATTCCGAGTATCAAAGTATTTCATCAAAAGATATGAAAGTTATGGCTATATCAAGTATATTGGTCATTTTACTCATTGCACGCACACGCACGTGCATGCACGTGCGCGCAAAATGACCTTCGTTCCGCAAATCTACATAACATTCCTACTAACCCTAAAAAGGTTTCAACTCAATCGGATGTATAGTTTCGGAGATCACTCACGGACAAAAAAGTACCCAGGAAGAAAAATAATAATAACTAGAAACTCATTGCGAGCAATGAGAGGTCTTCCGTCCGATTCTGAATATAAAAACGAAAATTCAAGCTGAAAAAGTGATAAAAGAAATTCAGACACTCTGGAGATTTAACCCTGGTCTTCAGCGTGAAAATCCAACGTGCTAACCATTAACCATTCACTTTTTTTGCATCACTTCCTGTCACAACCGGAAGTAACGGCGACACACGATTTTCATACGATGCAAATAAACTGATGACGGACTGTCAATCCTGAAAGTTTCAGACTTCAGTCGTTCATTGTTGCCGAACAATTGTGAGAACAAATTCTAATTTTGAGGACAGGAAAACACGCAACTGGAAGTGAATTTTATAAAAAAAAATCTCTAACGTGTCTCTAGACATTTGCAATATCTACAACATGTATTAAAACATTTCAATTCTTTTTCTTTAAGCGATATTTATGAGAAAGTTAAATATCGAAATTATGTATTTTATCTCCTAAAACCGGAAGTTGACGATTTTGTTTCCGGAGGAGTCTAACATATTTCAAAACAGCAAAAGAGATGCAATAAGGTGATGCAAGTCTTAATTTAAACAAGAAAAGTTGAATTTTTTGATTTCTTTGATCACTTCCTGTGACGACCGGAAGTGACGGCTGACAGTTTAATCCAAATAATTTTGCCTACTCTTCAAGGTCTATTACTCATATAAGTTTGTTGTCTTAATCTCCTACCGTTTCTGAGATCTCGCTCAGATATTTTCTCACTTTGAGGACAGAAAAACACGCGACCGGAAGTGAATTTTGCAAAGATATTTGGCGTTACTCTAGACATTTGCAATCTGAATAACATATCTAAAAATTATTTCAAATACTTTACCTATAAAAGATATTTATGGGAAAGAAAAATACTCAAATTATGTAGTTTTTCTCTTATAACCGGAAGTTGTCGTTTTTGTTTCCGGTGGGACCAACATATTTCGAAACTGCGAAAGAGATGCAATAATGTGATGCAAGATTTGATTAAAAAAAGAAAAGTTGAAATTTTCGATTTCTTTGAACACTTCCGGTGACGACCGGAAGTACTGACGACGAAAACCAAGGTAATTTCGAACATCTAGAAGTCATGGTCTATCATCTCTAATAAGTCTCCAGTTCATATCTTTAGCCGTTTCTTAGATCCTTCGAGGACAAAATTTCATTTTAAAATCAGGAAATTGTCCATAACTTGGCACTGGAACCGAATTTACCAAAAAACGGAATTTTATATAAACTTCATATAAAGACCTTTTATCCCTGAAAATTTCAAAGAAATTCATTGAATAGTTTTCGAGAAATCGCGTGCACAAAATTTTGTCAAAAAAAAAAAGAATAATAACTAGAAACTCATTGCGAGCAATGAGAGGTCTTCCGTCCGATTCTGAAAATAAAAACGAAAATTCAAGCTGAAAAAGTGATAAAAGAAATTCAGACATCTTGGGAGATTAAACCCTGGTCGTCAGCGTGAAAATCCAGCGTGCTAACCATTAACCATTCACCTATTTGCATCACTTCCTGTCACGATCGGAAGTAACGGCGATACAAGATTTTGTCACGATTCAAATAAACTGATGACTGACTATCAGTCCTGAAAGTTTTAGACTTCAGTCCTTTATTGTTGCCGAGCAATATTGTAAGAACAAATTCTAATTTTGAGGACAGGTAAACACGCGACCGGAAGTGAATTTTATAAAAATCTCTGACTTTTCTCTAGACATTTGCAGTATCTACAACATACATAAAATTATTTCAAGTACTTTATCGATAAGCAATATTTACGAGAATGTTAAATATAAAAATAACGTAGTTTATCTCCTAAAACCGGAAGTTGACATTTTTATTTCCGGTGGTACCAACATCTTTCGAATCTGAGAAAAAGATGCAATAAAGTTATGCAATTTTTAATTAAAAAAAGAAAAGTTGAAATTTTCGATTTCTTTGATCACTTCCTGTGACGACCGGAAGTGACGGCTGACGCTCTGAACCCAAATGGTTTTGCCTACATCTTAAGGTCTGTTGCTCAAATAAGTTTAGTGTCTTAATCTCTCACCGTTTCCGAGATCTTGCTCAGACAACTTCTCATTTTGAGGACAGGAAAACACGCGACCGGAAGTGAATTTTACAAAGATATTTGAGGTTACTCTAGATATTTGCAGTCTAAATAACATATTTAAAATTCATTTCAAATACTTTATCTACAAAGGATATTAATGGGACAGAAAAATACTCAAATTATGTAGTTTTTCTCTTATAACCGGAAGTTGACGTTTTTGTTTCCGGTGGGACCAACATATTTCGAAACTACAAAAGAGATGCAATAATGTGATGTAAGTATTCATTTAAAAAAAGAAAGTTGAAATTTTACGATTTCTTTGATCACTTCCGTAAACGACCGGAAGTGCCGACGACGAACGAAAAGGCGATTCTGCAAATTTAGAAGTCACGTTCTATGCTCTCCAATAGGTCTCCAGTTCATATCTTTAGCCATTCTTGAAAAAAAGGGGCGACAAAATTTCATTTTAAAATCAGGAAATTGCCCGTAACTTGGAACCAAAATGGAATTTTCCAAATTTTCCTTGTGATGAACAAAGTTCATACAATGACTGATTTTTCCTGAAAGTTTCATTGAAAACGACTGAATACTTTTTGAGAAATCGCGTGCACAAAATTTTGTCAAAAAAAAAGAATAATAATAATAACTAGAAACTCATTGCGAGCAATGAGAGGTCTTCCGTCCGATTCTGAAAATAAAAGCAAAAATTCACTCTGAAAAAGTCATAAAAGAAATTCAGCGTGAAAATCCAAGAAAGCTAACCATTAACCATTCACTTTTTTGCATCACTTCCTGTCACGACCGGAAGTAACGGCGATACAAGATTTTCTCACGATTTAAATAAACTGATGACTGACTATCAGACATGAAAGTTTTAGACTTCAGTCGTTAACTGTTGCTGAGCAATATTGTGAGAATAAATTCTAATTTTGAGGACAGGTAATCACTCGACCGGAAGTGAATTTTATTAAAAATCTCTGCAAACTTTTTCAATCAAAAAGATGAAAACATACATAAAACTCCTAGAAGACTCTCTATTAACCCTGTAAATCCCAAAGAAAAATATTGAAAAACAAAAAAGTTGCAAATTTAACATTTTTGAATTCACTTTCGTTTGCGACCGGAAGTAAGAACGACGAAAATTAATTGTCGATCAATATATCTACATTTGATGCTCTATCACCTCAGCAAGTTTCATATTCATATCTTTAGCCATTCTCTGTTGATACTGTTTACTTTCTTTTATTCTTTATGTATTCAACTTTTTATTTCATGTAATTCCATATACAGGCATGTCCATGTAATCTTTTTCTGCACTTCTATATACTTCTGCATCAGACCATTTGTCTACTACGAAAGGTTGATCACGATACATTATTTCGCGCGAAATGTCACGGGTAAATATTCGTGCATATCCTTCGGAATGTATTTTCTATTGAATGGTGATGGTTTCAATGAAATTTCAAAATGTATGTTCTTATAACCTGAATATCGAGCTTGAGAAAGTATTTTTATCATATTGTACTTATTATATATCGTATGGATAAGTAACACTGAAGCAGTGATTTAGGTAAGATTTTCTACAAGTTTTATTTTCCTGTTTACCCCCAAAGTGGACTATCCCGATTAGTTACACATTCATGGGAAGACTAGAATGTTTCGCCCAAAAACATGTCTCGTCCTGCGACGGTCAAGGAATCTGATACCATTTATGTTCAATAACAACATCTTTTAGAAAAAAAAAAATATTTAAATCATTTTCATTAAACAATCTTTAAAAAAATGGTTTTTTATTTCTGTCTTTTCTGTTCATTTAATATGACACAAGCCTGCATGGGGAAAAAACAATGGCCACGTAATAATTACTATATATTGATTGCTTTAGTCAGGCAAGTTTCTTGAAAAGCTTTTACTTATAACCATGGTTTAGGATCAGTTTTTTTCCGTGGTGTAAAACAAAAGGTTGTAGTTATCGTATTTCCACTTGTAGTCATGTCGTTTTTCTACTTTGAGATACAGACAAGAAAAATTATTGTAGACTTTTGAGGAAACCCCGGATTAAAACTATATTGCGAAACAGAATTGCAACGTAATTGTGATGTGACAATCCAACATTTCCTTCACATTTCTTTGATCCTTATGGTACTTTCATTCACACAAACGCTCGGCTGACTCCGTAAATTCTGACCTACTTATCGGAGTTTACAGAGACAGCCGCCATTTTGGACCCGCTTCAAATTTAGAAATGCGAATATCTAGAGTTTGGATTGATCAATTCTAAAATAAATTATATATAAAGCATTTTCAGAAGAGTCTCTATTAACCTTATTAAAATAAAAGAAAAATATAGAAAAACAAAAAAGTTTAAAAATACGACTTTTTTAAATTCGCATCCGGTAACGACCGGAAGTATTGACGACGCACAAAAAGGTGATTCCCCTCATCTAGAAGACATAACCTATCATCTCTAACAAGTCTCCAGTTCATATCTTAAACCATTTTTGAAAAAAAGGGGGGACAAAATTTCATTTTAAAATCAGAAAACTGTCAATAACTTGGCACCAGAAGCGAGTTTTCCAAATTTTCCTTCTGATGAACAAAGTTCATTTGACGACGCATAATTCCTGAAAGTTTCATTTAAAACCACTGAATAGTTTTTGAGAAATCGCCTGCACAAAATTTTGGGGAAAAAAAAAATAATAATAATAATAATAAGAAACAGTAGAATCACTATAAGGTCTTCCGTGAAGACGGAAGACCTTAATAATAAGAAGAAGAAGAAACAGTAGAATCACTATAAGGTCTTCCGTGAAGACGGAAGACCTTAATAAGAAACAATAGAATCACTATAAGGTCTTCCGTGGAGACGGAAGACCTTAATAATAATAATAATAAGAAACAGAGTAAAAACAATATGTTCCCAAACTTCGTTTGGGGAACATAATAAGCAATAGAATTCGAGATATTCAAAGTCTAAATTTTTTTATATTTACGATAAAGAACGTGGCCAGATGGGTCTAGTGCAACCGAGTAGATCAAAAGTTATAATTGTGTTTGAAAAATTAATTCTTTTAAAAAAATCTTAATAGCATATATTCATGTTAGAATATTGACACATCGGGATCCAAAAGTAAGACGTATCTTTGAAATATAAAAACAAACAACCTTCTTTGAAGAGAATAAGAAATCTTATAAGAATACCTGCTTCATATATTAATTGTAATCTCATAATGCAAATCTATGAGATTTGTTAAGTATGTCTAGTAGATCTAATCAAGAAAAATCGCAGTTGTTGAGAAAAAGTCTTTTTCTAAAGTAGGTTGAAAAATGAGGTGTCAACGTACCTTTAGTGTCTGTCTTGCATTTCCTGAGGTAAATTCTGACCTAGGAGATAAAATTAAAAAAAAAATGGAGCTCAAACAAGCTTAGTAAAGCAATGGGAAAACTTGGAAAAACCCTTGCAACATAAGATAAAACATCTATGACAAATAAAAATCATCTCATTTACAAAAGAAACCAGTTTGCTCCTTGGCGTACAATAAAAATCATCGCTACAGAGAGAAAAGAAAAAAAAAAGAAAGAAATACGAATAAGCAGAACAATATAAGGGAGGAAAAGGGGGGAAGTACTTAAATTTGTTTTATCTCTCACACAATTGGATCCTATATATCAACCCTCTATTATTATTTGCGACAAGAAAACCCAAAAGAATAATTGAAAGTGTAAAAAGACACTGGATTTAATCTTACAAAAAGAAATAGACCATGGAATCAATTTACTTACATCCTGTTGACAAATAAATGATTCAAGGTTATTGTACATCGTCCTGTGAGCCAGGAATAAAAGTGTTTGCTTTCAAAATCTTGGTATTAAACAGTTACGGTTAAGGAAGAATCAAATGTTTTATCCGTGCGACTTTAACCTTGCCCAAATAAATATAAAACTTATTGCTTGAAAGCAGAACAGGTCATAAATAATCTTCGTGTAAGTTTAACTTCCTGATACTTATTAAATACATGTATAAAGTTATAAAAAAGGGTCAAATTATGAGTGTCAATTTTCAAAGCCCCCCGTTAGTAAAGTGAAGTGAGCAGTGAAATTTCATGGTAAATAAAGCTAACTACATGTAGTTAATCTTTATCAATATCTGTTGGTTCAATTTTATGCAACGTCACCTTGAGAAATAATGATGACGTATTGAATCGCCCTGGATTAAATATCGTTATCTTCGTGTCTAGGAAAATACAATGAGTTAAATCCAACACGAATTATTTTATTTCAGAAACTAATTATAGAAATTAAGAATTGCACGCATACTTTTGTATAATTATGTTCCTGTTAACCGTATAGGCTGTAGTCTATTTTAAACCATGTTTAACGAGGCCCTGTCTAATTCAGTGCGCATGACTTTGCGCAGCTTTTTAGTTTCATGCAGTCGTATCTGCAACATAACATCTATCCAAGTATTGTAATTGTAATACAAATTAACATTATCTGTGACGTTTATGGGTCTTAAAATGTGCTTTTACGACAATATTTAGGAATGAATGCTGAAATGGCTTTTCACGACGTCACTGTTTTCCAGAATTAAATGCATGACGCTGAAGAATGACACTTGACTCGCTTGAGTATTCAAGACGCCAAGGGACGTCCATGGACATTTTGTTAAACACCGCAATATGGCAAATTTAGAGGTCTTGGGCATTGGGAAAAAAATAAACTTTGTAATAATTTCTAGACCAAACCAGATGGTCAACTTTTTTAAATTTCACAATTTGTTGACTTTTTACAATAACTTTCATGTATTTGACTGAAAACAAAATCTCTAGGGCAGAAATACAAAAAAATATGGTGAAAATGTGACAATTTGGCGCTTTTCAAACAAATTCCCATAGTGAAATTTGATAACTTTTTAGATGGCCCTCTTAGAAATCGGAATGGTGAACATTTGATATTTTTATCTTAAAATAATTAATATAATTAACATAATAAAAAATTCATTCAAGAAAATTTATCAAAATATCAAGGGTGGAAATAATTAGACTCGGCCACATTTAAACTTATCCGTGCCGCAGCATTACACTTTGTATGCTATTAAAACGTTTAAAAAAATATGATCATTTTAATTTATAAAATACAGATGTGGATATAAAATACATCTGCAATGAAATAAAAGTAACCTCTATCACATTACAGTTTATTTTAGGACACTGACTATTAACCTTAGTCAAACAGCCGATCATGATCACTCATGTAGAGAATATCTACTGGCCGTTAAGACTAGGCTAAATGAATGGATGTTGAATGTTCTAATCTATCTTCCGAAATATAGCCATTAACGCTGCAGTTTTCACACCTACAACCTTAGATTCCAAGTAGAAACCATATTTATCGGAGTACCTATTAACTAAGAAAAGAAAAGAAAGGAAAAGAAAAGAGAACGAAAAGAAAAGTAAGCAAAAAGAGAGAAAAGTTAATAGAACACAGGGGTAGGGTTGGGTTTGGGGCACTCGGCACACCTCGGCCGATTCGTACCTCATCAAACCTCGGCTGTATCATGTAAACCTCCATTGAGCCGGAGCTACTTTATACGCAATATGGCTGCGCCCTACATTTACACGTGCACAGTGTGCTGAATTCGATCCGTTAACAAACATGTCATTATGTAAAGATACTAAGTGCATGTTTCTTGGTAAGTGTTATTCTTAGTGTTACTTAAATGCTTTTGAAATTTTTTATCGTATGTCAGATGCATGTTTATTATCGTTTTCAAAGCGTTACGTTTTCCCTAAGCGGTAAACAGGCAGCCTTATCACAAATGTTAAGCGGAGACGCATATCAAGCTTCCTCGTACAGCCGAGGTTTGATGAAGGTGACGGAATCAGCCGAGGTTTGCCGAATGGGGTTTGGGGGAAGCGAGAACGCGATGCATTATCGATTTCATGTGTTATTTGAAAGCACTCGATATACATTGGAAACAAATAAGAAGTGTGTTTAAGGGGGGGGGGGGGGGGGCTAACGTCCTGGATCATTGTATTTTTGAAAACCAAAAAAGAGAGGGGTCATAGGTACTTGTTATGCGCCCGGATCGATAGATCGGGGGCGCATATTGTTTTTGTCCTGTCTATCTGTTTGTCTGTTTGTCTGTCTGTTGTCAACTTTAACCTTCGCCATAACTTTTGAACCATAGGAGATAGAGACTTCATATTTGGTATGCATACTCCACTAATTAAGTTCTTTCAAATGACACCAAGGTCAATGACCTTGTGACCTTGACTGTGACCTATACGCTAAAAATAGCTTTTTCGAACTTTGTTGCCGCCGGGTGCATAGTGTTTCACAAACACATCTTGTTTAATATAGGTTTGGCGAAAAAAGAAAAACACTAACCCTGCTAAGACTTCCTTACTGTTCCGTCCCGAACGAATGTTCACAATGTTCAACACATATATTTGACATGCATACGGTATACATAACTTCTGGTTTTGAATATGTCAGGCTTGTATCATATAAACAAAAACAGATATATATATATAACAACGTAAGATCATCTATACAATCAATGCCTAGCAATTTAAAAAAAGTCCATTTATTCACGCTTGACATTAATCAGCACACGTATGCACCTTAGAAATCTTTTAATCAGTGAATGGTCATCTTTATCCTCAATTAAGTTTTTTTTTTCTGTAGTTCAAATATTATCGGATATGTAGCAGAAGTCGTAGATCCATCGGCGTAAATTTTGTGAAATGACACAGGAAAGTAGAAAGCTTGAAAACATCATCCAAATACATGTATTTTTCTTTAAGCGATAAATATTTGTCTACCGTCGTCTACCTTTATGGAAATTGATTTATCAAGTACGACATCGCTATCACTTACCTTTTATTTGCACAACTTCACATTAAAGCATAATTTGTATGGAATTCCATTGGGTAGTTGGTGATGAGGAAGTTAAATACCTGTCATTTTCTCATTTCGGCTCTCAGAGTTGTTTAGTGTTTGGAATGACCTATAAACTTACGTGCTTTAGCTATGAACTCGCAATTGGAAAAAGGTGCAAATTTTAAAGCTGATCTGATACACAATTGAAAAGTGTGACCAAAGCAGTTTCATGGGCCCGTTTTGGCATTATTCTCCTGCAGAATTCACATTGCTGACATTGTCTTGGATACATTGTAACAGCAGATAACTCAAATTCAGCAACGCAGGATTTTCTAAATTCTGTTTTAATTTTATCTGCTTTAGTTTTATCACAACTTTCTTTTAATATAATAATATGATAATATTTTTGCAAGAAGGTTAAAGGGAAAAAAGTAAATAGGATGAATGTCATGGCTTGAAGAAATGTTATAGAATTGTGTGATTTTTAGAAGCATATCTGATCCTTGCACATACTTTTACATAAATATTGACAAACCCTACTAATGTAGAAAGCTAAATTCTGCAATGGCCAATATCTGCCCCCATAAAACTTTGAATTTGTAAATATTGTACTTGAACAAATTTGCACTCTGAGAATATTGAACAAATTTGTTCATTTTTTCCTCTTTCTTAAATAAAGGAAAAACAGTTTGTGACGCCACAAAAACAAAACTTTCTAATAATTTACGTCTAATTTATATTATAATTTGGTAATTCAAATTTTTCATGAATACATGTATATACAATTGTGCAAATTTCAAGAAATTTTTCAAAACGTGACTTTTCTTGGGACTAGAATGTGCAAGTATCGTACATGTATATAGTTCCCTGTTCTTAATATATTTGAATATTATATATTCTGTGGAATCGGTAAGAAGTCAAAACCAATGTATCTCTTTCAGATCTGAAAAGGAATATTTCAGCGAGTAGAATCGAATAAAAATGAAATACACTGTACAAAAGTTTCATGCATTAAAAAACTATATTTGATAAGACACGATATCTTCCTTTTTCATTCTTTTCATGTTGTCAATAATACAACTCTTCTAGATCTATTCAAGAACTATATACGATACTTGCATATTCTAGTCCCAAGAAAAGTCACGTTTTGAAAAATCTCTTGAAATTTGCAGGAACTCTTAGGAATATTTTAGGAATACTTCGCTAGGGTTCAAATAGCGAAGTATTCCTAAAATATTCCTAAGAGTTCCTGAACAACTTGGTCACTGTACAATAACAGTTCCTCTTCTAACATAAACTTGATATTGTTGTGACAATTTTATCACTATATCAATAATATACTAACTAACTAACACTTATTTCATGACTGAGAGAGAAGCAGCCAAACCGTATTACGAGGTAACAAGGAAAACCCGGGAAACTGTTTGAAGTCTATAGAACCACAGTTAACCAAATAATACAAACAGTTAATAATTTATTGCAGAAATTACATTTGTATACTTCATAATGAACATCAAAGACACCAAGTAAATTTAATACAATTTATTTTCTTATGTGAGGCATAAAGGAGCTGAATCTATTCAATACATATATAGAGTATGGCATTTTTGATGACATTTCTTTTAAAAAAGTTTTAACTTTATGCTACGAACATGTAACTGTAATGTTAAGTTATGTCATTAAGAGCCAGTCCGCGAGAAAACCATGCAAAACTGTTCAAATCGAAGGTTGTCATAACTTGATGAAATTTGGTGGGTAGTTAGACTTCAAAACATGTAATTCAAAAAAGCGAAAAATTTTCCTCATCATCCAACATGGCAGCCGTAGGAAGCGCCACCTTCTTTTTGCACATTTAAGTGCAAATGCACTTAAATAGTTAAAGCAAAATCTTAAAAATTACATTTGATTTATTTTACTCAAAATTAAATTTGCATTTCCTTTAAGGTATTTTAGAGTAACATATGACTATGTTCTTCTAAAACTGACATTTATCATAATCAAATATCCAACATATCAAAGGGTAGACAACTCTTAAAAATTGGCACAATGCCAATTTTGAAGAATTGACAAAATTATTACATATTGAATGGCTAAAATCTTCCAAGACCTAGCTACAAAATTAAAATTGTTGATCTTATTGTCAAAATATAACTCAAAATAATATCTTCGCAAAATATTATGCTTGGGATTTTATAATTTATTGAGATATTGAGATTTACAAATTGCCAATTTTCCCAAAAATTCTTCAAATTCCAATGGGTTACAAAGTCAGATATAGAACTTTAAATTATAAATGCTTGTTGTTAGATAAGAAAAAAATGTTATTATTTTCTTTATAACCATAATTAAAATTTAAAAAATAATAAAATTGAAAATTAAATAAAAATTTCAAAAATCCCCCCAATATGAGGATTAGCATTCTGCCATCTGTTTAGAAATGGAATGAATTCATGATAAAATGTTCATTCGTACTTGTAATTTTTCAACGTTCATATTGAATATTCATTTTTCTTTCATTTTATTAGTTTCTCTATAATAAAAAAAAAAAAAAATGAAATTTACATGTATTTAAATTCTGGAGGACTCTATTACATCACGGTTCACCATACATATAAATTATGAGACTTGAACACATTTGAGCCTCCGATAAGTTGTTTGCATTCTGTTAATTTTAAATTGGCGCCATCTTGTCAAAACCACATTTTTGAATTATCAAAATACTTGACTTAAAAATGACGAAATGCTACACAGAATACTCTGTAAGGGAGTTAAGCATTTTTTTTTTCAAATCATAGAACTTAATTTTCTTACATCCATGTGGATTTTATTACGGTATAATTCTGATATATGAGGAACATAAGTAAAAATCATTATTAAAATCTGGATTTTTTTTTTAAATTATTTATTATTTCATTTTTTTTTTCTTATAATCTTACTTAAATGGATTTTGTAAAATGATATACTGTTAAATCATTTATATTTTGTTGCTTAAGAAAAAAAAATAAAGTGCGGAGATTCGGCTCTGAGGTGT
Organism: Saccostrea echinata; assembly: GCF_033153115.1. Classification (NCBI taxonomy): domain Eukaryota; kingdom Metazoa; phylum Mollusca; class Bivalvia; order Ostreida; family Ostreidae; genus Saccostrea; species Saccostrea echinata. Next base: position 4,829,050 of record NW_026889765.1, read on the forward strand.
TTAGTTGTTGCATATTCCAAAATTTACTCTTCATACCACTAACAACAATGACCCCCCCTTCCAGTTTTAGATTCCAAATATTTAACTATGTTATCAATTGTGTTATCCAGTAATTTCAACATACCCAGTGGCGGATTTAAGTGGGGCGCACCCGGCGCCACGCCATCCCTAAAATTGTCAAAGTTAGCGTAAGTCATAGTTTCGTCGAGAAAATGTAAAATGTCTACTTGGTAGACCTCATTTTTACCCTACAAAATCAATAGCTTCGCCCCCTGAGCCCCCACCAGGGCTTCGCCCTGAACCCACTGGGGTCCTCAAGGCGGCCCCCAAACCCCCTATCTACTTCCTCCCCCCCCCCCCCCCCCCAACTTCAATTCCTGGATCCGCGCCTGATACCAATATTTTCAACATCCGCTTAAAAATTGTATTTGTATATTAAATTATTTTAGTGCTTTGTATAAATAGGCATATATATCAGATCATTGAATATCATACATGTTACAGTATTCTAGTCTTGTGAAAAGGAATGTGTGTACAGACCTGTAAGCACAATTATTTCAATAAAATTACATGGTCATTTTAAATTCCTTAGATAAACTGCATCTACACATGCTGCACTACATTGTGACTGGTAATAGACATACAAAATGTGTATATTTTATAGGTAATGAAAAGTTTTACCAAAATTATGTTTATGACCCTATGCGAGTACCTTTACATATTTGGGTGTATGTACAGCTAATAAATTTCTCAATATCAATCCATAAACATACCTTACTTTTTTGATTTAGTTTGAAACTGGTATAACCGTCCTGATAAACAATAAACCATTGTTAATTATTTATAATAGCATGCATTTTCTTCGGGAACAACCATTTCAATTTCATTTGCACGGAGGTGGGTGCATGGGTGGGGTAAAACTACTGGGTAGATACACATGTATATAGAACCTAAACTTGAAAATGAATAATCTCTCCTTCACTGGAAAGAAGTTAAAGTGACCTTGAATGGTGCCACCCCCCCCCCCCCCCACCGCCAACTGTTTTCAGTGAACACATATATACAAAAAAATTCTCCTATCATCTCCAAAATTAAACTCTGTCTGCAAGGGTATTATTGTTACTATTATGGTTATTCAGACAAAGTATCAAATAAATTACAAAGCACAAAACAATTTTATTAATAATACTATAAAAATAATAAAATAAATGCCATAACAAAATTCGACAGCACCCCCTTCCCATTTGAATGAAATTATCAATCCTTTATCATGTTTATAGATCTAACATTCATGCCCGTTTGTAATTCTTACCAGTTTGTACCGCAGAATGGAATATGTTTTGGCTGCAATCATTTGTTCTTTGCACAAGCGGAATATTGTAGACGTGTATCATGATACTTGCTTTGTCCTTGCTTGTTTTAGGATGAGCCCTCTATCCGATACAATGATACATGCACAATGTTTGCTTGTCACGCCAGTAAACAAAACGTCATCAAGAAGTTTTAAAGCATATAATAAAGGTTTTAACAAGTACAGTTTATCACAATTTCCATTTCTACACAGCGATACAACATAAAAAGCCTCAGCGCAGGAGCTATTTGCTTGTTCAAGCTGGATTGTTGGGTTTTTTTCACATTCAAAGATCTTAAAAAATGAGTTTTTCCACTTCCATAGTGCAATTATGCTCCACAACTCACTAGTTTCATATAAAATGATCACACATAACCTTCTTTATTTCATGTTGATATACAGGACTGTGATTTTTACCCAATAATACTGAAGAGTTCCAACAAGGGGAGATAACAATTTAACTTCAGGAAATTGGTTGCAGGGGTCTAAAATGAGCATTAGAAATTTATATGAAGTATCTAAATTAGTTATTCCTATTTTTAAAAATATATTAGACTTAGAATCTTTTTTTTTTCATTTAGATATTTAAGAAATAGTCTATAAATATGATAATAGACTGTTATTTAAAATATGTGAAATTGTAGCTACGTATGGTGTTTCAAAGTTAATTATCAACATGTAGATATTATTTCCCAAGCTCAATATTTTACTGCCTAGTAGACCTAAGACTATTCTAAAGATTACACTTATTTTAATTTAATTTTTTACTTGGTCTTGAGAGAAAATAGCATCTAAATATGGCTAAAAAATCATACTCATTGATTTAGGATCTATAAATAGACCTTTGAAAAATAAAACATTCATTTGAATTACATTTTTCTTCATTAATTGTATAAATAAGACCATGATTTTGAAAAGAAAACAAAATTTGAAAATAAACTGATGGCAGAAGGAGGTCATTTTTCGAATTAAAAAGTTTGTATGGTTTTTCTGTATAATTTAGTGTGATTTATGGCAAATATGCAAATGAGATGTTACTAAAAAAAGATGCGAGGTTCAACATTTTTTTGTAGATATTCTGACTTCTACTTTTATGCAGAAAATTTTAAGCCACTAAAAATCCTAATGTTGCAACCTTCCATTTGGACGATTTTTTGAATTTTGCATGGTTTTCTCGCGGACTGGCTCTTAAATTGTTTATAAATAATTACATATTTTACATAAATATATGCTAGACCTGATGTAAACTATAAATTAAAGTACATAAATATTCTACCAATTGAAAATTATACTATATGTATACAAATATGTTCAAGTTGTATTGCCTGAGTAGAAAATGTAGCTTATGACATTTGTAAAAATGTTAATTACTTTATTAATGGATCTTTTGAAACTGGTGTAACATAGGATAACGACACCTCATAGCTTTCACATGAAATAAATGAATTAGAAAACAAAGCAGCCGTTTTAGTTCAAGAGTTAACAAAATACTTATTAATATCTGATTATATTGCTAACACATAATTTACAATTTCATGAATATCATTCAAAACACATTAATATTGATTGTGAAAAACGGATACAACACAAACTTTTTGCAATCTCAACAATGAAAAGCATTATATCAAGGAAATGTTAAGATTCCCTAATAGCTTTAATCAATTTTTTCCAGAACTGTTCCTTCTTTGATGCGTTGTTACTATCGGACCATCTGATTGGTTTAATCTTCCACCAAATGTACAAGAGATCTCGAGGAAGATCTTCAACTCCGATGTCATCCTTTATAATTAATAAAATTCGTGCATTTTTATGAATTGCGTGAATCTTTGCGACCTGGATTTCATAGGTTCCCCAGTCATATTTCAAAAATGTATCTGTAACTACAAAAACAACACAATTACTTATGTTTATAAACTTAACAACCTCTTCCGCAAAGGTGCTTCCGGGTTCAAAATCTTTATCCTGGAAAGAAATGCGAAGGTTTTCTTTCTGCAACTTAGGATAGAGATGCAAAGTTACAAATATGGAGTCAACAGGAGAATATGATATGTATGCATCAAAAGAAGCCGATTCTCGTGTAAAATTAAGGGCAAAGCCACGTCTCCAGAATAACCTTATTCTCAGAATTCCATAACGAAGGACCATTCTATATCGATACAATATCGTTACCACTAACAAAATCAAAAATGTGAAAGACAAAATTGTCAAAGATATATCCAACCAGAGTTGGGAAATGCACTTTAATTCTAATGCTTGGACATTGGTTACAACATCAAGAACAGTTTTCTGCTGGTCCTTGTTACAATACGTCAGATTCAAATGAACAAATTTTCTGATATTTTCCTTAATCCATTTTAAGGATGCAAGAGCGCTACAAGAACAGTCGAAAGGATTGCTTCTGACATCCATCATTATGTCGGGTAAATTGTCAATAACAGAAATGGATTCATCTGAAAAAAAGGCCAGTTTGTTGGATCTAAAATCAAGAAATTTAAGCATCGGAGTGAGAAGTAAGGTACGTGGTACTGTGGAAAATAAATTGTTGCTGAGTTTCAGATTCTTCATTGAAGACGTCTGGCTACGAAACAAATTTGGGGGCAGCTCCTTTAAACCGTTTTCTGAAAAATCAGCCATTTTTAATGTCGACAATCCATGAAGGAACAAGCCATTGACATCCTTGGCTAGACCTCTGTTTAAGTTGGTATTACGCATATGAACTTCAGTTAAAGAGTGAAGATTGTTTAAAAATTTTAAGTATAAATTTTCACAAGAACAACCTGTAACATCAATTATTCTTAGACTCGGTAAATATAATTCTATATTACGATAGGAACACAAAGGAAATCCTGTGTATGATAAGTTTATGGTCTTGAGGTTTCTACCAAATATCTTTAATTGCATTTTTTCTAAATACATACTGACAAAAGAATACGAAAGAGTAATATCTTCCAATGAAGACGGTAAGGTGACGTTCACCGAAAGCATTGTTAGATCGCCCCTTGAGTTCATAAAGTTTCTTTTTAAGCTCGGTGTTTGGCAGTCAGTCAAATGACTAAAATCAACAGCTCTGATTTTACTTGCTTGCACAAACATAAATAAAGTCTGAAAGTTATTTAGTGAATTATGCGATAAATCAATTTGTTCAATACAATTCATAAATCTTGAAGGATATAATATTGGTATCCATACAGTGTTTGTGCTCTGCAAAGAAAAGGATTTTACACAAATGTTCTTGAGAAATGCTACGTCATCATCTCTGAGGAAATTAGGTACTCCATTAGAAGATATAGAATATTCAAAGTTTATGTAATCCATTTGATAGGATTGTAATTTTTTCAAAGATTGTAAAGCATATCTCAAACCACAATATGTACAGAAAGTTAATCCCTTCAGATAAGAAAATGGCCAAAGCATATCTTCAAAATTGTGTTCACAAGCAGCGTTGTCACTGAATTGGAAGTTTAAATGTTTAATACTTAGATTTTCCAAATTTTGAAACGAATATTTGTCAAATGTGAAATAATTTGATGATAAAATTTCTAGATGTTGTAGTCTTTTCAGGTTCCGGAATTCTCTAGAAAAATATAATGTAGGAATAATATCTAATGACAGATTTGTCAATGACGTTAATCTTCCTATTTCAATATCAGGATATCCATCTGTAGAGAAAAGGATGCCAGACATTCTGAGATCTATAAGTGACGTTAAATGTCTGAATGCACCTTCCTGTATATTATCTTTTGTGATGTCATTCGAGCTTAAATCTAGAATACACAGCTGAGATAAATTTTGAAATGCATTCATTTCGATACGTCGCAGCTTGTTTCTGTTGAGGTATAATGCTTTCAGAGTCCCAAACTCTTCAAAATCTGAGTTGGTTAATACTGAAATATCGTTGTCCGACAGATCAATAGCAATTACCCCTGAAGCAATGTTCCGTGGTACAGAAGTTAAATGCTCATTTTGACAGTCATATAAAAGACCACTCGTGCCGCATATGTTATTCACATATATAGAAGAACATTTGGCATCTGCATCAATCATGAAAGGGAAGAATAGAATTCCTGTGTAAAATTAAAATACATGGTATGAATTAAAACAGTGAAAATTCATTTAATAGAAGTTTTCACACACTACTTTTTCTTATATTTTTTCATGCAGGAAGTTTAAAGAATAGCATATTTTTTAAATCATGATAACAATTCATGTCCCACTTATTCTGAGTATCTCCTTTCATACGATCAATTTTATTCCGTCACTTCCGGAATCTTATGAGATGCTTACTTTGTGTACTTCGATTTGCTTTTGAGAGTAGATATGGTATTTGGTAGTTATCACAATTATAACTAAGGAGTGGTTATATTTTTTTTTATTTATTTGGATACTCGTCACAATATAACGTAGACATTTTTTTCTCTAATTTGCTGGTGAATTTTTTTATTTTGGTTTAGAGACTATCAAAGTGTGAAAAATGGCGTGACACAATGAAATGGGACCGCGCCGTAAAAGATCATGAGTCATCTTAAGGTTCCTTGAAGAAGTCGAACGAGAAAAATGTTACCAGCAAAGAAAGCGGTAACTGTTTTGTGTGAGAATAATGAAAAAAAAAACATGCTGTTACTGGAAGTATGACTTGTTCAGCTGTTGTTATGCTGGGACTGGTGGAGGAAGAAAATAAAGAAAATCAAGATATCCAAGATCGGAAGATTGAAAAAATGAACAAAACAGTTAAATAATGGAAATATTAATGAATTGGAGGAAGGGCATTTGTTGACGACTCCTAACATAAACCAGTCGTCTGAAGTCGACGTTGATAGGGATTGTGAACCCAGTGAACAAAAGAGGATTGCAGAACTGCTTGATGTAGATTAGAAGGTTAAGAAGACTGTGACGAAAATGTGGACGACGAATTGGCCTCAATGATAAACGAAATGTTCAGAGGGTCTTAATGATGACAATTTCAATGAACTGTGAAAAGTGTTGAAAGACCTGGAAACTGCACAGCTTGGTAAAAACAAGAGTAAAGTAAACCATGTGAACTTTGAACCCAAAACACGTACGCGTAATTGTGATGCCAAATTTCAAGTGCATGTAGTCAATCGGCTGTGATTAAACCCTCGGTCAACTTAACAAAATAAAACAAACGAAAAATATTCCGAGGTCATTAAAGAATTTGCTTACTTATGATTCTAATATATTGTTTGTACTGAGGAAATTATCTCCTTTTAAATATGAAATATATGGAGATAACGAACAGTATTCAAGCTCAAAAGTCCATTAAACAATACAAAATAGGAGCAGAGCAAACACGGACCTCCAAAACATCAGAGGTGGGATTAGGTGCCATGGTGGATTGAGCATCCCCTGCCGACTGGTCACACCCGCCGTGTGCTCCTTGTCATGATCGGGAAATAACGGAAAAATTCGTCGACAATTCAGTGTGTAAATAATGACCTAACAATTAGTATGAAAAACGTCAGTCAGCATTTGACTCAATGATAAATTGTATTTGCAAACAAGGTCATTGTATCGACCATAGAAATAGAAATGTTGACTTTAAACGAGACAGCTGAATTCTTGTTTCATCAACTTGTTTGTCAATAATTTACCTCGTTTTAGAAATTGTACATACGTAGAACATGCTCTTGCGTATCGAATCAACTGAAAGATATAGACCCCGTGTGCAGGTGATGAAGGTATATTGCTGCATAAGTAAGGGAAGTTGACGATTGAAAAGTTAAAGTCATCATCACGTTTATCATAAAGCTTAGGTGTTAGATTACTATTAACGTCTTTTTCAAGTAAAATATCCTAAGTTGAAACAGATGTGTCAGACTCTGTGGTATCTTTTATCTCAAGCTCACCAGGATAAATCGTATCGACATAAGAATGGAAATAACCATCGTTAATTGACAATACGTCGTCGATATATTTAAATGTCGAGTTAAAGGCCACAGCAAGTGTTTTATTCTTTTCACATATAAGATTTTGGACAAATTCTGCTTCATATGAATACAAAAAAGGTCTGCTAATAACGGCGCAATTGGTACCCATGGGAATTCCAATAGATTGTTGGAAGATCTGGTCTCCAAAAACCACATAGATTTGTCAATCAGAAACTCAAGCATCTTTTTAGTGTCAAACTCAGAGTACTTGTGTGTACAATCAGAATGTTTTTTTAACAAAATAATTTTGCAAATGACCAATGCCAAGGTGAGTAAATTTACGAGTTCCATTTTTATTGAAAATTATTTGTCATTAAAAGATAAATCTCGTAAATTTTGCATGTTAATTGCAGCTAGATGTAAGTCTTTACATTTATTGATGTAGATGGAATTGAGAAAAGTGGCAATGTACAATATAAGTTGTATTATAAAGGTCGTCTAATGTAGAATAGACCTGCATGTCAAACAAACTGTGTAGAATTGAACGCTTATCCTTCAGATCAAAGATTATAGGTGATAATTGTGTTAAAAGAATATATGAAGAGAACAAACGATTTTAGAAAAGACATACATTTTTGTTTGTTAGCTAGGTGAATCCACAGAGTTGCCAATGATTCTATCTCAACATGGCTTAAAACTGTCATGACCAGGGTATGTGTATACTCTTAAATGTTCTTAATTTTCATAGTATTAGAAGTGCTGCTGTGTTGAACGCTAAAATATGCTTCCGTTTCTTTTAATGACATTTTGAAAGTTGGAGGGTGGAGTATTGCTGGAATTCGCAATTTCTTTCTGCAGTCTTGAGTTGAAGTGTTTTGTTGCATTTATCTTTTTTGCAAAACTGAGAGTTTTTTTTCTACTTCATCAGTTGATCTGTTCATTTTTTGCTCAATAATCTCATATAATTCCGAATGTGAAGTAATAACATTCCCCAATTAAACGAGACTTTAATAACACATTTGCATTCTTATTGGAATATTTTAAAATTCATATTATATTTACATTGATATCAAAGTAAATGATCAAGAGGAAAATCTAAGTTAAGTTGAAATCCGATTTTTGAACTGGTTTTCTTTTGAAAGATTTGCATTTGAATGAATAGAAAACCTTTTTAGAATGTCTAAAAGACCTGAAGAGTAAACTTATCAAAATAAATTTAATTGATCATTGAATGATTGTCCGATAGAATTAGTCTGTAATTAATCTTGTAGAGGGCTCAATTTCCGAGTTAATGTGTAAATTACTTGATGATCTCAAGTTGTGCATAATCTTGAATTTTATATTCATTATCGGGAAATTAGTTAATTACCTAGGAAAATTGTGTATGGTAATATTTGTTTATATTTAAGGGGATGAAGGACACATGGTCACATGACTCTGTTTTACTACGTCATAGTCTCCGTTTATATAAGTGCAAAACGTGTAAAGCATTTTTTAACTTTAATTACCATCTTATATAAAAAGAATAAAAAAAGTTTTAACATTCTTGTAAACAATAACAAATTATGAAAAAGATTGATCCACTCCTCTGTTTCCCTAAACTGCGCGTCCAACAAGTCGGTGACGTCATACACGATCTGTTAGTACAGCAAGATCATACTCGGTGAACATAGGGGCGGTATTATTATGTAAAAACAGGTCATAATCAGTACATGTATATGATGAAATATTTTGAGAAACGGGGAACACAAAAATTATTTTTGCATGGCTGATGACGGAAATCTTATGTAGGTATATCTTATTTCGCTTATTTAGCTTACGTGTGACGTCATAGTTGGTTTTTCCCGTACTCGAGAAATGTAACATGACACGTTTTTGTCATGCTTATGTCCTCTTTAACGATGTTCTGTGAAATAATGAGGTCAGCTTCATCATTCGAAACTTTTACAGATAATCAATAATTTGAAGGATTTGCATTTCAACATAAATTAAAAAATATTGAATTATAGAATTTTTTTGTAAATTACGTTTTTTATTGTTTAAGTTGTCTTAAAAAGTGAGTTATTTTCCCTATCCAGATGCAGTGTGATAGACAAAACTTGCTTTTTCGAATTTTAAATCCTAGTTATACTCTGAAATATTTTAAAAGACACATGTCCACTTTTATATTTTTTATGTATGCTTAAAAAATCCCATTAAGGACAGAGTAATGCGCCCGGAAACATAGAGAATTAAAACTCCACTTAGATACTGCAGGGCATAGTATTTGTCAATCAATATCTCCAAAATAAGGTAAGAAACCTAATGATTTAACTGCTTTAAGATATGTGGGACATACTTAATTAGAAATATACAAAATATGAAAAAAGTGAATGACAAGTATTTTTTCAGCTCAAGGTCCTTCTCTTCCTTAAAAACATTGTATGAAAGATTATAATCATATCTCTTATTAGGTTGATAATTGTAATTAATTACATGTATTGAAATCTGAACAGTATACGACTATCGTTGGTAAGGCGACTGGTTCCTCGGAGCTACTATAAATACACATGTATCATTTGTTAAATTTATACTTTTCTACATTTAAATCAATTTTTATTTCAAACATTGACAATTATCAAATAGAATTCTTTATTGTATATATATACAAAAGTCTTCATACATTTTCCCTTCCAATATAAGAATAACTACGCTAAACCTTTCATGAGAGTAGGATGATGCATACCGGTATTTAAAATAAACCAGATTTTATTTATTTTATTGAATATTCGAATATATTCGAATACTTTCATTGAATATTCGAATATTAATTATTGACAAAATTGACATCCCTAAAAAAAAATGAAGGTACTTACCCAGAAATGTAACATGTTTTCTTCCTGTAAGTTGAAGTAGCATTTTGTTTCGGTAAAAACGAAAGTACGCCAAATATTCTTCAATTTTTTCCGTGATATATTAGTGCCTTACTTAAAATGTTTTCTCACACAACTAAAAAGAAGAAACACACATACAAACACAATAATATTGAGGACATCAGAACAAAGTGGATCACAATATAAAGAGGAAATAATATAGTACAGTGATTTCGAAGTCCCAAATCCTTATTCTTTAAGTATTTTAGCCTGCATATCTCGAATCCTCGGACATCTCGAAGTTTTTTCTCAGTCCCACTGAGTTCGAGATAACAAGGTTTAACTGTAGTTGAAGTTTCCAATTGTTGGCATCATTTGAAGAGTATTTTTTACGTTTGAAATACAGTGTATTCAGCATTTCTTGAATTGAATATTCAAGAATAAATTTATCCGAAAATGATTGTTAAACGAATTGTAAATATCATATCAGACTTATATGAAACATTCAAGAAAAGATTGCTTTACATTTTATGTCCATTTGTGAACTGTATTCAAAGAACAAGGTTAACATAAAATGGAACACAACCACAAAGAAACATGAAACTGAAATAGCTGAAACTTTTTATTTAAATATTTTACAAATAGACGTTGTTTTGAATATTTATTTTTTCCATTTGGTTTAATATTGTGCTTTGCAATTTTCAAAAAAAAGTCTTTTTTTGGAGTGTCTTAATAAATATAAAAATTGATTGTTTATAACTAAACCATTTAAGTGCGAAGATAAGAAACTGCCAAAAAAGGACAAAGGGAGTATTTTGTAACAAAATGAAGTTTCTATATATAAATCTAAAAATAATTATTAATTAAGTCAATATTTAAATGAAATGCTTTTGGTACTGTATTGTACTACCGGTATGTACTTTTCCCCCCAAAAGTCTAGAGATTAAAGAAATATACTGGACATCATTGCTAATATTTCCGTCTGATAGCGATCATTGTTGGGAACTTAATAAGTAAGAGATTTTAATATAATCAGGAAACATATATGTTCGTAAAAAAGATAATAAATCAATGAAAAAAAATATCAAAAGCCTAAATTGCAAACATAAAATGTTCACTTCCCCCTTAGGATTTTTATTCCATTGTTAATGAAACGTTAACAAAACTGATATGACGCTTTCTTCTCAAAGATTTATTTTAAATTGCTGACCTTTAAAATAGTCGGATGAAATATACATTGTACACATGAAAAATGGTCTAGCTTTAGATAACGGGCAAAATATATGAATGTAGAATATGCAAAATAAAAAAAAAAAACAAAACAAATTGTACAATATAAAGCCTCACTGGTTATATGTACACTTGGAGAGAATCTGTAGAGAAAAGGGAATGTTATGATTGCGCAGCTATGTTAAGGCTTCCCGAAGCTTTAAAATGCGCTCAAAACATAATATGTCATTGCGAGGTCGGTTTTGGTTTTAATTTATAAGTATTGAACATAAGTACTTTCAATTTATATAAAGGGTTTTCTCGGCTATATATTAGCATATTTGTTATGATATCACATGACTTTGTTGATCACGTGACGTTCATTTATAATTTTTTGAAGTGTTACATATAAATCGCTTCGGCGCAGCTGATTAACACAATAATTATTATCATTTTGTTATATAAATAAACTCATCGTATCCTTGTGCATCCGAAATGTGCTTGGGAAAAGTCATAGTATTACATGGGTACAAAATATTTCCTGAGAAATTCAACTTACCTACAAATTTGAGGGTATTTTCCACACAATATCGTAATCTGTATTAAAACAAAGCCAACACACATTTTTCCCAAGCAAGATTCAGTTAGAGAACAACCTCTTCTTACAGATTTCCACAAAAATTCTCAGATTAATCCTCATTAATCACCTGCGCCAGACTCTTTTATACACACAAAATAAATTCTACCTCCGACCACGGGTATAAAACAGAGTACATTTCAAAAGTATATTTTTCATAAGCATTTTGAAAATGATGAATTTCAATCAAGGGTAGGTAAGCGGTGTATTTTTAAAATATTCGGACATATAAGACTTAAAAAACCTTTAAGGACCCGTGAATTTTGCAATAGCTGTCTAGCATTTTACATGCAGTTTGAAATAAAGTGTAAAGTTCATGACACTCTCCCCGTAATAACACCTCAGGTTTGCAGTGACCTGACATCATTTTCCATTATGACGTCATATTTTGGTAGTTCAGAGATGTGAAGGCACAGAGTGCACTGTCATATTCTACGGGAAGCCTTAACCTACCTGCGTGATTGATTGATTGATTGTATGTTGTTTAACGCCCCTCTCGAGAATTTTTCACTCATATGGAGACGCCACCATTGCCGGTGGAGAGCTGCAAATTTTGTCCTATACTCGGCACTTACGGCCATTGAGCAGTGAGGGATCTTTTTCGTGCCAGCACCTACTGCGACACGGGACCTCGGTTTATACGGTCTCATCCGAAGGACCGGCCTCCACGTCCCACAGTGGGATTCGAATCCGCGACGTAAGGATCAACTCCTTACTTCGCGACTCTAGAGCAGACGCTCTAACCACTGCGCCACGCGGGCGACGGGAATGTTATGACAGTCAGTGGCTATTGTAAAAGCTTTGTAACAAGGTTCTGGGTTTGAGAAGACTGTCAAGTCGACATAGGTATTTTTTTTTGTTTTCTCCTTATTAAAATATATATGAATCAATGATCACATACACTTTTAAATCATGTTTTGCAGTGAATAATATGATGAACAATCATTTACTTTATTTCAAAAAATGCAAGGCACGGTTTCAATGAAATGACACGATAGATTAACAACGTTTTGTAAATTTTGATATACACTGAATCTCAGAGTGATAATATTCAGGATAAAGAATACGACCAGCTGGATATCAAACAACAGAAGAGATTTAAAAAAAAACGTTATATGACATACGATTATGTATTAAAATACATCACCTTCGAAATATAGGAAAGTTTAATAAGGAAAAATAAAATACTAAATAAAAAAGGCTGCTCAGTATATCTAATGCAGTCTTATAATGCAATACTGTCAGCGGTTTATGAGGTTTATCTAATCACTAAGAATTCTTATATAGTGCTGATAAACTCTTCCTCCAAAGTAAATTGAAAATTGGGGTTTTACCTACCTTTACACTTGGTTTTGCATGTCTCCAAATGCAACAAGGTAGAAAGTTCTTGTTCAAGCGTTGTTGCAAATGAGCTTAGCCAAGCAATGCCTCACTGTAAGACTGGGGAAAAATCGTTCGATAATAGGTAACATAACACATTTTTGTCAAATGATTTTTTTTATTCTTTCAGAAAAGAAACTTGTTTATTATTTAGATTACCAATAAAAATCATTTCTATTGAGAGGAAATAAAAATAAAGAAATGCGAACAAAACATCAGAAAAATGGAGAGGAAATGGGAAATAATTGAATTTGTATGACATGAACTCTCATACAATTTGACCATATAATTCAACCACATTTTTCACCTGCAACTACCTATTCTTTCTCATTCAAAACGATTTTCCTTGTTTCTAGTAGTGTTCCCCTTTTGACAATGACAATAGTATATACAAATGATTACACAGAATGACTTAAGCTCTGGTTGGAATAATTATGATATTTTTTATCGTAGCTGTTCATATTGCATTTTTCTTTTTGAAAAAAAGACGGAAGTATATTTCCTATCACAGCACAAATGTACAAAGAACAAGGTCGCCAAAGGTCAGAGTAGAATCATCGCGTTCCTTGTTCTCTACCACCATGAAATGACTATAGTGGTGTAAATTTTATTTATATTTGCCTGAGTAAAGGACTTTCATATTTGTTTTTGTATTTTCAAAACCATCATCTCAGTAAGATTGAATTGATGTAAACCTTGTAATCTAAATTCACAATTTTGTATTTCATAAACTTTTATTGAAGTCTATTTCGTTTTCCAAGGTTATATAATTAATAAATAAGTTTAATCTCTTTTGCAACAAAGGAACTAATGGAACGAAATATCAAGAAGGACCGTCCCTGACACTATATCGATTCGATCAGTTATTGATATATAGATACAAAACTATAATTTATCTACTAGTATTTGTCATGAATATGCAACCTTAGAAAGTTATAGAAAGAAAATAGAAAAGAAATGTACTTGTTAATGTGAACACCAAAGTGACATGTGTAACGAGGCAGGCTATTTACAAATAAGTTAATGTTAGAAGGATATAAACAATCTCATCTAAAGAGAACATTTCACAAATTCTATGGTCGATACAATGACCTTAAATGCAAATACAATATGTCGTTAGGTTGAATGTTGACTAAGATCTTTCATACAAATTATAAGGTCATTATTTTCACAAAGAATGGTCTAAGGATTTTCCGTTTACCGGATCGTGAAAAGGAAGGAGCACATGGCAGCTGATATTTTGTTTGAATATATCCTTTAACCTCTTTTGACCTTATTTTCCTCTGCAGTTGTGAATTATGACGAGGGCAATTGTAATCAAATCTAACGGTATTTCTAAAGCTGCAGACAAAACTGATATTTGAAAATTTTGAAGAAAAAAATCTCTCTCAACTAAAATAACATTAGAATAAATATCAGATACTACCTAGTAACTGACAGTTTATGTTTTCCCTCCATAACAGGAAGTCATGACGTATTTTTGATACATGTATGACCGACTCTCTTTTAAAATATCCGGGCGATAACTCTTGAGTTCTTAATTTGAATTTATTGAAATTTTGAATGTTGCATTTTTCAGTTTCTTTATATCGATCTTAATTGCATAGTAATACAAATAACTTTTTTTTTTCCAAATACTATGATAATAATTATTCATTATAAAAAAAATAGAGCAAAAATGTAATCATAAAATTAAATGTATTTTGTTCTTTGATCGTCACGTTTGCACTGACAATTAAAATACATGCTTGAAAAAATCCACACTCTGTATGCCCTAGGCGCCATTTTTTTTTTAAAGCTGCGGGATTGAATTACTGTTCAGGTATAGTTTTAACTATAACTCAGGTCTTCAAAACTTGCTTTGCTTTTCATAACCTTCAATTACCCTAACAAAAAAATTCTATAGTAAACTATAGTTAACTATAGTTTACTATAGTTAACTATAGTAAATCAAAGTTCCAAAGTTTTTACTATAGTAAATCAAAGTTCCAAAGTTTTTACTATAGTAAATCAAAGTTTCAAAGTTTTCACTATAGTAAATCAAAGTTCCAAAGTTTTTACTATAGTAAATCAAAGTTCCAAAGTTTTCACCATAGTAAATCAAAGTTCCAAAGTTTTTACTATAGTAAATCAAAGTTCCAAAGTTTTTAATATGGTTAATTAAAGCTTCAAAGTTTTCCCTATACTTAATCAAAGTTTCAAAGTTTTTTTCATTAGTTTAACAACTTATGTATTTTTATTAATTTATTATTATTATTATTTAGCCGTTGCAGGGGATGGGGTGGATATGGGGTTGGTTGGGGGCTGGGTTTTTTTGTACATCTTTATTCAAATATACAATGTAGTTAATTCAAATGTAATATATACATTTATAAATTTTTAAAAATATCATGTTGACTAAAACTGATGAAGCAGATATTTTGATTCTAAATGACAC
Source organism: Saccostrea echinata (assembly GCF_033153115.1). Taxonomy (NCBI): domain Eukaryota; kingdom Metazoa; phylum Mollusca; class Bivalvia; order Ostreida; family Ostreidae; genus Saccostrea; species Saccostrea echinata. The sequence goes on from NW_026889765.1 coordinate 4,844,801, forward strand.
ATTTTTTTTATAATATATTTTTTTTTCTCCATAAATAAGACTTACGTTACATCTGCATAACATTAAAATTAAATACATTGAAATAAATATTGCTTATTTATCGGCGCAGGCGACAACCTTTACATTAAAATTCACATCTTGTACATTATTCTTTCTGGGGAGAGGTCGGGTTTTTAAACTTGACATATCATAAAATGTTAAGAATGGGAATCAAAAACATAATTCCACGGGATTTATCGTACTTAATCAAAGTTTCAAAGTTTTTACCATAGTAAACCAAAATTCCAAAGTTTTCACTATAGTAAATCAAAGTTTCAAAGTTTTCACTATAGTAAATCAAAGTTCCAAAGTTTTTACTATAGTAAATCAAAGTTCCAAAGTTTTTACTATAGTAAATCAAAGTTCCAAAGTTTTCACTATAGTAAATCAAAGTTCCAAAGTTTTCACTATAGTAAATCAAAGTTCCAAAGTTTTTACTATAGTAAATCAAAGTTCCAAAGTTTTTACTCTAGTAAATCAAAGTTCCAAAGTTTTCACTATAGTAAATCAAAGTTCCAAAGTTTTCACTATAGTGAATCAATGTTCCAAAGTTTTTACTATAGTAAATCAAAGTTCCAAAGTTTTTACTATAGTAAATCAAAGTTCCAAAGTTTTCACTATAGTGAATCAAAGTTCCAAAGTTTTTACTTTGGTACTATAGTTAACTATAGTAAACTATAGTTAACTATAGTTTACTATAGTATTTTTTGTTAGGGTATGTTAACTAAAAACTAATCAAGTGAAGTCGACCGTGTCTGAGGAACAGAAGAAACCAAGGGACCACTAGAGCTTGGGGTTCCTGATTGAAAAAGAAATAATGATTTTTTTAAAAATTATTTTTTTCTTCCTTAAAGTCCGAGTAGCAGATTTACCAACCGATTCTCTCATTGTTCAACGGTTCATCGGTTAACCGAGTACTCGGTAATAACACGAATTTAAACATTGAGCTTATTGCAATCATTCAGCTTTACGAATAATGCATGACGAAGATGATGTCAATAATTATATTGTTTTTTTTTTTAAAAAAAAACCATCATCTTTTTATACCGAGAATTTGAGATTTGAAGCAAAATCTTTGTAATACTTTATTTCAAATTAATTTTCAATTTTTTCCCTTTTTTCATCCAGAGAATTTTAAAACTTTTGAAACCTTTACGCCTATGCATTGGAGAACTGTTTCATGATTATACAATTCCGGTGACAAGCCTATCTTTCTTTCCCTTACTCATTCTATTTCTCTCTGAAAATGTGTGTATATTTGTGTTTCTCTAGCAACAATTACTGTAGATTCCTTATTTTACGCGAGTACTTATTATCGCGAAATGACCCAAGGGCGTCAAATCGCGAGAATAATAATTCGCGAATGGTTGATTTATCTAGAGATTTTACACACATTAAAGCACCATAAAAATAAAAGCGAGTAATTTTATTTCGCGAGCGGTGCTTCTCGCGTAATTAAGCGATAATTTATTCCTCGCGTATATTTAGGAATCTACAGTAATCAAGAAAAAAATGTTCATTCTCATCCATATCTCGACATAATAGATCATGTATCATGTATAAGTGAACTTGAAATAAAAGACACCACTGAGTCTGCCATTTCTGCTTCATAGCTGAATTCATGTTCTACTGAATAGAGACATTGGTAAACAATCTTAACTATACATAGCAACTAGGATGACCTCAGCTATCCCGTTGTCAATCTGCAATAATAATGTAGCATTGTTCTGTTATCACAGGTATTTAGTGTCTCTGTCATGTTTGAATGTATCGACAAGTAGTATCATGTCTTGTGTTTTAATCGAAGTCTGCTACTGACAAACTGAGACTTAATTATAATAAGCCTCTTACAAAGTTTGTATTTTACAGATTTTATAGTCTTTATAATGACTTCGTTTTCAAACACAGTCATTAGGTTGCATTTGAATGATATCTTAAATATTAAAAATTAGGCTATTGTTTCCATACCTATTTTGATTACGTATTACTGAGGGCTCACAACGGGTGTGACCGGTCGACATAGGATGTTTACTTCACCATGGCATCTGATCCCCCAACTGGTTTTTTTTAGGGATCTATGATGTCGATTTTACTGTGTTCTAAGTTTTGATGCATTTTAGAATTATGATATAATTCACCGCTTGTTATTGTCACCTTTTCCGATGCAAAAGATAAAATAACACACAAAATCGAGTTTCAAGATAAAATATAATATCCATGCGGTTCAGATCTGAAATCTAGTAATAAAGCAAACAAAAGGTACATCAGCTGGTTTTTATTTCGTGCAAATTCATTCAACAGATTTGATGGTATACTTTCGCGTACCGGTAAGCATCATACCTAAAAATATGTTTACTATGTTTTTAAGTAATACTTGAGCGCCAGGATAAGTACCCAAATACTTCAAAAACCTACGCAAGAATGGAAATAAATCTATAAATGTACAGGAAAACCTTGTATTACACGTTATGTTACTTACGTCTGTAGTATGTTTACTTTATTTGTCCTATTTTGAATGTAATGTAAAATAAGCACCAGATTTTTCTTTGTTATATTTTTATTTTCGCTCTTAGTTTCTGGGATGATTTAAAATTCCAAAGTTTTAAGCATGTAATTTTTTTCTGCATCTCAGATGTCCATGACCATTTGATCCCCTTTTTTTCAGGATTCAAGCTGCGAATCAAAATGACAAAATAATGGGAAAAAAAAACAAGACAGCAATTAAAGAAATATACTTGATGGATCCTCATGAATAAGCTTTAAAATTTTTATCTGTTATACTGTTATACTGTTCACTATCTCCATATTTCACTTTTTTATTTCTTCGTCCCTCCGTTGTCACAAAGATATTTATCAAATAATTAAACATACCTATTCTCAGATTTTATTATCTCTTTAAAAAGTAAGGTAATTTTTTTAACAAAATGAGTCAAAAGTACAATCTATTAAAGCTTACTGGTCGATAAAGGAGAAGTGGGGATCCCATTTTCATTAAAATAAAAAAAATGGAGAAATTGAAAATCAATTTCTTATCTCTTATCATGATAATATGAAATCAACAAGTTGTTATATTTCGAGCAGATGAGAGTAAATCAGTAAAAACAACTTTATTACAGATTTCATGAAGGGAAGCAGACGTTGAGTAGTGACAAAAATGAGTCTTTGCTCGAATTTGATAATTATTGTTCTTTATCTGCTTGTCTCAGCACCTAATTCAAGTAAGTAATGTTAAATTTTCCTATTCTGCCCCGTTTGTTATCTGTTTTTCATGAAATCATGTAAAAACGATTCTGAAGGACTGTACGCATTTCTCTCTAGAAGTACCTAAGCCGTGGTATCCGGACAGTAAATTGTTTTTCTCGAGTACGTTAACTGACAACTATCTTAGGATGGAACTGCGCCATCAAGTCAACTAATTTCTCATTTAAAGGCCTGGCTGAATGACTTTTGCCATTCATTCAACTTTGAGTTGACTGAGTGGCATAGTTTTATCCTGTGTATAAGAATAGACATTCTTTGGAAATGTAACAATGCTATTGATACAATATTTGAGCAATGTTCAATGAAAACAAAAATTCCAACCAGATTTTACTTTGAAAACTTTGGTTAGAGTTGTTATCTGCTCTTACAATACAGCAAGAGTGATTAAGTACGAGGCCTAAGGTTGTTCGGAAAGTTCGCGGACCATGTCAATCTTCGTTATAATATTTTTAAGAAATTTAAATTGAGCACATTATTTTATGTACGAAATGATTATTTTGTTGATGTAAGAAGTGTCATTCCATGTGATTTAATAGAAGTCATGTTATTTAATTTTAAAATCAACATGTTTGGTAACCACGGAGCAAACTCAAGAACATTACAACGTCAAAAACATATAGCGTCATGAGGTTCACAAAAATATTCTCCCTATACATTTCACACAGCATAGCCCAATACCAGTGCACTTACTAGAACCGTTTCTTTATCACTTGAAATTTATTTTGCTAAACATTTGTTCCAGTAGCATAATTTTGTTTGTCAATGTTATATTTTTTTTATTGCGTAACTGTGCTTTCACAAGATCAGCAAATGTGAAGCGCCTAACTCTTAACATGACCTTACTAACGTTTTAAAGATTTTAACAGATATTTGCAGATAATCGGTTTCCTCACAGATCGTCCTCGTCTGATACAGAGTCTCTATCATTCAAATACCGCCTGTCCCATGTACACGCTTATGCATGGCTCACTTTTGACATATTTCCTACTTCCTCAAGCATTTTCAGATTTTTCCCCCGAAGTTTTCAATAGTACAACATCAATTTATTGTATCGTTAACTGCTGCTCCGTGACTTTCTACGACGTCATCTTTTTTTCCCTTTTTAATGGGGACTGCCTATCTTCTGAAATTGATTTCTTTCCAACTAAGCAAATATGAAGTCATAATTTGGAATATGAAACGATGTAACAGTTCTTAATTTGAACGTATAGGTTTTTTTTTTCTTTTTGTACCATTTTACATGTACAGAGGATATAACTACAGACATTTAGTGTATTGATTGTATATTACAAAATTTTGACCTGCTCCGCCATCCAATTTTCGTATTTTTTTTTTTTATCTTTAAATAAGTTAAAAATAAATCACGATATTTTAATCTTTTATATACTTCATATGATGTTTCTTTTGGGAACATTTTAACCAATTTGGACATAATATGACGTTAAATAAAAAAGTTACGACAGTAGTCCACGAACCTTCCGAACAACTGTCGTATATTGCCTTTTCAAGAATGTCTAAACTGCTTGTTTCATGAAAATAAAGTTGTCCAGAATTGACCAATGTTGAGAAAGTGCTATAGAAATAATGAATGCAGCGTAACGGTTGTTGTGTTCTTTTTTACGTTAGCTAGAATTTCTGTTATTATCCTTTAGAATGATACAGTCAATCTGATAGGTTTAAAGCAAGTCAAATGCTGACTGACGTTTTCATACTAATTGTTAGGCCATTATTTATACACTGAACTGTCAACGGATTTTTCTGTTTTTTTTTTCTCGATCATGACAAGGAACTCACTCTTCCATGACACCTGATCCCACCTCCATTTTGAGGTCCATGTTTGCTCCGCTCCAAATTTGTATCGATTCATTGGACTTTCGAGATTGAATACTGTTCGTTATCCTCATATTTCCTGCAGGGAGACAATTCGTGATGTCTCCCTCACGCACAGGGTGACAACAATTGTTTTCCTTTATATGACAATAAAATAGCGCAAGTGAGCGTGCAGGGTGAAACTGTGTTGCCTCCCTTTAGATGAAAATAAAATGTCGTAAACGAGATAACTCATGCATATAATTGGAATAACGGTAATTATAAATGCGGGATCGGTAAACAATTAATTCTAAAAGTGACGTCAAAGTTATCTGTTGACAGATTTTGAAAGTATTGAATCAAATCAGTGCATAGGAGAACAAAAGAGGTTTGACTGAAAATATATACTCTATTGTATTAAATTTAGATTCTTTAGGATAATTAAACTATTATGGACTATTTAGAAGAGAGACAACACAAAGAGTTTTCACCCTAGGGTGCAAGCACCCTCGTTTGACAACCCTACTCAGACCTGATAATTTGTAATGTCTCCCTTCTAAACAGTTAATAATTGAATAATGTTAAAACAATCAAAGTCGAGTTGCATAGATCTAGTGAATAATTTGATGAAAGTTAATTTACAATTATAGAAAACTCAATTGTAAACACTTTTCTAAACGGCAAAGGGGTATGATACTCAAAAATAGGAATTTACATGTATTTGTGACTCTATATGTAAATTGAAAAATTATACTTTTCTTGAATCTAGTTGAAACCTAATATGTGGGACATTTTGATATGTTATTAACAATGGATGCCCTACTAACTCAATTCATGAGATTTGTGCTATTTATTTGAGTTTGTAACCTATTGATAGCTCACATCTACAATATTCTTGTCACTACAGCTCCTATGTTTTTTGGAATTTATCTGTTATAAAAATCTGTTCATAAAGGATTTCTTTTGTTCGCCTGTCATTTTTTTTATTACTGTGTGACTATTTTATTACTATGTTAAAATTATATTTTTTAACTTGTTTGTTTCTAACCCTATCCCTTTCCTAAACATCGTTAAAAGGTGTCAATGGATGAAATGTGAAGACAAAGAATGATCATTCTCAAAAGGTCATCGAAACAATACAAATTATGTGCAGAGCCAAAACAGACCTCTGCAAACAGAGGTGTGATCAGATGCCATGGAGGAGAAGGCATCCCTTGTAGACTCGTCACAACCGCCGTGTGCTCCTTGTCATAAGATTGGATAAACAAAAAAAATCAGTGTCAAAATAATGGCCTGGCAATTTTTTTTTTTTTTTTGAAATACGTCAATCAACATTCGACTTAACAACATATTTTATTTGAAAACAAGGTTATTGTATGGACCATAACATTTCCGAACTGAAGACTTTAAAGGAGATTGCTTATATATTCGTATATAACTTTCTACGTACGATTGTAATTTTTTATTGCTTTCGCCTCGTTTGATTGTCCACGAATTATAATTAATCAGTGAAAATTTGTTTCATGGAAATTACTAATATGTACCTCGCGCTTTTATGAAGGTCTCATAAAGGTCTTCTTATAATGAAGTATCGAGAACACCGGATAAAAATCTTGAGAAACAAAGCTAACATTTGATAAATCAAAAACATACCAGGTTATGCACATTTAATTATGGTCAATGAGGAGTCTTCAAACTGGACAGATTTATATAAACATATTGTATTTTACACCTTATCATCTCATAATCACCTGAAAAAAACTTCATTAATAAAAAAAAATACATACAATAGCTTGACCACAGGTAAAAATGTTCTCGATAACACATTAAAAGAATATTTTTTTTAAAAAATGTATTTTATTTTAAAGCAAAACTTTATTTTATAAATGCAATACAATTTCCTTCATTTTATTGGACAACTACCGGAGTAATACACTACGGTCCTCGAAACCTATATGCAGCCGTCTATACAAAGGCACAGTATTTGACAATCATGCACCAATACACCGCTTGCTGAAATGAAAGTTTGTTTAATTTGTTCCTTGGGGAGTAAAGATACTAAGATCCTTGAAAAATCTTGACCTGAGAAATTTAAGAAAAAATAGGCATCAGTGATAAATAAGAAAACTATATCCAGTAAGTAATAACAACTAATTCATTTTTCAGTCCAATTAATTAGTTTATGCAAGATTGTGGCCTTGATGAAAATAAATTGAATAAGGTTAGCCTTATAACCTGTGACCTTTTGATTTATTTTTTTTAAATTCACGTTCCCTCAAATAGTAATGTTTATCGTCCTAATTTGTAAAAAAAAAAAAAAAAAAGTTTTCATTTTACCTGTCCTCTGTATTTTATGACAACTCCCGAAAATATTCGTTGTTGAAAAAATAAATTAAAGAAGATTTATTATGAGAATAAGTCAAGTTATGAGACAGAAATATAGTCTTTGAGGAATGCTATGGGTAATGCTTTAAATATAATATTAGGCTGTTAACATATATTCAACAAAAAAACAACCCTGCTTAGATATGAAAATAAATGAAAATTTACGGTATTTTTCAATTCACAGTTGAAGATTTAAAAAAGTATACATATATAAATAATCTATTCTGAATTGGGAAATGAAAAATCGTCTCAGAGATTTCATTAGTGTATATGCGCAAAATAAAAAAAAAATAAAAAATTACAAAAGCATCTAAATTGGTAAAAACCTACGTTCCAGAGTCCTTGACACACGTTATGTTTGCATTAAATCGAAATTTAATCATCTAATACATGTATGACATTTGTATGTATGATTTTAAAAAATGGAAACACCTAATCATGTTATGAGTTCCTAGAAATCTTTATTGCAAACCAATCTTTTTCCCACTACTGTCCAAAATTCATATATGTGGCATACATTGATAGCACTTAAATTGCCTTATTAGATATCTAATATGTCAGGCTGTTCTACGAAATTTTAAAACTTTCGAAATTCAAAATCAGAAAGTGTATTAATATATAAGGTAAAAAAAAACATCGAACTGTCTATCAATGTGCAAATTGTTTTTCCCATTGTTCTTTTTTTATGTTTGTATATCACTTTTCACTTTCATTTCTGATGTAACTAAAATTTGTTCTTCTTTTGATCCGCCAATGACGATTTTCAACATAGCATTTCGTACATTTCATAAAAGGGCAGAATAATTCCATTTTGAATGAAAATATACCGAATGACATTTCTGTAGCTTCGTGGGCCCAGTGTAACTGGTTTGTGTGAACACACAGATACTAAATTTCATTAATCATGTCCGTCTTGTCTCCATGTTTAATTATGATAATTCTTCTATCGCCCCTTTCCCAATTTTTTCTTTCTCCACCTCAATTTTTAACTTGTATAGCTGAATACCTCAGTGGCAGATGGTGGTAATACATTTGTACGATATGGACCGTTTATATTGTGTTTGGCTAGTCCTTGTGGTTTATTTTCATTATGGTAAGATTTAGTATAACAAACTTATTTCCTTTCATTAACATAACATTATTTTATCATTACCATATCCTGCGGTTGAATGTGCAGAAGCATGCAGACGCAGCTAACCTTCTGTTCGAGATCATTTGGTATTTCAATATGAGGAAAAACTGTATTTTTTTCTTATTTTGATGGAAAATATTTTTAATGACGTTATTTTGATAAAAAATGTGAAATATTTCAAATTTCTTTTAAGAAAAAGGTTAAATCTTTTAAGCGGTACTTTAAATTAGATGATTAATTATAGAGTGCAGAATTTTTTGCTATGCTTTTTTATTTTTGATTTTTTTATGTGCCGACACAAATTCTTTCTTAGATATTTAAATATCTTATATAGTTTGAAATACAATAAAGTTCTGGTCGACAGATTACAATATATTTGTTAACATTTCTTCCTTTTAGAACAAATTGAAGCTGTCCACTGGAAAGACTTGAATTTTTACTGTTCCAGAACATACAGCAATGCTCTATTATTTTATTTTTTCCAGTGCTATTTTTGATTTGAAAAAATAAATCTTCATTCATGTTTCAGCGCGTCTGATAAGTATTCAAAAATATTCTTCATTCTATGGAGCGATCTATCACATGATGTATATATAATATATATTACCTGGTAAAAATATTTTGATAATTTTATTTTTTAAAATTGACTGGTATTAATGAAAATTTGTATTTCCCTTTTGAAATTTGGAAAATATTTCTTGGCGTTTGAAAAATAAGATTGATTCTAATGACTGATACATTTAGGTGAATGCAAAACAGTTTAAAACTTTACATGCATGCACAACAGCTTTAAACCATAGTCACCAGGTTTATTCGTGAAATACCAATATCAATATTACATTATTATGTACTTGGTACACGCGCACGTTTGATATATTTGATATAAAATAAAACTAAAAATGGGTCAATGAGCATCATTTTTAAACTCCTTTGACAATTGAAGCTCATTATTCCACGTATTTGTTCAGTGGAGCTATAAAATGTTTGCTAAAATTTGTTCGTTGTACGAACTATTAATTTTAATTGTCAAAATACAGAAAAAGTCTCTGAAATATCTAAACACATGCATTTCAACTATTTATCATTTTGCTATATTCTTATTTCTCTCACATTTATTTTGCATGTCAGACTATAGCAAATGTCGTTTCTTGAAGTCACTTCTACAAATCAAATCCATAAAAAACACCGTAGAAAAGTTGAAAATATACACATTGTAAATGTTTATGTGTATTACATGCGGAATTATATTTGTTTTATGATTTTTTGTTCACATTTTCTTAATAAATAAAGTCAATGTCTCTAATCATAAAGTAATTTCATCATTCAGTTTTATAAAAAAAAAAAAAAAAAGGAATTACCACATTTGACAACGTGACATGAAAGTGTCTCCATATCTATGGGAAATTCTTTATGACCTATTTACATTGCAACTGTGCATTAACATCTGATATATCAAAGTTATGTCATACTAAACTAGCCTACTGAACTATTTTAATGTACAAATAATGAGGGTCACGTGACAGGTGTTTAAATACCCCAAGATAATGTTGTTTTACTTAATTGATATGACACTTTACAAATTATTTGAAGTCATATACGCATAGAGGTTATTTTAACTAAAAACTGACGACATGAATACACTGCAAATAAAACTACCTAGATAAAGTGTTAATGTATTAATTTTTTTAAAAATTTTTTAATGAAAATATGAAGGATGATTATAAAGGGTGAAATGACCATGATACCCACTTAATATTTGTTAATTGCTAAATGATCCACAAATACTGATTCTCATTGATACTTCTTACATATAATTGTGTACATGTATTCTTTATTTAAATGATGAAGTTATGGAGATAACATTATTAGCTATGAATAAAACAAAATACTTATTGTATATTTGATTTTTCCAAAAAATGACATCTTTATAAATGATGGTTAATTAGCTGTTCGTGTGTGTCAAATCTTTCTCCCTGTTTCATAATAAAATGTAAGTAATAATTAACTAAGTCTATTAAGTCCTGACATGCTTAATTAGTATTTATATGTTAAACATTACTTCACTTCTTGACACAAGTCTCTTAAGCTTCTTCAAATTTTTGGCATTCATTATCTTGCCACTTTCTTCTATTTTTATTTGAGCACAAGTGTATAAACTTTTGATAACGCTTTGTATATTGTGTAAAAGCTCATATTTTTGTGATGTCGATTTTTGTAGTTTTATGGAAAAATATTGGAACATAGGGATTATTTTATTTCGTGTTTGTAGAAAGTTTGAGTTGAAATACATTTGAAACTTTACGTTTCGTTCAGGTCATAAATTCGTGGATCTCTTTATACCACGGAAACAACGAAAATTAAACCCCTTAAGCATTTGAGTCCTTTTACATTACAAGAATTCCATGTAAATATATCTTAATTACGTTCAATGAAAACAAAATGTTTAACAAGAGTAACATTTTTATGACAATACCAAATCTTGCGGAACATAAAAAGATACTTTTTTTTTTTACTTTAGCTTTGTCACAGTGTAAGGAAGAGAAGACAATATCTGTGGGTATAGAGAGGGTCACGGTTCGATTTCCTCCAGCTAACCAAACCACCTATGAAAAGTAAGTAAAACAAAAATCAAAATCCACACTTACTGAAATACTGTTTTTACTTAAAACATCTGACGATAGAGAGATAGGCTGAATAGACTGTTTTCTTGTATTGTTGAGAAAGAATATTTCATTATATCAATTACCCTAAAATTTGAGAAAAAGTGTGATGACATATGCGTATACTTTCAAAACTTACCTAACATTTTATCTTTTTCAAAGGTTCTGCTTTTTTTCGTTATTAATCCTTAAGAAAGCTTAGTACGCTTTACAGTTGTTCATTTTTATGTAGATTTTTATTTTGCGAATGGAGATTTGTTGCCGAAGAACCAGATATGCGAATAGTTTATCAAATTTCCAACGTTAGTGTTCCCTGTGAAGATGTATTGGAAGTTTATGCTGGTGGTAAGCAAAAACTTATTTTAGTTCTTTAATGTTTTTTCTAAGAATGATTGTAAATCATCAAGATAAACCCAGAAATTGTCGATTATTTTACATGAAAAAAATGATTTCATGCATTTTTATTGATATTATTAAAAATGATAGTAAAAAAGGGTGATGAATTTTAAAACATAGAATTTTCTTATGCTAAACCGTGCCATACAAAGATTTTTTTTACCAATGAAAAAGAAAAAAAAGTAGTGAACAGTGATCTATCTTAAAAAAAAAAACTACAAACAATACAAACCTCTAGCAAGGCACAAAATACGGACCTCAGGAAATTTTTATAGGTGGAATCAGGTGCGTAGGAGGAATAAGCATCCCCTGTCGATCGGTCACACCTGCCGTGAGCCCTTTGTATTGATCAGTTAAACGGAAGATTCCCCAGTCAAATTCAGTACAAAAACAAAACCTGACAATTGGTTTGAATTATGTCAGTTAAAAACGACGACCCAGTGATAAGTTTTATTTGCAAACAAGATCATTATAAATACCATAAAATTTATGAAATGCTAACTTCAAACAAGATTGTTGAAATCCTTGTTACATCAATTTATCGTTTTGTAACCTGCTTCGGTTTAAAAATTGGTCGTACTGAAAGCAGGCTCTTATTTCGTTCTTCGGCTGAGGCGTTTCATACCAATTGTTAGATCTTTGTCTTTTTAATTTCTCTAAGGACTTGAAGATCACTTTTTGACCCGAATGTATATTTTTTTTGCCCCCGTAATCGAAGATTCGGGGGCATATAGTTTTTGTCATGTCCATCCGTCTGTCTGTCTGTCTGTTTGTCCGCAAAAACTTTAACCTTGCCCATAACTTTTAATTGGTTGGAGCTATTGTTTTCATATTTCACATGTGTATTTCTTGTGACAAAACCTCTCTTTGGGTACCATCATTTTTGACCTTGACCTTGGAGTTTGACCCACTTTTGCAAGATTTTATGAGACTTTAACCTTGGCCATAACTTTTGAACAGTTGGTGCTTGGGCTTTCAAACTTCACATGTGTAGTCCTTGTGAAAAGATCTTTCTTTGGATACCAACACCTCTGACCCATTGACCTTGAGATTGGAGTTTGACCTACTTTTGAAAAAAATACTTTAACCTTGGCAGTAACTTTTTACCAGTTGGTGCTATAGTTTTCATACTTCACATGTGTTTCCTTGTGACAAGACCTTTCTTAACATCATATTTGACCTTTTGACCTTGGAGTTTGACCCACTTTGCAAAATTTTATGAGACTTTAACCTTAGACATAACTTTTGAACAATGAGTGCTAGGGCTTTTAATCTTTACATGTGTAATCCTTGTGAAAAGATCTTTCTTTGGATACCAACACCTTTGACCCTTTAATAACCTTGACCTTGGAGTTTGACCTACTTTTGAAAAAACTGTAACCTTGGCAATAACTTTTGAACAATTAGAGCTAGGGCTTTCATACTTCACATGTGTATGCCTTTTGAAAAGACCTTCCCTTGGATACAAACAACTTTGACCTTTTGACCTTGACCTTAGAGTTTGACTACTTCAATTTGAAAACTTTAAACTTGGCCCTAACTTTTATCAGTTAGTGATAGGGTTTTCGTACTTCACAGTGTATTCCTTGTGACAAGACCTTCCTTGGATACCAACATCTTTGACCTTTGACCTAGACCCTTGAGTTTGACCTACTTTTGAAAAACTTTAACCTTGACCATAACTTTTAAACAGTTGGTGCTAGGGCTTTCATACTTTACATGTACATTCCTTGTGACAAGATCTACCTTTGGATAGGAACAACTTTGACCCTTTGACCTTGGAGTTAGACCTACTGTGGAAAAACTTTAAACTTGGCCATAACATTTGAATGTTTGGTTCTAGGGCTTTCACATTTCATGAACATGTGTATCACTTGTGACAAGACCTTCCCTTGGGCACCATTTGACCTTGACTTTGACGTTTTACTTACTTTTAAAAAACTTTAACCTTCGCCATAACTTTTCAACAGTTTGTGCTAAGACTTTCATATTTCACAAGTATATTCCTTGAGACAAGACCTTTCTTTGGGTATCAACATTTTTGATCTCTTGACCTGGAGTTTGACTTGCATTTGAGAAACTTTAACCTTCGCCATAAGCTGCCATACGGGGACATCAGTGTTTCACAAACACATCTTGTTTGTAAATATTTTTTTTAAAGCTTAGGAATCAAGTATACCTGTAGGTATTGTAGATTGAACTCACCATCGTTGACTGGAATGTGAAAAGTATTAAAGACGAAAATGTGATTTAGGAAGAATTTCCCCCTGAGAAAGTGAACTGTGTATATAAGTAGGAATGCCAGATGTAGAATTAAAACCACGTTCTTTTAAAATACAGATATAATTATGAGCCTTACAAGCAGAGACGATATTTTTACAAACCTTGTTGGAATCATTTTGTTCATGTAGACTTTTTAACCAAATTCTGGTCAAATTGAAAGTTATTGTAATTAGGATATATATATATATATATATATATATATATATATATATATATATATATATATATATATATATATATATGTATATATATATATATATATATATATATATATATATATATATATATATATATATATATATATATATATATATATATATATATATATATATATATAGTCATAGGTTTGATATGCAATATGATACCAATTTTCATGATATTCAACTATTTTTCTTCCTTTAAGACGTTTCAAACAAAGAAGCTGTTTGTTGTAACGATTGTGCAAAGAGTGGTCCAATATCTAAACCAGTTTCTGTAACACCATCGAAAGAGCTTAGGATAGATTTTAATTCTGATAGGACAACTCATGATTACGAAAAGGGATTTGAAGTGAATTTGGTTGCCACCAAGGATTATGGTAGGTTTAGATAATTGGTACAACAATTTATTCTAAGATGGAGTACAAAAATGTAGATCCAGATATGGCTCAACAATTCACAGGAGCAATAAGAAGTGGAAAGCGTATTGTCCTTTCAAAGGTCTTAATAAAAAACATTGCATTTGTTATCACACATAAAGTCAAACTTTGTTATCTCGAACTCGATGGGACAGAAAAGATATCCGAATATTCGAGATATTGAGGGTAAAATACTTCAAAGAACAAGTGGTTGGGGACCTCAAAATCACTTTGAAATATCCATGGTATTCGAGATATCAGTGTTCGAGATACCAAAGTTCAACTCTATTTCACCTATTTCTGAAATGAACTTTTTTCATTTTTTCTGGTATAAAGTTCGTATTTAAACTAACATTTCCGTTTAAAAAAGACACTTAAAATGTTATCAGTGATTTACATGTAATTAAATTATTAATTTGAGAGCAGGAATAATCTTTATTTGTAAACACATAACATTTGTGATATTATTTGGAAAAAAGAGATCATGCTTACACAATCTTAAAGTTATGGTATACGAAATATTGGGAAACCATGGATACACACTTTCCGTTTTTGACATGATATGAAAAAACCCAACTTATCATATTTGTAATTAATAGATCTGAAAAGAAAGGAACTACTGGTAAATTATTCAAATGGTCAAACATTGCATACAGTAGTTCATATGTAACGTATGCGGCATAAAATTAAGGTGTAACTTTTAAATATTAATGAAACTACTTAAGGAAGGCTACAAATAGCTGATAGTGTTATCCTATGATAAAAGATAAGAGATGGTATCCAGTTTTAAAATCTGATGAAGATAATTCTGTTTCTTATTAAATGAATGAATGTGAATGAAATGTAAATAAATGTTTTGTGCAAAGGACTACATATTTGTAACCCCATTTGTTTTTTTTTAGATGTAAACATAAAATACTGCTATATATGACAATCAGTTTATTTTAATTTGAAACTAAGAGATATAACATTTATACTCTGCGAAAAAAGGAAATTTTGTATCTTTTAATAAAGTATAAGTTCTGCAATCTAGCTAGGATCTGGCTATCAGCCTCCTTAATCAATTCGAAACAGAGCAATGGAAGCAGTAAGGGGTCATGTTCGGGATTATTTTGTTTTCTTTCTTCCAAAGTGAATATCGACGTTATCATACTTATACGTTATCAACCTTAATTGTTTTATCTTTGAATACAGAAAAGCTGTTTAAATTTACCTTTTCCAATGGTATTTAAAGTTTTTGATTAACCAATCCAACTTCAACATTCATGCTGAGTATAAAAAATTCGCACAACCTGCGTGATACCTTTTTTTGATAGATTTTTCTCAAAATTAGAATTTTCAGAATACTGCCCAGTGGATCCGAAGCCGATCCAAATTACTGAGAAAAAACAGATTGCGTCTCCAAAATTTCCAAACTTATATGAATCGTGAGTCTCTTTTTCGTTCTTCTTTGTTGTGTATCTTATTTGAATTTCGTTTGAAGTAATGCTACAATGTAATGTTATGCTAATGATTATATTTTATTTACTTGCTAGCAACCTGGACTGCATATACGAATTGACATCTCCAACTGGCGTTATTGTTAAATTCCAATATATTGATGTTGAAGTACATAAGGAGTGTAAAAATTCTTGTTGTGATAGGATTGATATATACCAAGGTATTTTGTTTTAAGTTCAGGATCTAGTGAATGAAAGCTAAGGTGCCAGCAGATTTCTCAAATTTGAGATACACATTCTTTTAATGATCCTTTACAAATATAGCTTGGTAAAATAAGGGGTATCCGAACATAATTTTGGGGCAAACTCATCGGAAAAAACATATTATAAACTGCCCATTTTCAATGAAAAATGAACAAAGTCTGGTATAAATATGGGAGTTTTTTTTTCCATCTCAGACAAAGAAAATGTATCAATATTGCGTACAGTCTTTCAGAAAACGGTTTTTCATATCTTCCTGATCTCTACTTTAAAATGATATTAAACAGAATAAGGGTATCGGGGTTACATTTGTCATGATTTCAAATTGAATTCCATGAAAAGGTTTTATTTTCTACATAATTCTATTGAAGCCATAAAGTACGGGAAAATTAAGTTTAAATCAATTATGACGTCACAATGAATCTAGCACCAAGAAGAAAGTCTAAACTCATTTACTAGATCTTGATCTTAAGATACATACAACTGTAACCTATTTTATCTTTGTATATTAAACATTACAAAAACAAAAAAGGAAATTTAAGCAAACGATTTTAGTGTAAGTTAAAAATCAAAATTTACACAATTTTGTGTGTAATTAAAACATTACACAACACAGAGATGTTGAGTTATCCATCACGTCTGTGAAATGTTTAAGTTAAATTACTAGCAATTACATAACTTACAAGGCTTATATGGGGACAAAAGAATAAAATTAAGCCGTGTTTTAGAAAGACAAAAACAAGATCTAAAAGAAAAACAAATCATAAAAGATTAATTAAATATTTTTTGCATTTAGGCAAGAAAATCATTACTTCAACAGAATGCAAATGTAATGATATTCTTTTATTCTCAAGGGCCAAAAATAGAAGGGAAAGAACCCATAGCTTCAATATGTTCTCTACAGGACTTCAAATATGACAAGATTTATGAGAGTGTGGGGACAACTCTAACCCTTCATCTGGCCACTGATCAAGTTGGTCCATTTCGTGGTTTTGTGGCTACTGTTCAAGGTATGTTGTTTGCAATATTCTAAAAATTACAGTTTATCCTTTAACACCTCATAATGAATAGACTTAGCAGATACTAGTTAATTCAAAAAAGTGTACAAATAACTCTGGAACTTAATGTTTTTCACGTATAATCTAAATATTTTGTTTATTGTGTGTTTAGAGAGGAATAAGCATTCCTGTTTAAGGGGATGAAGGACACATGGTCACATGACTGGTTAACTACGTCATAGTCTCCGTTTATATAAGTGCAAAACGTGTAAAGCATCAGTTCATGTATAAATTTTTGACAATTTTTAAACTTTAATTACCATCTTATATAAAAAAATAAATAAAAGAGTCAACATTCTTGTAAACATTAACAAATTATGAAAAAGATTGATCCACTCTTCTGTTTCCCTAAACTGCGCGTCCTACAAGTCGGTGACGTCATACACGATCTGTTAGTACAGCAAGATCATACTCGGTGAACACAGGGGCGGTATTATTATGTAAAAACAGGTCATAATCAGTATATGATAAAATATTTTGAGAAACGGGGAACACAAAAATTATTTTTGCATGACTGATGACAGAAATCTTATGTAGGTATATATTTTTTCGCTTAATTAGCTTACTTGTGACGTCATAGTTGGTTTTTCCAGTACTCGAGAAATGTAACATGACACGTTTTTGTCATGCTTATGTCCTCTTTCACGATGTCCTGTGAAATAATGAGGTCAGCTTCATCATTCGAAATTTTTACAGTTGATCAATAATATGAAGGATTTGCATTTCAACATAAATTAAAAAATATTGAATGATAGAATTTTTGTAAATTACGTTTTTTATTGTTTAAGTTGTCTTAAAAAATGCGTAATTTTCCCTATCCAGATGCAGTGTGATAGACAAAACTTGCTTTTGCGAATTTTAAACCCAAATTATACTCTGAAATATTTTAAAAGATACATGTCCACTTTAATATTTTTATATATGCTTAAAAAATCCCATTGTGGACAGAGTAATGAGCCCGGAAACATGGAGAATTAATACTCATTCTAGATACTACAGGGCATAGTATTTGTCAATCAATATCTCCAAAATAAGGTAAGAAACCTAATGATATAACTGCTTTAATATATGTGGGACATACTTAGTTAGAAATATACAAAATATGAAAAAATTGAATGACAAGTATTTTTTTTAACTCAAGGTCCTTCTCCTCCTTAAGGACTATATCTAAAAAAAAATTCTCTTTCATTTTTTTAAACAATGAAAAAAAAGCAATTGAGAAAATGATTTTTAGAAAGTTCTTAAGGAGGGAATATATCTTTGATTGCATAGGAAAATATATTAAAATATCTGAAGGAACAAGGTACAATTTCAATACAAATTTGCCCTGTGTAGAAAATTAAAACTCATGCTTTCTGAATCATTGAAATTCCATGCAGAAAGATCATACAAATCATTTTTCTCACATGACCTTCTAAATGCTAATTGTGACGTCATAAACTTGTGAATTTTCCCGTATTTTCTTAAAAAGTTGCAGGAGACACCAATTTTCAATGGAATTTTCTTTCACATAATATTGTCACAGGCATCGCCAACAAATATTTTGAAATATGAGATTTTTCAAAGAATTTTACACACCATATCCGAAAATTTAAGTGGGCGACGGCTTTGGACACTATTTTCTTAAGGCAGATAACCCTTGAAATTGGTCATTTTGAGGCTTTTTCTGTTTAAAATAGAGAAGTGCATCAGATGAATGACGTCATATTTCCAGAATGGTACTCCTTCATGCCATATTCTTTCCTGATTTATCACAGTCATATATTCAACTTATATTTAAGCCAGTTTCAAAACTTTTTGAAAACATTAAATTTTTAGGGCACAATAAAGCTAACACCTTACCTTCTTCTTTGAATAAAAACATGCCTCCTAAAATCAAGGACAATTTTATCAAGCCATTACTTCATGCGAAAAGATAGTAGCTACCATTCAGTATATATTAATTTTATTATCTTATATACATAACATAAAAACAATAAGAAAGAAAAAATATAATTACTTTATCATTTGTATGAGTGTTGAAATGAATAAATCGAATTACGTTTAATGTATTGTGGTTGTTAGACACATTAGTCTTAATGTGAAAGAATGACGATAGAAACCAAAGGAGTACGTGTATGATCCACAAATTGATTATATGAAGCTTCTATTAATATACAGTAAAATGAAAGAAGACTTGTCTTGAATATTTAATTCGTGACATGTTATGGAGAAGTTATATTTCTTTCAAGATGACACTGCGCCATGTAGTGCACCTTTGTGGACAACCACAATAATAATATTCAAAGAATTGACACTCTTGAATGTCCTTCACAGTAGCTAAACATCACCACAAATGAGAAATTTTCAGGCATCCTTAAAATTATCCTTAAAAGATAACTAAAGACAGTGAGTTATAGGAAAGACGTGATAAATGTAATTACATGATGTGTCACTCCAGTACTTGATTAAATCATAGTATAACGCATCGTCAACTTAGCTGCATCAAAAACATTAGACATCACTTAACATTAAAACATGCAAAGAAAGAACTAGGTGCACCTTATGTATGTTTTGATACTCAATCCATTTTTAAGCCATTTCTCCTAGATTAGAAAGCGGTTTTGTGTTTTCATGATATATGAAAACCTCAAAACAATACAGCACTTAACGTCAAAACATGCAAAGAGCTAAGTCTAATTAATTGAAATTGTTTGAAAGAGCTAAGTATACCTTATACATGTATATGAAATGAACAAATGAGTATGTATTGAATCGATGTTTATAAAATAAC
Source organism: Saccostrea echinata (assembly GCF_033153115.1). Classification (NCBI taxonomy): domain Eukaryota; kingdom Metazoa; phylum Mollusca; class Bivalvia; order Ostreida; family Ostreidae; genus Saccostrea; species Saccostrea echinata. The sequence goes on from NW_026889765.1 coordinate 4,864,913, forward strand.
CCATTTCAGGCGATTAGATCTAAATTAGAAAGAAGTTTCTGAGTTTTCAGTACTTACAAAACATCATTTCCAGGGTTTCGTTATTGGGAATCATGGTTAATTAATGTGCAACGATAATAGATTTAATCGACAAAATTAGTATTGGAAACAAGAGACCAGGGAGAGGTAAAAAAACCCCAATAGATTATGTAACAGAATTCTAGTGTTAAAAGGGTTTTTAAGAAAGAAATAAGTAAGATGCAATTTTTTTTTCACTGGGAACATATTAACTAAAAGTCCAAAATATCTTGGAATTTTTGTACCAGTGCTCTTAAAGTAAAAGAAAGAAATAACTCGAGAAAAATTTATTGCTATGATAATGGAAAAAAAAAAGTCAGGTATAACTTCAATATCTTGTGACATTTATGCTTCATGTTTTTGGGGAAAACTCATAAATTCTTATTCTTACAACATTAATTTTTTTTTTTATCAGAATGCAAAAATCCCTACTTATCGACGGGGGATAATGTGCTGCAAATGTACCTGCATGCATGTATGCATCGGTTGTAATTTGGCAATACACCAAGTACAAACGCCGTTTAAATGCCTCAAGGGTTTGACACACTTGTGAACAGCCCTAGGTGAAGTGATTGTTTTGTCATTTTAAAATATTTACATAAGATGTGATTTCTCTTCGAGATTCCCATGGAAGAAAATCTAACTTCATATCCTCATGAACTTCAACTGAATATAACAAAGAGTTATTAGTTGGATAGCACTACATTGAGCGAAATGGGGATCCTGGACAATTCGATTATATCCGTCTGTTTATGATTGATTGATTTTATGTTGTTTAATGTCCCATTCGAGAATTTTTCACTTACTGATGTATCAGCTGCTTTGGCTAAAGTGCCACAGATTATTATGACCTATGAAATATATGGAGATAACGAACAGTATTCAAGCTCAAAAGTCCATTATACAATACAAAATAGGATGTATTGCTCTGTCGGCCCTAATAAGAGATCTTTATCATGCCGACACATACTGATATAGGACCTTAGTTTTTATGGTGTCATCTGAAAGACCCGTGACTTAAACTTCTAATGCCGGACACTTGACGAAAAACCAATCTCTGTTTTCATATACTTGAAATTCAAAGGTTAAAGCATTAGTAATCTATTTGAGTTTATTGTTCATGAAGATATGACCTGATATTTTTCAATTTAATCGTGTTTTTAAGAGCTTACTAACAAAGTATGATTTCATTTGATACTTCTTTATAGATGTGATGTCTTTAAGCAAACATGATTATGATGCACGGGCCACAACGTGCATTCTGATTCCATTTTTACACCGAAAGTTCGGTAATTGATATGGGGTCAGTTTCAAGATGTACATAAAACCATATGATTAAAAATTAAAATTTAGTACGTGAAGTATCAATTAATAGGGAAGTAGAAAATTAATTACACTTTTGATAAAATTATTACGATTTGACTGCACTCTGGAATCTTTTTTTAAGCAAACACAACAACTATATTAAACTGTCTACAAAGTTAATAAGTTAATGTCATGATTAATTAGTCGCATTAACCGTGATATGAGAAACACTCTATAGCTTATCATCCAGGTAGAACATCCGAGTGTCCACCAGTCACTCATGTGTAACGTTTAAAATATGGTTAAAATGCAATTAAAACATAAGGGGCAGAGTGATTTAAAAAAAAAATTGATAAAACTTGACTGAATCTTCAAAACTCGCATTCTTTTGTACCAAAAGACTAATATCTTAAAACGTTAGTATGAGAAAATTTGACCCTGCGGAAATAAAAACGTTGACAACACTATAAAATTGATTTTCTGAGACGAAGATGGAGGCATTATTCGATTGACATGATTCAGCGATTCATCTTTGTGTATAAAGCATGAATTTAATGTTTCAATTTAAAAAAAAAAAGAATACCTTCAATAGATATGACAGGTGTCACACATGTGCATTTGATATTGCCATTGAAAAATATTCAGAGGAAGATAGTTTGTCATAAAATTCACTGTTGGGCTAGTTTTAATTCTTTCTAAGCAACTGTTTCTTTAACATTACCCTACAGCAAAGAATGACCTCTTTAATTTTTGTCCCATTTATTAGTGAATTACTTGCAAAGATAATGTTCGAATGAAAAGATGTCGATAAACATGTTGAACATTAATCTATTTCTTGTGACAAGAACAATCCGACATTTTTTGTCCCCATTTTATAATAATTTTTCAATGTCAAGTCAGCGATATGAGACATATGAAAACAAGTCTGCTTTTACACTTATGCAAAAATGTATATAATTGGTTATACGATTGTACCAAAATCTGTGGGGAAAATATACTCTCGATATATGTTGATGTAGTTAAGATTCAATAGGCATGAATTACAAGAGATGAAGAGTAATATTGTAGTTAAAATGAAGAAATTAACTTTAATTTTTTAATAGTTAGAGCGTAAATATATCTAATTAAATGTATTTTAATTAAAACAAAATGTATGTGAGTATACATCCTGTTACGTTTCACCAAGTTGTATTTTTCAAGAAGCATTTACTCACTTTATAAAATATATCTTGTTGAAAAATTTCAGGTAATAGCTTCATGAAATCTCACAACTAAAAGGCATTTCTCAAGTGACATGCATTCCATATTTGATCTATTGAGCTCTGGTATCTAATTAATGAATCGGTTAATTTAGCATAAAAAGAACTTTATTTACATGTGTGTCATTGTCGTAGTTAAATAGGTGATTTGTATTTTTTAAATACATTTTTCTCCATAATATAAAATAATATATTGAATGCTCTTCATGATTTTGGATAAAATATTCAAATCATGTCAAATTCAAGACTTGAAATGCTTCGAAATTTGACTGAGAAGAGTGGTCTTCCATCAAAGACAATAACTGTCATCTATTAGCCTTAATAGTAATCCAAAACGGCCTTAAATGTCTGTTGATAGCATGCAAGTCTAAGCAGAAAAGCTATGTATTTCACATTAATTAGAATAAGTTAATTCGGTTTGAGTGACGGTTATTTAATGAAGACTTATACGTTTATTACGAAATGCCATATACCAGCTGTTATTCCGACAGTGACAAGGCAAGACCTTAGCATGATTTAAGTGATACACAACGCAATGTTCCGTGTATGCGTTTCACTGGCACTTATAGAATGCATTTGTTTTATTCTAATGATTTGAAACATATCATCTTAATGAAAATTCATTTTTTAAAAACATATCTGTTAATCATTTCCATAAAAAGACAAAATTTGAAAATATGGCCCTTTGTGTATAACTTTATGTTTTCATGAGTTCATTGTCTTGGTTTTTCATATATAAATGTCTTTGTTTTGTCAGATTTTACACTATTTATTGTTTTCTATATTACATGTTATTACTTGTTTACAAATATAGCGAGGGTTATTAAAACTATTCATCAATGTTGTGTGAACTTTCGACCTTTTCAAGACATCGGTGGGGAAGTGACTAAAGGGGCATACTTTCCTATTAAAAATTGATACAAGGATATTACGTAAATACCTTTTGAAAATAATCAAATAAAATGAATTTGATTATAAAATAAGCTTTGAAAATTCTTTAACTCTTTTTTTTTGTTGTCTCTTTTAATCTTATTCCTGTTTCTTTTTGTTTTGATTTTAAGGGGAAGAAGGACCTTGAGCTAAAAAAATACTTGTCATTCAATTTTTTTCATATTTTGTATATTTCTAAATAAGTATGTCCCACATATCTTAAAGCAGTTATATCATTAGGTTTCTTACCTAATTTTAGAGATATTGATTGACAAATACTATGCTCTACAGTATCAAAGTGGAGTTTTAATTCTCCATGTTTCCAGGCTCATTACTCCGTTCATAATAAGATTTTTAAGCATATATTAAAAATATGTAAGTGGACATGTTTCTTTTAAAATATACTAGAGTATGAATAGGATTTAAAATTCGAAAAAAGCAAGTTTCTTCTATCACACTGCATCTGGATAGGGAAAATTACGTGCTTTTTAAGACAACTTCAACAACAAAAGACGTAATTTACAAAAAAGTCTATCATTCAATATTTTTAAGTTTACGTTGAAATGCAAGTTCTTCAAAATATTGATTAACTGTAAAAATTTTGAATGGTGAAGCTGGCCTCAATATTGCACAGGACATCGTGAAAGAGGACATAAGCATGACAAAAACGTGTCATGTTTACATTTCTCGAGTACGGGAAAAACTAACTATGACGTCACACGTAAGCTAACAAAGCGAAAAAAGATATACCTACATAAGATTTCCGTCATCAGCCATGCAAAAATAATTTTTGTGTTCCCCGTTTCTCAAAATATTTCATCATATACTGATTATGACCTGTTCTTACAAAATAATACCGCCCCTTTATTCACCGAGTATGATCTTGTTGTACTAACAGATCGTGTATGACGTCACCGACTTGCTGGACGCGCAGTTTGAGGAAACAGAGGAGTGGATCAATCTTTTTCATAATTTGTTATTGTTTACAAGAATGTTAAAACTTTTTTATTTTTTTGTATAAGATGGTAATTAAAGATAAAAAATTGTCAAAAATTTATACAAGAACTGATGCTTTACACGTTTTGCACATCTATAAACGGAGACTATGACGTAGTTAAACAGAGTCATGTGACCATGTGTCCTTCATCCCCTTAAATATATAACTTTTCAATTTGCTTTTCAAATTTACAGTACCATTTATATATAAATTGAGTCATAATAACACATTTGTGAATAACAATCAAATTTGTGTATTTTTCAGCAAAAGAAGGAGATCCGATAACAACTACCTTAACAACAACTACAGGTATGAGAAGCAGGTTTGGCAAAAAACTGGGAAATACTCATATTTCCCACAAGAGTGGGAAATACTGGTAATTACCGGGAATTACTGGTATTTACCAGGAAATACTGGGAATTAAGAAATAGCTACATACTTCATTCATATTGACATGTAGTACACCTTTTTGGCTAAGATATCTACCTGGTATCACTGTTCCTGATTTAAAAAATTCTGGTTTCCAAGTAATTCATTTTATACAATCATAACACAGCATAGTCATATACCAGTAATTACTACCTATATTGAAATCTACTTCAGGTATGATAATTAGCATGTTTTAGCTAATCGACTACAGGCGTGATAATTATTACCTACACAGTGATATATAAAAATCACTGAAGACAGATAATTACCACCTTTAATTAAATCTACTACAGGTAGGATAAGTAGCATTTATTGCCATTACTTAAACGACTTCAGCTTAGATAATTATTGCCTATCATTAAATTTACCACAGGTAAGATGATAATTATGTATGATGAAAGTATGACTCGAAAAAAGATAATTTGCAATGGTAATGAAAACGAATAAAGCTATGTCAATATTACCTATTATTAATATCCTCCACCTTCCTACTGGGTAGAAAAGAGCAAAGGCAGCAAACAAAAAACTGGTTTGGCGTAAAGCTTGATATCCTCTCAAAAAAGCTGAAATGACAACAGTCATATTAGGTGGGGGTAGGGGGGGGGGCTGGGATTTTTCCTTATTGTATGCATATCTACAAAATGCGATAAAAATTTGTTTTGTTTTTTAAATTTTTTTAATTGTGCCTCGATATCTTTGAAAATAATCTTAACTTTTACATCCATTTCACATAGCGACTTCAAAGTTTCTGATTTTGTTGTTGCATTCATTTACTGTAGACCAATCCATCGAAGTTCTTGAAACACTGCAATATAGTAGATTCGAATTACGTTGTAAAATACCAACGCTGGAAAATGGTGTCGACATCTCATGGACCAAAGATGGACTTCCTCTTGTTTCCGTTGATAACAACAGATATTATTTTTTGGAAGACAATACCCTGGTTGTATTTACGTCCATACTACAAGAAGATAGTGGAGTTTACGTTTGTGAGGCTAATGATCCATTTATGACGACATATAGTGCAAGAATAGTCGTAAATGACAGCGGTATGCTATAACGTTTAATGTAAATTCCGTTTATTAAAGTTGAAGATTTCCAAATCTATTGTATCTGTATACCATTTTTTTCTTACAAGTGGTTGTTATCAAATTGCCTTTTGCGCTCTGATTTAATATACAGTTATTATCACCAATTAAATTATTGATAGATCATTTTCATATAATTTGATAAGAATTCAACAAATTACTATAAAAAATGAGGAAGGAAAATAAATCTAATTCTTAATCAACTTTTGCCAGGGTTGAGATGTACTGAAGACACCTGCAATGGGAATGGAACTTGTGTTTATAATAATAATTCGTATATCTGTAACTGTTTTCCGGGATATGAGGGGAAACACTGTGAAAAAGGTCAGGAAATTAATTCATGTGTTTGCTGATTAAACGTATGATAAAGGATTAAAACAAAATCAGTTCAAGAGACTGCATATACAGATCTATATTACATCTTGAATAAAGGAAAATGCTAGAAAAATATTACTTTTTAATAATACTTCTTTTAAAATGCAAATATTAAATCTAAAATTTTGTTTCTATTTTATTTTTTGCTTGTGCTAAATGAATTTTTCACATCTTAAGATAAGGATGAATGCCAAACACCCGATATCTGTAAACACGGGTCTTGTATCAATACTGTGGGTTCTTACTACTGTGATTGTCTGACGTCCCCGGGATGGACAGGACCTGCGTGTGAACAAGGTAGATTTATTGTAATGTAATAAATCGCTAAAATGATGGATCTTTTAATGTAATATTTTTTTATTGCAATGTGTCTTAAATGACATTTTTTTATTGCTACAATCTACTTCGAGATTGTAGCAATGAAATGATGTTATGAATATGGGTTTATGCTAACTGACATCATAAAAACTGTAAGTAATGAAGGTAATATTATTCCAATGAAATTTCATCAACGTTGTAAGGTATTGTTATGAGAAGAAAACACTTGGCCTTGAACTCGACATTTAGATATATCGACGATGTATTATCAATTAACAATAGTTAATTTCATTCATTTGTCGATTCGATATATCCCAGTCAACTTGAAATAGAAAAACACCACAGTGTCTGCCAGATCTGTTTCATAGTTGGATGCTTTACTGATTGTAGACGATAAGGGCAAATTAACAACTAAATTGTAACTTCAACTTCAATTGATGACTTCAACTTTTCCATCGTCAACTTTCCTTTTTTATGTAGTGAAACTGTAATATCTTTCTATCACCTGCATATGATGTTTACATCTCCCAACTTATTCGATATTCAAGAACATGCTCCGAGTACGATCAATTTTTAAATCGAGACAGGCTACTGACAGATACTTTGATATTACAGGGATTTTAACAACCTCGTTTAAAGCCAGCAGCTTAAATTTTATGATTTAATGCTTTTGTTAACAAATATAACCTATCATTGGATCACATTTTGGCTGACATTTGTTTTGCAATGAATTTGACTACGGAATTTCCGTCTACCTGATCAATACATAGGGCTCATGGCGGGCGTGACCAGTCACAAGGGGATGGATGCTTACTCCTCCCAGTAACCTGATCCCACCTCTGGAATTTACAGAGTTCCGTGTTTTATGTCCTCTTCATAGAACTGTATTGTTTATAGATATTTTGAGATCGATCACTGTTCGTTATCTATTGAACTTCCAACAATCTATTGGAATTCCCATGGGTACTAATTGCGCCCCGTTATTAGCAGACCTTTTATTGTATTCACATGAAGCAGAATTTGTCCAAAATCTAGTACGTGAAAAGAAGAAAACATTTGCCTTCAACTCGACATTTAGATATATCGACGACGTATTGTCAATTAACAATGGCTATTTCCATTCTTATGTCGATACGATATATCCCGGTGAGCTTGAGATAAAAGATACCACAGAATCTGACACATCTTTTTCATACTTGGATATTTTACTTGAAAAAGACATTAATGGTAATCTAAAACCAAGCTTTATGATAAACGTGATTACTTTAACTTTTCAATCGTCAACTTCCCTTACTTATGCAGCAATATACCTTCATCACCTGCATACGGGGTATATATATCTCTCAGTTGATTCGATACGCAAGAGCATGCTCTACGTATGTACAATTTCTAAAACGAGGTAAATTATTGACAAACAAGTTGATTAAACAAGAATATCAGCTGTCTCGTTTAAAATCATCATTTCGTAAGTTCTATTGTCGATACAATGACCTTGTTTGCAAATACAATTTATCATTGAGTCAAATGCTGACTGACGTTTTTCATACTAATTGTTAGGCCATTATTTACACACTGAATTGTCGACGGATTTTTCCGTTATTTCCCGATCACGACAAGGAGCACACGGCGGGTGTGATTGGTCGGCAGGGGATGCTCACTCCTCCATGGCACCTGATCTCACCTCTGATGTTTGGAGGTCCGTGTTTGCTCTGCTCCTATTTTGTATTGTTTAATGGACTTCTGAGCTTGAATACTGTTCTTCATCTCCATGTATTTCACTTCACCTTTTTCACTGTAATATACAATGTAATGTCTGATCGTGGGATATAGGTAATTGAGTGCACAACAAAATAAGGATTGGTCCCCTTCATTATAATTCCTTTTTCTTAATTTCTAACTGCCTGATTTTAACTTTACCTGCCTGCTATATAAGACTTTAATTTGAAACCTGCTTAGAGGAATAAAGACGTGTCTTTATCTAATACAGATATAGACGAATGTAAAAGCAATGGAACGAATGTATGCCCCAGAAATTCCGTCTGTGTAAACAGCGTTGGAAGTTATGACTGTAGGTGTAAGCAAGGCTGGAGAGGACCATCATGTGAAATTGGTAAATGTGCCATTATCCATTTCTGAAATAGTTTGCGTTGCTTTCATTATAGTGATTTTTGGTTGTTCTTGTTATCGGTTATGAAGGATATTGCGTTGCTGCATTTAAATATTATTTCATAGAGTTATTTTTATTTTCTTAACATAATAATCTAAATCTGAATTGATAGAAATATTGGTAGGAGACAGTTAAATTAACAAATAATAAATTTAACTTTTTTTGTTTCAGATCCCTTACATACACTTTTGTAGTCCTTTACGATGAGGACATATTTCGTTTTAGACATGTTTAAAACATAGTTCGAGGAAATATGAAGTGAAAAAAAAATAATATAGTTCAAAATTATTTTTTTTTGAACAGAAGAAAAAAAGATCATCCTAATTATTGTTACTTTATATAAAGCCATTGTTGTTGAAGAAACATATTCATGCATATGAAAACGAATCTTTCATTTTAAATTTTGGCACGCCCAATTGAGAATATTTTTGTCACATCCATGAACTGAAATCAACTGTATTCATTAAAAACTTTTTTTTTTAAATCTTCATTACAAAAAACTTTATTAACAGATATAGACGAATGTAACAACATGCCCTGTAGTAAGAAAAAAGTGTGTGAAAATAGACCCGGAACTTATCTGTGTACGTGCAAGAAAGGCTGGAAAGGGTTTAACTGTACAGTAGGCAAGTATTCTATTAAGAGAGACATACATTCTTAAACAATGCTTATGCCAAAAAACCCCAAAATTTATCAATTATTTGTTGACAACTAATTTTGCAGTGTAAATTAGTTTGTACTTCTGAATAAAATAAAGGTTAAAATTCTTTTTAAAAACTCAAAATCCATTCACAGCTTGTATTCAAGAACTACAAAAAGTTGCATATTGACAATTAGCAATGATAAAAAGTATCTGTCCTTGAAAAAGTGACTGATAATTTCCTTTTCATTACATTGCTTATTATCATATTGTAAATTTGATACATTGTCCAGTTTGGAGAAAGATTTTTCCAGTTTATGTTTATTCATTTTTACAATTGACATGTTATTTTTTATATACTGCCTAATTTTGTTTAACAGATATTGATGAGTGCCAGGTAAACAGATCAATATGTGGTCAAAATGGAGTTTGTATCAATGACAAAGGTAGTTACTCTTGTAAATGTAAGACTGGTTGGACGGGGTCCGACTGTAACACAGGTAAGATAATAAATTTTTGAGGTCATGTTTTCCACTCAAAAACTGGAACAAAGCTGTTTAATTGCCTTAATAACTGTCTCATATGTGCATCTCATCTCAATTTTACTTGCACATTATGCCTTAAAATTCATTTTTAAATATTACCTTGAATAAATTACAGAATCTTAAATTAATAATTTCAAAATCAACTATTTCCTTTAATATCATTAAGATAAGAATGAGTGCAACCATAAATATAACATTGAATAAATAACAGTATATTGTATTTAAATCAGCTTTTTTTTTAAAATATCATTTAGATATAAATGAGTGTTTAAACATCACGTCATCATGTTCGGGAAATGGTCGCTGTCTGAACACTCAAGGCAGTTTTAAATGTTTGTGCAATTCTGGATGGGAGGGACCCAGGTGCTCTGTGAAAGGTAGATTCCTAAAGAACAAATTATATTTGATTGATAAGTTTTAAAAGATATTGTTATATATATATATATATATATATATATATATATATATATATATATATATATATATATATATATATATATATATATATATATATATATATATATATATATATATATATAAAGCTATTGGATATAATATAACTCTCATAAGCAAACAACATATGTCAGGAAGTTTTAAAGACAATTTTTTGATCACACATAAATAAACTTTATTTTTTATAAACACAACTGCATGTGATATACCTTGCGGATTATATTGTTTCAGTGCAACGCTCTTGCATTCAAATACCTTGTAAAAATAATGGATCTTGTATTCGAAACGCCACAACTGAGAAGTACCAATGCATTTGTTCCGGAGGATTCGAAGGTGCCTTCTGCGATAAAGGTACGTTGTGTTTATGTTTGTATTTTACCAATCAATGCATTTAATCAAATAATATAATCTTGTAATAAAAAAAATCGAAATATCCCACAAAATTGTAAAAATATTATATTAGTTCACTTCTTCAAAACAATTCTCTTTAATCTCTTCATTGATTTTAAGTGCAAATTCATATGCCATGTTTTAATCGAATGAGATAAATTTTCTCAGAGCAAAGATTTGAAAATTGTTGCTAGAGTTTTGAAAATTATCCCAAGTTGCATCCTGATAGCCAAAGCGGGGACTCGATCAGCTGGATTTAGGTCATATTTTCCACTCAAAAACTTCAAAATGCTGATTGCATGCTCATGTTGATGCATGATTGCTTAATATTCATTTTTTAAAATTATTGAATACATGACAGTATCTTTAATTTATAGTTTTCAAATCAATAAAAATCTTTAATATAATTAAGATACGAAACTTTTGCATTCACAAATATAACTCTGAATAGATAAAGGTACACTGTATGCTTAATTTAAATCGGATTTTCTTTTAATATCATTTAGATGTTAATGAGTGTTTGAACATCACATCATCATGTTCGGGGAATGGCCGCTGTCTCAACACTCAAGGCAGTTTTAAATGTTTGTGTAATTCTGGATGGGAGGGACCCAAGTGCTCTGTGAAAGGTAGATTCCTACAGAATGTAATTATATTTTATTAAAATTTATTTAACAAAAAATGCTTCTATCAGATATAATATTACTATATTAAGCATATTAAACTATATTAGGGTTTGTCCGTAGTCTTAAAAAGTTTTTAAAATCATCACACATAACTAAATTTTATTTTATATTAACACAGTCATATGTGATATATCATGATGGTTATATTGTTTCAGTTCAACCCTCCTGCATTCAGATACCTTGTAAAAACAATGGATCTTGTATACGAAACACCACAACTGGGAAGTACCAATGTATTTGTTCCGAAGGATTCGAAGGTGCCTTCTGCGATAAAGGTATACTTTGTTTATGTTTGTATTTTACCAATCAATGAATGTAAGCAAATATTATAATCTTGTCTTGAAAAAATCGAAATATCACGCAAACATATAAAAATATTATACTAGTACAGTACCTCAAATCAATTCTCCTTAATATCTTCATTTTTTTAAGTGCAAATTCAAAAAGAGGAAATGTGGTTTTTTTATCGAATGAGATAAATTTTCTCAAAGCAAAGATTTTAAAAAAATTGTTACTAAAGTTTTGAAAATTGTCCAAAGTTACATACTGATAGCAAAAGCGTGAACTCGATCAGTTAGATGTAGGTCATATTTTCCACTTAAATCCTAGATAAATGCTATTCAATTGCTTTTATGGCTGTCTTCTGCAATTGCACATGATTGCTTATAATTCATTCTTAAATATTACCTTGAATAGTTTACAGTATCTTTAAATAATAATTTTCAAATCAACTATTTCCTTTATTACCATTAAGATACGAAACGTGTACATTAAAAATATAACACTGAATAGGTAAAGGTATGCTTAATTTAAATCAGCTTTTCTTTTAATATCATTTAGATATTAATGAGTGTTTAAACATCACATCATCATGTTCGAGGAATGGTCGTTGCCTAAACACTCAAGGCAGTTTTAAATGTTTGTGCAATTCTGGATGGGAGGGACCCAGGTGCTCTGTGAGAGGTAGATTCCTACAGAATATATTATATTTTATTAAAATTATTTAACACAAAATACTACTATCTGTTATAATACTACTATATTAAGCAAACAAGGTTTGTCAGAAGTCTTACAAAGTTAACATTATTTAAATGATCACGCATAACTAAATTTTATTTTATATAAACACAGTCATATGTGATATACCTTGGCAGTCATATTGTTTCAGTACCACTCTCCTGCATTCAGATACCTTGTAAAAACAATGGATCTTGTATACGAAACACCACAACTGGGAAGTACCAATGCATTTGTTCCGAAGGATTCGAAGGTGCCTTCTGTGATAAAGGTACACTTTGTTTATGTTTCTATTTTACCAATTCTTGACTTTTATCATATATATCAGAATCTTGTAATGAAAATCTCGAAATATCAACTTAATCTGCTCCAGATTCGTATTGTTTTAATTGACTTTGAGCTTGAATACAGTTTTTTCTCTATATTTCATACATGTAATACTATATCACCATCCATTGGAATTTTTTTAATCTCTACATTATTTAAAGTTCATAGGAAAACTGCTTTTTTTAAAATTACTGTATCCTTGATTTAGTGTATAAGAAGCAGTATGCATTAAAGGCCAGGCTATTTTTTTACGGTTCATATTTCTGTATCTTAGATGCAGATGATTGTCAATCATTTTTTGGAGAGGGCTTATATAGGCTATGCCTGCTGCCCAATCCAGTTATGTATTTATTAAATAATAAAATATGTTCAAAACAAAAATCATTTTTCCTTGACATTTTCAGATATCAATGAATGTTCGACTAAATGGAGGCCCTGTTCTGGGAGAGGGTCATGTGTCAACTCATTTGGATCTTACTTTTGCGATTGTTATGGAGATTGGGAAGGGCTCAGATGCGAGAAAAGTAAACAAATTATTACTTTTTTAATATAATCGGGGGGAAATTTACGTACTATAGTCTGATTACGCATATCAACGGTAATATTGATAAATATTACTGTAATTCGTTTACGGTCAAGTTCACAGGATTTTATTCACTAATATCAATTCCAAACCTCAAAATCAAATTTGAAAGAGAATTTAAAAAAATATTTTGATATACCTTTGGAACATATTTGCGAGTTGAAATTCCTCTGTTGGACATGAAGACCTGTTTTTGGATGAGACCGTTTAAACCTAGGCCCAGTGTCACAGTAGATGCTAGCATCACTTCTCAATGGCCATTTGTGCTGCCAACAAGTCTTAATCTGTAATATTCCTCTGGCAATCAATTGCGTCGAAACATAAAAGAAATATTCTCGAAGGAAAGTAAAGCAAGCAAACAAAAATACATTTTAACAATTCTAATTTATAAGACTGATCATCAAGAGTCGAACCGATCAAAACTGATCAATGAAATTTATGGATGGATTGACAAATATCTGTAGCAAGAGCTCTGCTTCCTACATGTACTTCAGCCAGACTATTATTCAGCCTACATATAAAGTATTTATAAATAAACCTATATCTGAACAAAAATCTATTCTCTTAAACGCACCTTTGTAAGTAAATGTATATGTCATTTTCCTTTTGCCCATCTTCTAAAGCATAGATTGAAACATTTTTGTTCAATATATTCTTATCCATTTTCTAGGAATTGATCCTTGTTTGTCCAATCCTTGTCCAAAGAATTCAGTGTGTGAAACAAAAGACAGTTCTTATCAATGCACCTGCATAATTGGATGGGAGGGGCCAAACTGTGATCAAGGTTATTTTGAAATTCATCAAATACTTTTTTTAATATTCATACTTGAGCTTTTTATCAACGTCAAAAACTTCATTTAATGCGAAATCTTTACATTTTAGAGGTGAAGAGAGCGACAGGTAGTATGATATTATTATATTTCAAAATTCTAATTTAAGACAGAAGAAAATAATTTTCAAGTAAACAATAATATTAATACGCTTCTCTCTATTAACGAATCATTCAATGACACGTGCATTACAGTGAAATGAAGTTTTCATTTCTAAATATAAAGGTCCATGTGCAGACATGTGCAAAGGTGAGGAGTCCTGCTATTTAGAACACGACTGTACCCATTATAAGCACTGCTATGCTAGGAATTTTGCTTGTCACTGTACATTGATGAAGTGTGCATTTGGAACGTTTTGGAGTTCTTCCCTCAACACATGCGACAAAGTATCTAACGTACTTTGTAAAGCGGGTATGTTAGTTTTGTTCTAAATAGCGTGAAACATCTGAATGCATGAGATATTGAGCTGATTTGTCCTATTCTCTACTATAAAAATGCTCTTTTAGACAATGATTAACAATTGCCACCATTTTGTCATTCCGCAGTAAAACTGAACATCGAGTTTGTTGTGTTTGCAGATATATAGTTGAAAATTATTATGTATATTTGTATGGAGTTGACAGAGATATGTTGTATTGTTAAGGAAGGCTACTTTTTCTAAATGAAATAAAAAATATCACCTGAAGTTTAAAGGAAATGTATAATTAAAGAAAGAAATACCACATTTTTTAAAGGAGAGGCATGCATTTGAATTTTTATATTTTTGTGTCTTATGGCGTATCGAGATACTGGAAGTTTTCTCTTTGTTTTCGAAAGGGAAGTGAATCTTGCTAAGACGACTTGATATCTCTTACCTATGCAGAATGAGTTGCCCTGTGGGATGAAATTACAAAAACATACGAACAGTCAATTTGTATATCATTTCCATTCAATTCAGTATTATCTCGAACGGTTAACAATATGGATTTCCACCTAATCTAATTAAAAAAACGTCTTTTTAGATCCATGCCTTAGCCTCCCTGTTGATTCAACTTATCCTAGCGAATTTAATTGCCGTACATTCTACGTATGCAACAGAAACATGCAGTCAATAGCAATGTGCTGTGATTGGGGGTATGCATATGACCCAGAAGTTAAGAACTGTACGAGAAGCAGATACTGCAACTTAGAATGTTCTACCCAGAATGTTTCAGCAACAACAGTAGAGACAACACCCTCATGGGTTACTTCAGAAAGCAAAGGATGTAAGCATTTTCAGTACAAATATACTATACATCTTTTAATAGATGATATTTTGCTTTCAAAGTTCACTTCGTTCTATATACATGTATGTATGGTGGTATATGTTGCATCATTTATTTTCCAGTTTGTGAACTTCTCCCTGTCAGAGGAGATCCCAGTAAATTTATCCACAGTGGGATAATACGAGATTGTGCAAAGGGCACGATTTTCCAATCTTCTATCTGTGGTTGTGGAAGTGACAAGGATTTTATACAATCACGTATGATTTATTTATCATTTAAATTCTAGAAAAAGATTTTTTTCTGATTCTAAATATATGTACGCTAATATTATCATAAAATGTTGACTTGATATATGGAAATGTATATTTGCTTCGAAGAGATCACTATTAGATTATATGTAAAATATATTTCTCTTTCTCCCCAAAAAAAATGATATGAATAGAAATAGATAAAGGACAACAACTCTGTACTAAGCAGGTGCCCGTTCTACAAAAGAACTTACGACTAAGACCAAAAACTTGAGTTGATTGTAAAATCTTGCAAAATAAATGATTCTGGTAAATTTTGCATGTATAAATAAATCTATCTGAATTGTTTTTGTTTTTTTTTTTTAAATAAAACCATTTTCAATTTAATGTAAAATAGAAAGATATTCCCAAAATTACATTTTGGTCTTAGTCGTAAATTCGGCTGTAAAACGGACCCAGATGTGCATTTAACAAAATGTCATAAATTCATATTCTTTTCAGGGTGTTCATCGTTAGTTTATTTGGATTTTCAAGGGGATAAAATACAAGATGTTTATCATCAAAGCTACGTCGAAGTAAAAAATGTTATGCGCATGAATTTTAGTGAACCAAAGGACGTTTATGCATTTTTCAACGGAAGATCATCAAGTATACGAATTCCTCGTTTCAGTGCAGTTGCACTTCGCCTTCTTACAATACAAATCAGATTTTATGCTCTGCCATCTGGACCAAGATATCAGGTTTTGGTATCTAATTGCCGTTCTTCAGCGAAACCTACAGGGATTATAGAACTCCAAAACCAGACTCCTTCCGTAGCGATCGTGGCTGACACCAAGGATGAACATCTTACACTACTGGGGTATAGCGAGGATTGGAGAGTTAGGCCTGCCATACTAACGCTATCTTATAAGGTGTTGCTAAATCATACATTGCTTAAGTAAAGAAATATTCTGTGAAATCATTTTTTTTTGGGGGGGGTAATTTTCGTGTTTTTTTTTTTTAAATCTTGGTTTAAAGACACCTAAGAAATTTTGTCCTCCACGAAATGTAAATTTTCAAACTCATAACAACTCAACACTTCTTCAACTTCAAAATCAAATCCCCATGATTCTCTATTTTTTTCTCTAACCACAAAAGATTGACACCATGAAAATATGAGATTTTGCAGTATAGAAATATAACCCTAGTCGAAAATCACAAATAAATAATTAACTGAATAGATAAATAAATAATAGAAAAATATGAGTTTACATGTAATTTGTACGAAATTTAAGAATTTAAAAAATAAAGTTATGACATTCTAATTAAAGTTCTTTATTTAGTTTATTCTCACTAAACTGTTTTCTATACGCATGTTTCTTCTAAGTTTTTCATGTATGATACTGGTTTCGAAAATTTGAGAAGTTTTGATTTTGCATGTTTATCAGGTCCAAGCTTGGATGAATGTAGAATTATTATATGACGGCAGAAGTCTGGCAGGGCGAGTGACGTCATTTAATTCAGATGGTTCAATTTCGTTTGAAAGTCGAGACGAAACTGTTTTATCAGGTGACTAATCTAAATATATTTTAATTTGGTCAAATGTCATAAAAATAGCTATAAAATTTGGCCATTGACATGATTTCAATTGTAGATGAAAATGTTTCAGAGGGATTTATTTGCCAACTTATCTAAAAACAGAGCCATATATATTGTCCTTAATTGGTTCGGAAAAAGTGAATATCGTAAAATACCACTTTTAAATGCTTAGAGATAGAAAATGTGCCTTTTTAGAAGATGTAATCAATTATTTCTGTTGTCATTCAAAACAGGAAGCATTGTAGCTCCAGATGGTCCACTTGGCATAGGAATGTGCAAGGAAAATCAAGATGCTTTCTATGGATATATGGACATGGTAGGTACAAATAAATTGTATTGTGCAATTATGGTCGAATGCTGTTTTAGTTTCAATCAGTTTATATCATTGGTCAACGTTGCCTAGTCAACAAAGACATTTGATGTGTTACTTTTCATTCCTTTTCAATGACAACTGCAACCTAAGGCTTTCGGTTTTGTTTAACACACATTTTTTCATATTTTTTTTGATGAACAACAAAAGAGCTAGTTTGGAATACATGTATTTGCATATTTTGAATCCTTCCATTTATTTCCTAATAGGTTCAAGTATTTGACTGCAATCCATGATCTCAACTTGAAGAATTCCAAAACGTCCACTGATTATTTATCTGTGTTTTACTTGTTATTGTTCTATTTGTAATGTATTTGAGTAACAATTAATTTTCATCCAAAATCTTCAATATTTCCATTAATAATACATGTATAACATGTATGATATTTGTAAATATTTTTACTATGTATTTCTATGAATAATCCAAATATTATTTATTTTTAGTCGAAGCTTACCTGAGGTAAATGTTCAGTGAGCTTTTATGACTGAAGACTGCCCGTCGTCTGTTTTTCATGTGTAATCTATAAATTTAATACATTTTAAGTGTCTATCAACTTTTTAAAATCACTTGGTCAGTTTGCTTCAAAGCATCCTTTGAGAATCATTTACATTTTTATCAAATGCAGAGTTACTCTCTTTCCCGATATAAAAAGGAAAATCGAAGCCTCGATCAGGGGTTAAGATGGAGCAGCAATCAAGATCTAAAGCTCCCCTGGAATATATCTAAGAAAATCTGTTTTGTATAGCTGAACCATAATGAGGCATTGCATTGCTCCTTGGACAAAGCTTGGATTGATAAAGAAGGTCAAATTCGTACGTGGGAACACACAGAAAAAGTTCTTTCAAAAATATCTTACGAAAAACAAAGTAAACTTTATCATATTAATATACAAACATCTCTATTTAATTCAGAGTCAGTTTTATTTGATGCAAGGCCTGATGAACTAAATTCGAGTCCATGTAGGGAACAGAAATTCATACATAAATATCAAGACATCCACAAGAATGAAAAAGCTTACAAAAGCTGTAAAGTTGACATCAGCCATTGCACTATAAATCAAAATTTTCCAAACCATAAATTTGAATGTAGAGAAAACAATAAAGGATTAATTTTAAACATGTATTCATTCT
Organism: Saccostrea echinata; assembly: GCF_033153115.1. Taxonomy (NCBI): domain Eukaryota; kingdom Metazoa; phylum Mollusca; class Bivalvia; order Ostreida; family Ostreidae; genus Saccostrea; species Saccostrea echinata. Next base: position 4,883,880 of record NW_026889765.1, read on the forward strand.
TGGTCATACAGGGGATATTGACTAGGGTGAGCATTGTTAACTTTATTTTGCTATTTATATTTCTTATTTATGTTGCACTAGTAAAGGTTAAATAGAAATAAAATTATTTGACATTTAAGTCTTTATTCCATATATATATTTAAGGGTGAATGAGAACTATGAAATGTGTTGATAAATAAAACTTTTCTAAGAAAAAATAACGATTTAAATTCTGAGTAAAAATGCTGCATTATCGATATCAGTATCAATTAGTAAAGGAATGATGCCTTACTGTTTCCAGTATTTTAGCAATTACTGTCTTTAAGTATTCTAAAAAACTTTAATTTGGTCAAAAAATGTATATCAGGACATAATATTTTGGGTACAAACATTACAAAACTATTCGAAACTGTAGTTTTCAATAAAAAAAAAACAACTTTGTTTTAGATATGTGAATTTTTTATGAGACTAACGAAATGTATTAAAATTACCTACAATCTCTCATAAATCGGTTACAGTGGATATTACTTTCCTCTTTAAAATATTATCAAACTTATAATTGGTATCTGGCTTACTTTTCACATGATTTAAAATTGAATGCCACGAAAATGCATCATGTGTTTATGGCCGTAAAGTTAAAAGCAAGTTGAAATCATTTTATTACGTCATGAACTTATATTTAAGATCAAAATGACAGCCTTGTCTCATTAATTATATTTTACCATAAGTAATTCGATAATTGCAAATAAAAATAAAAGATTGTTCCTATTCTGCCTGTATCTTGCAGATAGTATAACCACACAATATTTCGGTGCATAGATTTATTGTGTAAATGCGGTAAAGAACTGAAACAAAACAAAAAATAGAATTACTTATCAATAACATGATAAATAGTATCAATATATAACTATAGATATAGCATAAACTTTGTAATAAGTTGTAAATGAAAATATTCAAGAGGTAAATAAAAATAAAGATTCACTATTAAATCCAGAATATAAAGTTTTGACACAAGTGGGTTTCCATAGAAAAATGTTATGAACGTACTCCAGTTTTATGTTTAAGGATTATGACAATAATAGGGTTCCATACTTTAGAGTGATAACAATAGATATTCCTAATATATTCAAATTACAGACATTTCATTCAAAAACAGTATAAATATAATAAATATATGCGTAATAAATATAAACAGCATAAGTAACTTACAGTGTGTGGCAGCATAGGTCAGAAATTTGACATAATGGGATGAGACTCCTAGTGTGGGCCACACAAAGGAAAACAACACAGGAAGAGAGGAATTAAGGAAAAGTACATCTTGATTTACAAATAAAAAGATAACTCTAGAAATTATAGGACAGATAACTATTTGATAAGAAAGATCTCTAACTGTGAAATAGATAAATAATTTAGGAAAATAAATATAGAAATATAAATAGAATGTTCATAAACATTATAGTTCCTCTTAAAGGAAAAAAGTCGAGATATCACTTGGAATCTTTATTTCTGACGCTGAGAAGAATACATACATGTAGCAACAAAACCGTACATTGATATATGTATAACGTTACAGTAAATCCAATAGCTGTGTATCTCTCTTTTTCTGTATATTTTATCAATATGTTTCTTCCCTGCTATGTATATAAATAACATTACAATCTGTATAATATGCCTAATCTTTAGAGTACTTGTAAGAAGATTCAGTGCATCAAGCTAGTGTTTCAGGAGTTTTTTTAATCTAAAAAAATACATTTTTGTTAAAAAATAGTACCGATTAGAAATCAGAATAATATAAAGCTCTGAGTATCTTAAGCTGTTTTTTTAATATAGAGAATGATCAATTTCAGTATTTTTGTTATATTAACGTCGGATCGATCAATAAGCTAACGTATAAATAACTTATGCTAAGATATCAATGATAATTAAAATGAAATTCTGTTAAACTGTAAATGAATAAATAAATGCAATGTAATAGAATATGCGTTACATATAACTGATAAGAATATCATGAGAATTTTTACATGCCTATAAGTATAATACATATACATACAGTTTGACTATATGCATATGACTGACTTCTAACATAGTTTGTCACCGGAATATGACTAAAAATTCTATATTATCTCCAAATACAATAATATAGATATTGACCACTGTAACTGATTGAAGATTTATAATAATAGTTAAAAATTATTATAATAAAAATTAATAAACGTTTGCGAACATGGTCAAACACTAAAAATACATAAGGAATGTAACATTTAAACAGAAGTGTAGCAAAATTATGGCAAGTATTCGTCTTATCCCAATTTCACCATATTTCCACAGATTTTTTTTAACCAAACCCTAAAAAGTCATTTTGAATGCAGTGGCTCTCTGATCTTGACCCATGATCACTCTCTGACATTGTTAAATTCTCTCACAATCTTGCAGATCTAACAAAATCAGAGTTGTGCCGTCACTGGTGTGTCTGTTAGTAACAGTCTGTCTAGGTGGTCCAAACATTCCTGAATGACCTGAGCAAATTTTTCTGAGTTGGCGATGTTACTAGTTCTCCATGTTGTTACAGCCATCTCAATGCTATGAACAATAGAAAAGGAAATGATCTACATGGTTATTCTTAATGTACTTTCACTATTTATCTTCGAGTTTAAATTAACAGAGGTAAGTAAAGTTCTGACGAGAGCTGATTTTCCAAACGTTTTACACACCCACAAGACGAAATACTTCCTTTCATTCCTTGCGTAAAGATAGCATAAAGAACAATTAAAAATATTTTTTAAGACGTTGTAAGCACCTAAAATCATCTTTCAGCTACTATTTTTATGTCCCCGACTCAGAAAGTGGTCTTAAAGATACCTTTCTGATGGACGTCAGACAATTAAAATAGCTTTTAATCGGTCTGTCATTTATCAAAGGGTCATCATGAAGCCCACCTAATAGGTGCTTTATGAACCGATAAGATTGATTGATTGTATGTTGTTTTACGTCCCAATCGAGAATTTTTTCACTCATAAAGAGACGTCAACATAACCAATGAAGAGCTTCAAATTTAGACCTATATTCGACACTCCGGGTCATTGAGCAGTGAGAGTTCTTTATCGTGCCAACGCCTACCGTAACACGGAACCTCTGTTATTAAGGTGAAAAAGGTGAAGATAAATAACAATGATCCATCTCAAAAAATCTACACACAATACAAATCTATAAACAGGGCACAGACCTCCGGAAATTTTCATCCGAAAGATACCTGACTTTCACTTTTAAAGCCGGACGCTTTGCCAAGGAATAGTCGCTTTCTATGTTTACGTCTTAAGTTTGACGCGGCGCGACGAAAAACAATCGAACCCGTACCTCCCAATAGCGAAGTCAACTGATAAGAATGATTTGTTAAGTTTTAATGTTCAAGTAATATAAGACGCGTCAGCGGAGGTTGACAATGGTTTTCCGAGGGGTGTCAATTTCAACTGTTACCCTCAAAAACGTGCACTATTCATTTTATTATACTGAATGTCTTATTGATTTCGGATGTCATAAAAAAAATTCGGAGATCGTCGATAAGTTCACGCTTTCAAACTCCCCGCTTCTATTTTTCTCAATAAGAAAGCTTCGGAAAAGATTTACCAACCTCTTATTTGTTTGTTTGCCACTCAAAAAGTCCTTTATCATCTAAAGTTTGCACTCGCAAGGATGTTTCGTCTGTCGTTTGTTGTTTTCAAGTAAGCTACATCGGACGCAAGCTTTTATTGACGTCGTCTATTCGGCTTCTTTCAAACGCACAACTGACGTTTTGAGAATTCTACGGTGAACCGTACGCGCATGATTTGAACGCATGTGACATTTTCGTAATGTTACCCGTTGTCAAGTGTGTTGCTAACGCTGAGGGTAACATTACGGATTGTTAAATGCGTCTAAACCAATCAGATTTTAGTATTTAACATGAAAGTATAATAATAAAAAATGTGAAATAAATTGGTCGTCTCCTTTATTTCCCTACAATGTCTGGTCAGTGACGTCATACACGTTCTGTGTGCAGTAAGATTGATTGATTGATTGTTTGTTGTTTTACGCCCCTTTCGAGAATTTTTCACTCATACAGAGACGTCACCATATACCGGTGAAGGGCTTCAAATTTAGACCTTTACTCGGCACTTAAGGCCATTGAGCAGTGAGGGTTCTTTATCGTGCCAACGCCTACCGTGACAGGGGGCCCTTATAAGTTCTCATCCGAAGGACCCGCAACTTTCACTACAAAGTGCCGAGCGCTTGGCGAAGGAACAGTTGCTATGAAATTTGTGGAGATAACGAACAGTATTCGAGCTCAAAAGTCCATTTAACATTACAAAATAGGAGCAGAGCAAACACGGTGCTACCTATCTTTTATCGACGTGATTCGAACACACGACCTTCCGATCACGGAGCGAGCGCTCTATCGACTAATCTACCGTGACGGTGTGTGATTGATTGATTGATTGTATGTTGTTTAACGTCCCTCTCGAGAATTTTTCACTCATATGGAGACGCCACCACTTGCCGGTGGAGAGCTGCAAATTTTGTCCTATACTCGGCACTAACGGCCATTGAGCAGTGAGGGATCTTTTTCGTGCCAGCACCTACTGCGACACGGGACCTCGGTTTATACGGTCTCATCCGAAGGACCGGTCTCCACGTCCCACAGTGGGATTCGAACCCGCGACGTAAGGATCAACTCCTTACTTCGCGACTCTAGGGCAGACGCTCTAACCACTGAGCCACGCGGGCGACTGACGGTGTGTGAGTAAGATCAAGAGTACAATAAAAGCAGGTTACACTGAATCGCACCATGGTGGGGAATTTGTGAACCAGAAACCCAATAATATCTTTTATGTGACTGGTAACAGAGATTATGTATATACATTATTATAACATTCGCGTCGAGTTTGATCTGATGATCCGCGCCTGTCAACGAGACGTGATACGACTCTTCGGATCAAGTTACTGTTATAATGATAAATTTATTATATACCCCCTTTACAACTAGCAAAATATAGTTTAAAAAAAACTTTTGAGATTAATTATATAAGATTTTTCCATTAAACAAAGCATTTTGTCAAGGAACTTTTTGATGCACATGAAAAATAACGTCATGTTTCTGTGTACTACGTCATCAATTTCAGAGAGGGGTGATATGGATTCAGAAAACCACAGTGTGGTGATCCAGAAAGTCGGATCACACCGTCACGTAATTGTACGAAATCTACAGTAGAATTGAGTGATACACACTTGGGTATATAATAAATATTGATATCTTAATTTGCTTGTTAAGTTTTCGTGTGATTTTATAGTTATTTTTCCCGTACTCGGAAAAATTTGTATCACGCTATGTTCTGTTCAACGATATCCTATTCAATATTGAGATAAGCTTCACCTAACAATATTGTTACAGTTAATCAATGAAATGTAGGATTTTAGTTCAATCTTTAATTTTTAAAATTTTGATTCACAGATTTCTTACCAAAATTAATTTTGTTTTTGTCGTTTAAGTTGTCTTGAAAAGTGCTTAATTTATCTTATCTATATGCAGTGTGTAATCAAAAACTTGCTTTAAATTTTTTCACTCTTTTCATATTCTAAAATATTTGAAGAAAGGCATTTCCTCAAACATACTTTGATTTATGCTTCAGAAGTCCCATTATGAAAAAATAATGGGTCCGTAAACATGACTGATAGAATGTTGTTTTACGTCCCGTTCGAGAATTTTTCACTCATATAGAGACGTCACCATATACCGGTGAAGGGCTTCAAATTTAGACCTTTACTCGGCACTCAGGGCCACTGAGCAGTGAGGGTTCTTTTTGGGCCAGCGACTACCGTGAGTGACACGGGACTTCGTTTTTTAAGGACTCATCCAAAAGATCCGCAACTTCAAAGTGCCGAGCGCTTGACGAAGTAACAGTTGTTACCTATTTTTATCAACTTAGGTCAGTCGCGGCCGTGATTCGAACACACGACCTTCCGAACACGCCGTAAACATGAAGAATCAAAACTACTTAAGACATTGATCGGTGCAATATTTCTCCAGCTACATACTGTAAATAAACCAAGAAATAGGATGATAAACACTACGTTAAGATATGTTAGACAACAATAAATAGATAATATACAGAAAAGTTTAACTAGACTTTTCAGCTCAAGGCCTTGTTCCTCCTTAAACAAGTAATTGAGTTTAATTCTCCTAACGTACATGATGCGATACTCACTAGTTGTCTTCCATGTGGTAGAAACATCCATATCCATCTTTAGTCATTGCACCCACTCCTCCAAACACTGGGGTGTACCCTATAAAGCTAGTGAACAACTCAAAATTTCTTCCCCCACCACTGAAAAAAATATGTTAAACAATTAATAGATACCGGTGCATATTCAAGAGGTAACTTGACATCATTATAATTCAATCCAAATTCCTTTGAACAGGACAGCTTTTTTTAGCATTGTTCCTTTTCTCTAAGAAACTAGAAAAAAATTAATGAATTTTATTGAAATTTAATTACAAATCTTGCTTTACTATTGTAATCTGAAGTAAAGGTTCTATTCTGAGTCTGACTTGCCTTTTTGTAAATGATTTATCTTGGAAAAGCAATGGCCTTGGAATGCCTAGTTCCTCAGCTATTGTCGCTAAACCAAGCAAATGTCTGTCACATCCTACAAATATACATATCAAAATCCTTTTAATTATCAGCAAGAGGATAAAATAATTCATAAAATTCATTGAATAGATCCCCCCCCCCCGTAAAAAAAAAAGAAAATTAAACATTTGAGATATTTTATAATTTTCAGTATACATGTACTATCAAGAATGTTTTCATTGATAAAATATTACAATGCATAAAAGTTTGAAATTCAAATAATACGTTTGGAGTTCTTCACTTATTTGCAGAATACTGTCAAAATTTAAAGAACTGTTTCATTGTATTAAAATTAGAGCTTGATTGCGCAACGAAATTAAAACATATTCAGTGACATCTATACCTCTTAATTCTTTTGCTTCCTCCATTAACTTATTGTGTTTGTTTGCTGCCTTTATATATGCAAACTTCTGTTCTTGAATCTGGAACAACAATAATAATAATGCTCACTGTCTTACACATTATGATTAAGTATTTAGATTAACTATTTCTATTTTATCTGGATGTTTTATGGAATCTTTTTTTCTTATCCTTAGATTTTGAGAACAATTTCTCATGTATTCTTTATGTCATCGAACAATGCCTTTAAAGACAAAAAATTCCATACTATAACTGTAACAAGAACCACCCCGTAGTTTCAAGTATATGTATCTAAAACTGCAAAGACTGAAGCTCCCACAGATGTCCCCAACTATACTAGACAGGTTTTCCTTGTAATGAGCCAGAAAATACATGTGTCCTGTTTCCCTGGATCACTTATGCATACCCTTCAAATTCAGTTCAGATACAGCTTATGCAACGTGCAACAGACTTAATATATTCATTGTTATGATAATGAGTGAAATTAGATTAAATATTTTGCAATAGATTTACAAAACCAAAGGTGTGTGCTGAAACATCCATAAATTCATAATATATGCACAGTTTTGAAAACTGGAAACAATGCAGTTGAACTAAGCTTTGTGTTTCTATACATTAGGCATGGTCATAAATACAGAACAGACAAACATGCTTTCGAAAATTTTGTAGGATACATATTGATAGATGAATATGTACCAAAGTTGAATGCAGTTGATGACACTGCATTTGTAATTTAATTGTAATTTGTAAGCCGTAAAAAGTAGGTGGAATCTCAAACAGGAAAACGTTCCTGCAAATCGTTTTCAATTCAATCTCATCAAAAAAATGACTGCATGACAGAATAAGCATTTGACAACCAATCTTACAATTATGATAACTTTGAGGCAGACACGTCAAATTGGTCTAGCTTGTTATCAAGGTAGTCAAATCTTACCAAAGCGTTGGCACTACACATCACTCTACAGAACTCTACTGCTTCCATAGTGCATGATCTTAAGGTTTCTGTTCGACCGTGGTAAAATCTTCTTGTGGTGGCAGGCTCATGTACAGGGGCTGGTCTGAATGAATATTTTTATTGTAAATACATATATTAATCGTGTCACTTACATGCCAAGTGTATTTTTGTGAAAATTGTTCCCTCTCTTTGGCCCCATCCTATACCATAGGCCCAGGCTCAGCCAAACTGGAATTTCTATAGTACATAGAGTTTACTTCACATTTAAAAAATAGATTTCGCAATGCAGTTATTGGATCTTTTAAAAAGACTTATTTTCCTTCAAGTCTTTGCAATACTTTGCCAAAGTTTTACTCAATATCTCAATTTTGCCTATAATTTAAACAAAATACTCAGTAAGTAAGTAAGTTAATTTTCACTTTTTATTTAGATCCGTGGTTTTGAAAGATTTTTGAATTTCTCCTCACAATTTCTGAAGAGGAAATTATATAAAACATTAAAAGTATACAGACAACACACAATATTCATCAGAACAGGTAGACAGGCAGGTAAAATTCAATAACTGATTGCTCAGAAAAGCTAACATTACCCTTTGACTCAAGTGAGCTAACAATTACAATCATATTAATGCAGGTTCCTATATATAATGTTCCCTTTGTTGCACTATGTTATTATTTACCAACACTGAATGTGCATGCATTAAATTCTGATTTCACCAATTGTCCATCCATGTTTAATCGTAGAATAACTTCACACTCAGTATTATTATCTTTAAAACTGTCTTACTTGTGGTGGGTTTTGTAGTAAGCATATTGCAGAGCCAGTTGTACATGCGTGTCAGGGTGATATCTGCATCTCCGTAACTTTTTCTTGCCATATTTTGTATATTTAAAGATGGTACATGAGAGATTACTTGCCTACAAGAAGGTTCTCTGGGAGTGAGTTAACACTATCTATCAGTAGGAAGAATCAGATCTAGAATTGTAAAACATTTTTCTCGTTTATTCAAGTTTAGGTCTCATTATGATTGATTGATTGAATAATTGATTGTATGTTGTTTTACGTCCCAAACGAGAGAATTGTTTTCCTTAATATATCTGCTGTATTAAAAAATTCCATTATTCTACATCAAACATTGTGTATATTTTTTTCAGTTTCCCTTGTCATGATAATTATCTAACCTTCTACCATTCTCAATCTTATTTAATTCCATTACTAAGAATTCATATTCGTTGTGTAGAACTACGTGTTTCGCAGCGGAAAGAGTCAAATACAAATACTGAACATTTTTTAACCAAAAACCAAAAAAAAAAAAAAAAAACAACAACAACAAAAAAAAACAAACAACTGAAATATATCTTCAGATAGAGCTAAAAATGTGTATTTTAAGATGATTAAAAAGAAAAATACAAGAAACTTCATAACTCGGTTTGCTTACATTGGCTAAAAAGAATTTCTCAGCAGCAAGAATGGCCTCTATAACGACACTGTCAGCATGGAATTTCAATTCTGTTGGTTTTGCCAGGTTTCTTATTTCCATAGAACCCTGCAAAAACAGTAAAAGTTTCAAGCAGAAATATCACTTTATTAAGACAAACCCTATGCAGTAGTGTTTGGAACAAATTTTAAAAAAAAATTAGCACTAGTTATTTTACATCTTCTTTAATATTCCAGTTGTTACCATTCATCTAAATCATTTACCTGCCATTTGCCCTTTGACCTTTTAATATTAAGATCAATATAGTAGAAACCTGTCACCATTACCATTCCGTCAAAAGGAGCATGCTAAAAGAAATGCCAAGAACAATACACTCAATAACATTTATCTGAGGAAATTATTAAGCAATGCAAGTACATGATATCAATGTAACAAAAATCTGAGAGCATAAAGGGGTTGGGGATGGGGTGTAGAATTACCGTACATCACAAATACAAGCACATATTCCATTTTTATAGAAAACATGGTTGACACATTTGTCAAACCATCTGTCTCTGGGATTTGTTCCTCCACCTGTGTAGGTAAATGCCTGAAAGGAAAAAAAGAGAGGATTTTTTAAAATATAAATGAAGGGCAGTAAAACTTGTACGATCCAGTCTTGCCAATTGCGATGCAATCTATAAGTCCCTTTCAGTAATTATTTATTCTTATTTGGACAATTTCCTTAGAACCAGTGATGTCTGGATTAGACAATTATATAGATCTATTCATTGATAAACTGCATTATCTCAATAAAAAATCGAAAAAGAATTATAGTTATATTGGAACATAATGATATATAATATACAAAACACTTAAAAATGTCCTAACAAGTGACATAAAACAATATTAACTTTCCTCAGATTTCATTAGGTTTTAACCATTTTTCATATACATGTATATATCATATTTATGTATATTCACACACTCTGTCTCTCTCTCTTTCTCTCTGTTTTCATAACTATATATAAAATATTTTCATTAAATGGCAAATAGGATGAATATTTCTCTCATTATAGATTCCGTCTAGTACATTACATTATATAAATAGTAGACTTTAGAGAATATATTATATAGACTTGCCTCAGAATTATCTTTTGGCTCAAAATCATCAAGTGTAATAGTAAATATACTTGTTTCAATTTTCTTTAGGTTGTAAAAGTTCTCCGGATGCAAAGCACTTAGTCGACGTCTGACCTGTAAAACTGACAAGTTTTAATAGACGTGTTGCCAAACTTGTAGAATCTGTTTCTTGATACACAATTGATACAATCAATATGACAAAAAATACTTGTACTTGAATGTCAATAGAATAATCATTATCACGTATAAGCCAAAATAAGCAAGGTGTTTCTAAGCAGAGAACTTACAAAGAAAGTTTATAACATAACTTGTTTTAATAAGTGAATTCTCATGAATACGAAAATCCTCAGATTTCTGTATTTCTACCATGAATTGGAAACGGTAAAGTTGACCTTAAAACGTCAAATAAGTATGTATCTTTATGGTGTTGTCTGTATGGTGATATTATTTTATCACATTTTTGTATATAAATGTAAGAGAACACATAATAAATAGCTAACGTAACAAAAAATATCATCCAGACATTTGCTATGAGTGAATTCTCTCTACCACATTGTTATAAATAATGTGATTTAAAAACCAAATATTTTTAAATGTTTGCTTACTAGTTATAATTACCTGCATTTAAAATGTTTAAGAAATGTTATAAAGGTTTAGGATGTTCTAAATGATCTAGATTATGAATTGTTGAACAGAATATACTTACTCATCAGGTTATTTGCCAGATAAATACCCAAAACATTACAAATCTTATGTTTAAGAAACTTGCATGCACAGATGCACCCATAACCCCAATGGATATTTATTGATCGGATCACAATCTATAGATTTATCATTAACAACAATAAGAATGTGTTCTATTGCATGAATCTATGTAAAATATATGGACAGTCTTAAAAAATGAATCAGTCTAGCATGTGAAGATGAACAATGTTTTTTTTTTTCAATCTGGAATTTTGTTAGCAATTCATCCACAGTATTTCTTCATACCTCTGCCCATTTCTTTCTCGTTTCCCCTGTAAGAGCCCCAAGCCCGATACCCGGGGGTTCCCTCTCACACAGGTCTTTGATTAAGGTCAGTTGATGCTGTATCTCGGGGGGTCTCAGGGGTTCCTCGTTCTCATCCACGATATCGAAACAGAAAAACCGCCCCTTGTATAACACCACAGCATGAAGGGGTGTTGGTCCCTCTGATTCTGTTGACAAAATATTACATCAGGGACGTAGACACATCCCTCACAGGATAAAACTCTGTCATTCAGTTAACTGAAAAGGTGACTGAATGGCAGAGCTCTGTTATTTAGTCACATTTCATGACTTTTCAGTGACATTTCAGTTGACTGAAAGGTGCAGTTTTATCCTGTGCTTGCATATATTCTCAAGAATAAATACACCTGTTGGTTGTATAATTTACATGCACATTGATAATAAAAAATTACATGAATTACAATTAATTTATTGCACAATGATATAAACTAAAAAATATGTATACATAGATAAAGCTTTATATAATGTGGAGTATCCCCATTTAGCAATTGCATCAGAATGTAGCACATTTTAGCAAAGAAGACCATGAATAGTCTTTCCAAATACAGCCAAATCTTCCCATTTCTCTTTGACAGAATGGGCATGATATTAGCTCAAATGAAATACTTTACCTGTCTTAAAGTGAGAGATCAGTTGATCCCTAAAGATCCCTGGTATCCTACAGGTGGAGAATGCCCTCCTAAACTGGTTCATACAGAGTTTTCTCCCTTTATTGTCTACTTCGGCTTTCAATTTCTCCCTGTGAAATACAAAGTTTATTCACTTTTTTAAAATTTACATACTGTAGAAGCACAAATTTTCCTGGGGATAAAATTTCGTTGATTTGCCACCTAAATAGGTTTCGCTGCGTTAAATTTCATTGTTTCGAAAGTAATCCTATTCAATAGATATTCATATTAAACTTTCGTGTGAAGTTTAATATCGTCGACAATAGATAACAAGGAAATACATGAAATTACCCCCCCCCCCCCCGAATATTTCTGCTTTTACAGTATGCGTTTACTTATCAAGTGGATCTTACTTAAGGAATGACTGTTAAGTTATGTATATGTTATTGATGTGTATCACACAAACGTCTCTCGTAAACATATTTCATGACGCGCAACAGCACAAAAGTCTAAGTTCTTCTTTGTATATTGATACTCAGTACGCACTGATACGCGAGAGTATACGTGAAAATGGTATTCATATAGAATAGTAAACCTTCAGTTTTCATGAGATTGCATGTTCACTAATTTTTTTTTTTTTAAATACTATCCCATAATCAATTTTAATGAAGCAGTTGCAATAAAATTCTATTCTACATAAACAAGTTGCAATCTTGCAAAATGACGAGGGAGAATAGAGCAGTTAACATAATTAATATAAATTCATAAAACAAAAGCCATGAATCTCTCTCTCTCTCTCTCTCTCTCTCTCTCTCTGTTCGACCCCAGTCAAAATTCTTGAAAACGACACTATTGTCAACAAAAAGACCAAATATCCGCTGCACATACACGTATAGTCACTGATGTTATTTCGTACAAGAATGTAAGGTACGTTTTGTCGCCCCTTCTGAAGGAAGAAAAAAGGCTCGTGTTGGCACGTGTTGTCGCCAGTGTCCATATGTACCAACGGACGACAATATGTGCCGTGATGGTTAGATACATATTGTCGCCAGTGTCCATATGTACCAACGGACGACAATATGTGCCGTGATGGTTAGATACATATTGTCGCCAGTGTCGATATGTACCAACGGACGACAATATGTGCCGTGATGGTAGATACATATTGTCGCCAGTGTCGATATGTACCAACGGACGACAATATGTGCCGTGATGGTAGATACATATTGTCGCCAGTGTCCATATGTACCAACGGACGACAATATGTGCCGTGATGGTAGATACATATTGTCGCCAGTGTCGATATGTACCAATGGACGACAATATGTGCCGTGATGGTTAGATACATATTGTCGCCAGTGTCCATATGTACCAACGGACGACAATATGTGCCGTGATGGTAGATACATATTGTCGCCAGTGTCCATATGTACCAACGGACGACAATATGTGCCGTGATGGTTAGATACATATTGTCGCCAGTGTCCATATGTACCAACGGACGACAATATGTGCCGTGATGGTTAGATTCATATTGTCGCCAGTGTCGATATGTATACCGACGGACGACAATATGTGCCGTGATGGTAGATACATATTGTCGCTTAGTACAGCTGTAGTTTCAGGGAAGTTGAAAATGTTCCAAAGTTTATGGAAGATAAACGATAAATGGCGGACGACGACGAACAATCATTGATAGCATTGCCAGGAGAGTGCTTAACATTGGATGACTTAATTTTGGTGCAGAGCCTTTATGATAAATCATTAAGCATACATGTATTATTAAATTTTCTGGAAGCTGATTTACACTGGAATTTGTTACCTGCATTTAAACAAATACAGTTTGCAGAAGAAAGAATCATATTACTGATGCAAAATAATGTTGTGTTTAATTCCTTCAGTTTTTTGCATATATACACATTTTATTCTTTGCGATTCTTTGTACGGGCATGTCCGTGTAACATTTTTTCTGCGTTTCTAAACTACTGAATCAGTCCATTTGCCTTCTACAAAAGGGGTGACACAATCATTTCGCGCCAAATGTCATATGTAAATTATCTTCGCGCCTTTTTCTTGGCTTGTTCTATTGAATGGGTGCACGATAACTTCTATGGAAATAAATAACGTTTATTTCTTTTAACCTGATTCTTAGGCTTTTTATTTTTATTAACAGTAAATTTTATCTCATTTTTAAAAGAACACATTATATATGGGCAAGCAACACTAAAGCAATGGATTTGCTGATTATTCTTACTATTTATCCCATAAGTGAACTATTCCAATCATAAACAAACTCCCTCGACCTATTAAATGGGACATCCCTTCTTGATTCAGTCTGTTTCCAACTTTTTCTTTCAATATTACATGTATTAATAATGTACGTTACAAGGTTAGGTTTTTTAAAAAAGCTTAGAAAGTCAGCCAGTAGCATATTATTTCATGCTTTGTGATGAACAAGGATAGTGACAAGAGTAGGTCAGTACCCATAGAGGAATGGGCTTAACTCCAATAAGGTTCTAAGCAAAGAATCGGCAAAATGAAGAAGACATCATGATCTGTACTAGTTTTCATTTCATATAAAAGCACGTTATTATAATTATGAGAAAGGTCCTGAAATCGATTGAAAAGAAAAAACTAAACAATTTTAAAACTGCACATAAAGATGTATTTTTAAACTCATTTATAATACTTGTACATGTATATGGTAAGACCATCAGCGCGTGAGTTTCGTCCGCGAGGAGGGGGGGGGGGGGTCTTGTTGGTATCTTGTTTTGCTCTAGCTATAAAGTGTACAGTCCATTTACTTTGAGTTCTAGAGCAGCATTGAAGCATTTTTGCTTCAAACACTTCAAGAAAAGGCAGTTAAAACTGTTCATAATTTACTTCGACGTCGAGAACGACGGAAAAAGACCAGTCTATAAAAAGAGGCCATCTCATCAATCTATCACTGACCAGAAAAGCGCGCCCTCTAGTAACAGAGTACATGTAATATGAATTTCTTTAGAATCATTTATATAACTATTTTTCCCAAAATTATAATCTACGCTATCGCACTTTGAGTTTCATCCCAACGTAACTTGTCAGCCCGTGGGCTAACCCGTATATACTCGCCTATAAGTCGGTCCGCCTATAAGTCGGTTGTATTTTTTTGAGGTTATTTTGAAGGGATTTGCATTTGACCCGCTTATAAGTCGGTACAATTTTTTGCCAGAATCAGTTGACAATTTCAAATCAATGCTCTAATGTTTTAACCTTTTTTCGATTTATATTTTTAGAAATGACTCCGATATTTAAATTTAAATCATTAAGAAAAGTACATAATGCACAGATCAAAATAAATTTATTAAAATATTAAAATACCTATACTTTATGTATAATCTTAGAATACATAAATTATACAATACATCTAGACTTTGTTCAACGATAATCATTGGAAATGTTTATAAAATACTACATTTCGACGTCCAGAAAAGTACTGATCTTTTTATTACTCGCCTATAGGTCGGACATAGAGTTTTGGATCAAAATTTACCTCCCAAAAAAACGACTTATAGGCGAGTATATACGGTAATATATGATTGAATGGTGCATGGCATGTCTTAGATATTCGTTAATCTGTAGTATTTGGTTATGAGATTTGACAAAGTCAATTGTACATCTTGTGTAATGAAGTAATGCAACTATGTCGCTCCTTGATGACGGAAACGTTTAGCACCTCTATTGCTTATACGTTCCATAGATATTGATTGATTAGTCAGGCAAGCTTTTTGAAAAGCTATTACTTGTCATGTTTAAATCCGTCCAATTGAGTTACCTTCTAATGAACTGCCAGAATTTGGTGTCGTAGTGTAACAAAATTCCCGCCCTTTCTAGTTGAGTCCCTGTCTTTGGGGTCCAGTAATGATGGTAATAGGGGCCTAAACCAATTAGGTTCATGAAGGGGGCTAAAGGGATATCTGATTCTAGATATCTCTTCTCTTCCCACAATTTCTCTAACTGTGATAAAAGAAGAAAATAATAGGTATGAATTTCTTTCGAATTGTTTCAAGAAATAATGTAAACTTATGCGTGAGCTTATTTTGATTTGTTGAAAATTAAGTACAAAGTGAATCGAAGACTACTTTGTGCAATCTTGGTTTAGCACTGTCAAAATGTTTGGATAATACAAAAAAAAACATAATTTGTTAGTCGTCAAGATTTAGAGTATTAACAATTACGCTAAAGATATAAAAAAAAACCATTAAGCTAAAAAAACCATCATAATATACAGTAATGTAAATTTCAAATTCATGTTGAAATGAATTTGATCAGACAATTTTTCTATTAATTCTTCTAACTACTATTTATTCACAATACACTGCGGCTTGGTCATTATTTGCCACGTTGAAAGGAAATTCATAATAAATATTGCTGCATACCTACGCAGTTTCTTTTATTCCAAGCTTTATGCTGCACACTTACCCAGTTTCTTTCATTTCTAGCTTTATGCTGCACACTTACCCAGTTTCTTTCATTTCTAGCTTTTTCCGCTAGTTTTTTGTGCAGCTCCTTTCCAACACCTGAGGCGAACTGCTGAACAATGAATTCTGTTTGTCTATACTCCTCATCTGTGACATGTGGTTTAACTAAAATGGAAATAAACTATTACATATATCCATTTTAAGCTCTACTGGATGACCACTGGCCTATCTTCTAAATTTGTTATAATTATTATTTTTTTTTTTTTGGAGTAACATATTTTAGTATCTTCAGAGCAAAAGAGAGTTTGTAAAGCAATGCCTATTTTCTATTGATGATGCCAGGAAACAATACCAATTGAAACTCAATCTAAAGTAATTCAAAGGAATTTTCGAATGAACTCACATGACTCTAGATATCTCAGTAGTCTGTAATGGATCGAGATCTGTAAACAGTAACTCACATGACTCCAGATATCACTGTAGTATATGATTGAGATCTGTAACCAGTAACTCACCTGACTCCAGATATCTCTGTAGTGTGTGATGGAGATCTGTAACCAGTAACCCACCTGACTCCAGATATCTCTGTAGTGATTGACTGAGATCTGTAACCATTAACTCACCTGATTCCAGATATCTCTGTAGTGTGTGATGGAGATCTGTAATCAGTAACTCACCTGACTCCAGATATCTCTGTAGTGTTTGATGGAGATATGTAACCAGTAACTCACCCAACTCCAGATATAACTGTAGTGTGTGATGGAGATCTGTAACCAGTAACTCACCTGACTCCAGATATCTCTGTAGTGTGTGATGGAGATCTGGTAAGGGAAGAGAGGGTAGCTCTGACTCAGAACCAAATGTCTTTTCATCCTCTGAGGAAAACAGCAGGTCGGGGTCTGGGATATTTTGGTCATCCATGATAGAATCTTAACTGCAATTACAATAAATACTAAAAGAAATGACAAACTGTACGACTTGCTAAGTGAATGACGGTAACATTAGGTACTTTCGCTTTCCGGTATATTAACAATTAACATAGTTATACACAAAAGTCAATTTCATTACATTGAGTCGCGTTTGTTTTCGTAAAAAGGTGATTCTTTGTTTTAAAATTTACATACATACCCAGTTCATAGATTAAACTACACAAAGTCCTAGTTTTTCTAAACCTAAACTCAAAGTCCTTGTTTACGAACCCGTACTTTCAATTTATGAAACGAAAGTCAAAGTTAGTTTCTTTTCGAAAATAAAGCAGATACAATAATAAAACAGAAATAGGGTAATTAAGCTGGATGATTTTTTTCCTTTTTCAAAGGACAATGTTCCTTTTGGAAATTACTATTCTTAGTAACGATAACCGATAGAAAAAGTATGTTATGTTTGCTGTGTAGACCTGCAGCATGTCTGCTGCAAGTTTGCAGCAAACAAAATATTCGCAGGAAGAAAATTCTCTTGTTCGCAGATGATTGCCGCTAGCTGCGATCTTGCGGCAAACATTGCAGCAATTGCCGTAGGTTTGCAGCAAATTCGCAGGAACTCAAAATTTTTGCATTAACAATTCAAGAAACATACACGCCAATCTGTTGTTTGCAGCAAGTTCGCAGGAAACATTTAACAAAATGAATGTTTGCAGGAATGAAATGCAGATTGTACTGGGGTCAAGACAGAATTCGCCATTTTGAAATGTTTGAATAGAAGTTCTAGATGTTTCAGTATTCTGTAAGAAATATATACTATTTTGAATGATTACAAAAGCATAATTCTGGATGTAGGAGTACACTGGCATACACAACATGTAATTGATAAGATCTGATTTTGTTTTATTATAATATGAAACAATTATCTCTTTAAAGCATGTTTAAGTAACATATGTACTTGCTTGGTCAAATCTTAATTTATTTATGAATTTTAATCTTTATTTTAAGATCACATTTGTATATTCCTTTAATGTATTAAAGGTTCCAAGTTAATTATCATAAATGTTTATATGTTTTCAAATAAATCGGTATTATTGCAGCAAGGTTTCCATATTTGGAAATCCAATGTTTGCTGCTGACTTGCAGCAAACCTCATTTGCATGGTAAAATGCTTGCTGCAAGCTTGCTGTACACTTGCCGCAAACTTGCTGCAATCACAAAGGCTTTGTATAGGCTGTCATGGTTTCTTTAGCTTCATTGCAGCAAGCTTGCAGTAATGTCTGCAGCAAGTTTGTAGCAATGTTTACTGCAGACTTGCAGCAAATGTTTGCAGGAAGGCAATATTTTTGGTAAGGGAAAATTATTTTAAATAAATGAATTATATACAATATATATTTTTTTAAGTTCGAAGCAGACTATTTTAACCCTATTGAATTAATCAGCAATAAGGTAACTTTAAATACACCTAAAGGAGTAACTTCAAATCATGTTCTTTTGAAGTAGAAAATCATAATGAGAAAAAAACTTTACAGATATATAGACGACACAAAAGCTCTGAACATTTTCTAAGTATTATGAAATCAATTTAAAAAAAAAGTTTCATTTTCCAGTCTGAAATTTAGTCTATAAAATTCTTACAAAAATTGAATCGGCAACCATTCATTTGAGGAATTAAATACAAATGTATATACAATTTAATTTGACAAACGTACGTGGTAAGAGATCATTGGACAACGTTATATACGTAATTTTATACCAAGAATAAAACTTTTTAGCTCTTGACTTTTAAGCTCTTCGGCTCTCTTATAGTTTTTCTGTTAATTTACCATTAAAATTTCGAACTTTTATATAATACTTTGAATTTGTATTTTAGGAGCACATTGGTCTAAGAGAATAAATGGTTGAGGTTATAAAGTAAAATACGATCACAAAAAGGATTTCTTAAACTTTGAAAACGTACAAAATTTGTAGCGGTTTCATTTACCGATATCAAGGCCAAACGTCGAGATTGAATTCCTAAGCAGTTTTGAAAACCTAACTCTGATACATGTATGTCGATAGGACGTGAATAATCGAAGAAAGTTACGCACACCATAGCTACAAGTGGATAACTGAAGAATTGAGTTCAAAATCAAGGATCATAATGTCAAGAACTGGTCAACTCCAACAACAGCTTTTATTAAGTTTCACATTTATTTGTTTGTTGTTTAACGCCCCTCTCGAAAATTTTTCACTCATACGGAGACGCCACCACTTGCCGATGGAGGGTTGCAAAGTTTGACCTATACTCGGCGCTCAGGGCCATTGAGCAGTGAGGGATCTTTTTCGTGCAAACAGCTACTGCGCCACGGGACTTCGGTTTATACGGCCTCATCCGAATGACCGGTCTCCACGTCCCACAATGGATTCGAACCCGCGATGTAAATATCAGCTCCTTACTCCGCGACTCTATAGCAGACGCTCTAACCACTGCGCCAGGCGGGCGACCACATTTATTTGTAAGGACGTTACTGTTGAATCAGATAAACACCCCTGGTAAATGGTAATGTATGCCTATTTTTTGTATAAGAACATCTGCTGGATCTATGGTTGAATATAAGAACATCTGTAAATATTATCCGTGGGTAAGATAGATTGTAAGGTACGTTACGTATGACCTCAATATCGAAATCAGTATCAACGAAAGATAAGAATTTTATACCATTATCAAAATTAAAATGAAACACAGAGAATTGAAACAAACTATACTTAAAGCAAGTTAAACAAAGGCAAATTAAATGTAGCATTATTAAAGCCAACAGATTATTTCTTGAAGGAAAAAAAAAACAAACGAAATTTATTATTAAGAATCTTTATTTTGGACTCTGTGATGCACTTAAGTAAAATCCTGCATTGATATGTGCACAATATATTGTAACTCAAATACACAGTACTCTCTCCTTCCGTATATGTTTCATCATGCTTTTTTCCATCAAGTATATATTGTTAATAAAATGCTAAATAATATACCTTAACTATACAGTATTTTGTAAAAAAAAAAAAAAAAAAAAAAAAAGTTTACACAGTACATAGAGAAACTATTTCAAGAAATATTATTTTATCAATAACATTAAAATTGTGGTGCTTTTCACACAATCATAATATCGGTAATATATAAATTTGTCTTCATTGCATGGTTTTTTGATGCATAATATAAAGAAGTATCAAATAACAGATTTACATCTTCATAATTGCACCATACATTGTTATATTAATCTGTTTCTGACCAATGAAATTACTGTGAAATCACTAATTCTAATTTTCAGGGGTTGGGGTTGGGGGGGGGGGTGTATCAGTTTTGGAGTTTCTAGGTATGGAGAGACTAATGAAATTCATGATCACCACAAATTTCATATGTATTATTACTCAACACTTCTCCAAACATGAAATCAAATCCCCAAAAACCAATATTTTTTTCTCAAACGTCGAAAATTTTACCCCACGAAAATATGTGATTTTAAAGTATGCTGAAGTGAAAATTTTATGTCTGATCAGCAGGAAAATATTCAAGTTAAAATTTTTAAATAATAAAATAAGAATCAGTAAACATAGGTAATCAAAGATTACGAAGCTCACCTCGACGAATGTTATCTACATGTAAGGCAAATTTCACATCATATTTTTTTTCTAGTTAGGGTACATCCCAAGATCAATATCCATGCAAGTTTGATTTAATTATAGATCTGCTCAAAAAACTTTTGACCTGTTTAGTAATCAAGAAAATTTTGGTCAGCTCCAACATCCAAAGCAAGTCTGGAAGTTTTCATCCTTAGATGCACCATCTATGCAAGTTTAATCATAACAGGCCATAATATTATATAGCTACTCCAAAAAATTACCCTGGTCACTCATCTGGAAAATGTACGTCAGATTCAGAATCCAAGGCAAGTCTGGAAGTATCCATCCCTAGATACATCATCCATGCTGATTTGGTTAAAATATGGCTAAAATTCACTCATGTGGAAAATCTAGGTCAGATCCAGCATTCGAAGCAGGTTGGTTAGTGTACATCCCTAGATGCATCATCCATGAAAGTTTGGTCCAGGTAGGGCTTATAGTTACTTGGGAATGGACCTGCTCCTACAACTTTAACCTGGTCACTCATCTGGAAAATCTAGGTCAGATCCAGCATCCGAAGCAAGTGTGGTAGTGTCCATCCCTAGATGCATCATCCATGCAAGTTTGGTCCAGGTAGGGCTTATAGTTACTTGGGAATGGGACTTGCTCCTAAAACTTTAACCTGGGACGCCGACGCTAACGCCGACGCCGACACCGACGCCGACGGTATAGCATAAGCTCATCTCGACTTCGTCGAGGTGAGCTAAAAAGTACAATAGTGCATGTGTGTTACACTGTATCTACTATCATTTAAAATAAATTTACTTCAAAATTAAAATGATATGCAAAAATACATGCAATATATAAATGTATAACATACATGTATAAACGATAAATACTGCATTATTTACAAATACACATTTATAATTAACTATCTGAGCAAGTACAGTCTTGGTCACCAGTTTGTGCCTAAATACCATAAATTCTTAAACAATAACTATTATTACCTAACCTACCATATAAATTGTAATTAGGCACTTTTAACTGTTTCCTGATTCATTAAAATATTTTTTTGCAAATCATGAAACAGTCAAACTGTTTACCCGGTCACAGAATGAACTGTTGCATGGCTGAACTGGTCAATTATGACGTCATAAATAATTTCCCGTACTTTTCAGCTATAATATTGAGTTATACATAAATTGAAGCATTTTCATGGCATTCAATTTGACATTATTACTGGAAAAGTAATCCGAATACCCATAGAAATATATATTCAATTTCATATCATTTCAAAAAAGAAGGCCAAGAACACCTTTTCTGAGGTGATTTGGGGGAAATGTAGGCCCCTTTCACTTACTATAGATCTTTGCCTTAAACGTCTGACTCAGCGTGTTATATTCAATCCTTCAAGTCATCAGTATTTTGTTTACTAAATAAAACATGTACATGTATACATCAATTTACTAGTGCATGATAATATCATCCCCATTACTTTTTTCTGATTTTACACCAATCGGTGTGAGAATTTGATTAATATTCATCTCGTTTAGTTTGGTTTCAAGAAATAATACAGACTTTTGTTGATGTATTTGAAAATTCTTTGATTATTATGTCTATATCATTACGTTAAGAAATTATATAGTAGGTTAGGTAATAAAACACTTATTTCATGACAACTCAGGAAACAGTCAAACTGTTGTCCCTCGATAATGGGGAAGACCTGGGAAACTGTTGCCCTCGGCCTTCGGCCTTGGGCAACAGTTTCCCAGGTCTTCCCCATTACCTCGGGACAACAGTTTGACTCTTCCCCTTGTAGTCATGAAATAAGTGTATACTGTATACAGGGAAAATTTCGACCCGTTTTATTTTCGCCCCTTTTGTCCTAAACACAAGTGAGCAAATTTAAAAAGGGGCGAAATCAAAAATCACAGTTTAATTTGTTAAAAAGATTTGTGACTGGGCAAATTTAAAATGGGGCAAAATTGTTTGTGAGTATGAAAGGGCGAAAATAACCTTATATACAGTATTAACACTGACAATTACTAGTAATATTAATCACAAAAAAAGGCTGCAAGTTACATTATATCCTCATTTTTAAAAATTATTATAAAATGAATTAAAAAATAAATCAACACATGTAAATAATCAAGTAAAATACAAGGAATGAGACAAGAAAACAAAAATTTGGAAAAATCATAGGATTTTTTTTTTTCATCTTATTTTTGACAGTTTATTTTAATAGATACTTTAAGTTTATAATTTAAAAGATTTTATTACTTAGCTGTAAATGTCATTTTGAAGTCTTATGGGGCTCATGATCACTCTGAGGCCACAAATTAATAGTTAATGACCCTTTATAAAGTGATCTAGATTGAACTATTAAATACTCAGCGAAAAAAAGGTTTAAGATTACTGCCAATATCTCTCAGTTTTGCTAAACAATATCAGAGTTTAGCGGAGACTGGTGTGCCTGTTAAAACCAGTCCATCCAAGTGGTCCAAACATTCCTGAATGACTTGAGCAAACTTTTCTGATCTGGCAATTTTACTAGTTCTCCATGTTGTCACCACCATCTCAATGCTGTTAACAACAGAGGAAAATCATCAGTTTGTATATCCTTCTATGTACTTCACCACTTGTCTAAGAGTTTCAAATTACTCAATCAGTTTTCAAGTATAAAGATATGTATATGTTTGAAAAAAGCATGTTTATCCAAAGAATTTGTACACTTTTGTGACTAGAGAGACCTCTTTGAAATTTGCAATGATTAAAATGATTCCTTATAACCATAAAAATTGTAAACCTGATATTAAATACTTTCATTTAGGATGCTGTATTAAAAAAAATAAGACTTTAATTCTACTTCCAACCTGAGTGATACTCACTAGTTTTGTTCCATGTGATAGAAACAACCATATCCGTCATTGGTCATTGCACCTACTCCCCCAAACACTGAAGTGTACCCTACAAAACTAGTGGATAGCTCAAAGTTTCCTCCCCCACCACTGAAAAAAAACATGTTAATTTACTGAGAATGGTGCAATTGTAAGGCAGCCTGTATTCATTATATTTATAGTCAATGACCTTCAGCTAATATTTTTTCTATTTTTCTAAACGAAAGAAGAAAAACTTAGGTATAGATCCTATTTACATTTAGGTTTCATAAAAGCTTAGTTTAATTTTAATCTCAAGTATGTCCTCCTTTGGGTCTGACTTGCCTTTTTGTGAATGATTTATCTTGGAACAGCAATGGTTTTGGTATACCAAGTTCTTCAGCTATTGTCGCTAAACCAAGCAAATGTCTGTCACATCCTACATATAAAAAACATGTAAAAACCATCAAGTATACATTCTTTGTTTTTCAAAATAATAAGAGTTATGGCCATGTACATTATGAAAACCAACAAATAGAAATTGTATATATCTGAGAAAACTCTTTCACAGTGTATGGACAATAAAATAAATGTTTGATTATTAAAATCTTATTGAAATATATTAGAGCTTGATTGCACAGAGACATTACTTTCTCCTTGTGACAAACTCTATTTTCAGTGATAGATATACCTGTTCCGTTCCGGAAAATTTTTAGGTATTTGGTTTTGGTGTTTATGTTCAATATACTTCTTCCGCTCCACGAGCTTTTCATGTTATGAATTTTATCGATGGTGTTTTACAGACCCCACAGTGTATGTATTTTTGTTATTTCATTTTCACCATTATATAAGTGATAAATAGTGCATTTCTTTCAATATCTATGATGTATTTAATTTATGCATTTAAATATTTTGGTCATGAATGAATTAATTGCTTATCGGTAATGTACTCCCTGACCTATGATACGTTTTTGCATGTGCTACATTGTATTGTTTATATTTTGTTGTAGCATCTACGGTTTATTCCTAGAGAATAAATTAAGTTTGCTAGCTGTCGTGTCCTCGACTTTTTGGGACAGCATAGTAGATGACTACCGGCCATGTTGACACCAAATCAACATGAGATACCCTCCGGGGAACAGACTCATGTTCAGCCAGGCACCCTGGGATCAGAACCGACAAGAACTTCAGAAAGAGTAAAAGTTCCAACACAAAAGGCACAAGAACAGTTAAAGGAAAATGTAAATAAGTTTAGAGAAAAACTTCTTCATATAGAGAAAAGAATTAGATCAGACATTGAAGAATCTACAACATGTTCAAAAGAATTAACAATACTGACCTCAATCCGCGATAAGATTGAGAGAAACTTTCAGGTTTATAAACAAGTATATAATGACAGTCAGGAATTTATGAACAGACATACTTACAGTGATAGTGAACGAATATTGATAGACAATAGCTGTAGACTAATTAGTGAAGATACAGAATCGTGTCTGACAAAACTCAGTGAGACTATAACATGTATAAGATCTATGGAAGAGGAGGCAAACACTCTTAGTGGTAGAGTGTCTTCAAGTACCAAATCACAACAGAGAGTAGAAGAAGCTAAAACGAGGCTAAAGACTGCAGAGAAGGTTGCCGAGCTAAGACGTCAGAAATCAAAATTACAATTTGAAGAACAATTAAATGCTGCAAAATTGAAACAAGAGCAGGAATGTTTAGACATGGAACTAGAATTGCTAAAACATCAAGAGGAAGTTCAGATAGCAGAAACAAGAGTGAAGTTCGAAATGGGTGATGAAGAAAGGAGTCACGTTGATCTAGGATTACCGAAAGTAGGAGGGTTTGAGAAATCTAAAACTTTTATAAAGAACTTACCTCTTAATCCTCAAGCAGAAAAGTTTGTTCCACAGTCAGATAATACTCTGCCTTCCGTGTCAACAACATGTGTTCCAGAAACTTTAAAACAACCTTATACATGTAATCCACAACAAGTGCGACCAGCTATAAATCCACCACAACCCATACTGGCAGCTTATCCTAGATATCCTATGCAGCCGACATACCCACCCCAACCTATGCTACCTATGTATGCTCCTCATACTCCTCGGCCTATGCATCCTATCTTCTCGACATACACTCCACGACCAATGCAGCCTATGTATACACAGCCTATGCCCTCTAGTGCACAACCTGTGATATCGCAGCCTAGTTTTGAATCTGGGAATATACATTCTCAAAGTGACACTCAACCTCAACAGTTTTCATCTGTGCCGTCAACTGTCATTCCTACAACTACTAGTGCTACTGGTAATTTCATGAACAGTTACATGATGAAGAAAGACTTGATCTCACAAAGACTTCGAAAGTATGATGATGATCCTTCATCTTATAATCTCTGGAAAGGAAGCTTTAAGAGCATAGTGTCAGAAGCCACACTGAGTCCCCTTGAAGAGATAGACTTACTCTTAAGATGGTTGGGACCTGAATCAACAGTTCAAGCTACTAGAATTAGAAGAGCTAATCCTAGTGATACTGGTGCTGCACTTAATAAGATTTGGCAAAGGTTAGATGAACGATATGGATCACCTGAACTGATCGACTCGAAGTTACGATGTGAACTCATGAAATTTCCTGTCTTACAGTTACCAAAGGACAAAACATTGTTATACAGCCTCGTCGACCTCTTGGGGGAAATAGAATGTAACAAGAACAATCCTCAGTATTCACTGCTGTTGTCTTATTATGATACACCAGTCGGCATCAATCCTATTGTGTCTAAACTACCAGAAAACTTACAGAACAAATGGCGTGACAGAGCCGTGAAATTTAAAATAAAACATAACATTCCATTTCCACCATTCAAGGAATTAGTGAAATTTATTCATGAACTCAGTGTTTCCTTGAATGATCCTGGCTTTGTGTTTGATACTCCAGCTCTATACACAGGAAAGGATAAACCAAAATTCACCAAGAAACCAACCACTGTTGTATCAAAGAAAACTGATGTTCAAACAGGAAGTGATGGAAACCCTAAGAAAGGATCATGTCCTTTGCATCCCCATGCTATCTCACATTTCCTTGAAGAATGTCAACTCTTCATGAAGAAGTCAATGGAGGAACGTCGTAGATATGTGTTGGAAAATAAACTTTGTTTCAAGTGCTTAAGAACTAAATGTCACACGAAAAGACAATGTACAGAAAAAATCAAATGTAAAGAATGTGGAAGTAACAGTCATGTTACTGCAATGCACGTGAATTATAAGAGGAAACTTCAAGACAGCTGCTCCCAGACAGCCCACGGCGGGGAGACTGGTTTCATAAACGTGGATTCAAAATGTACAGCGATCTGTAATCAATTCAATGGACGCTCATGTGCAAAAACTGTTTTAGTACGAGTGTACCCAGAAGGACATCCAGAGTCATTTGTGACAGTGTATGCAATGATAGATGAACATTGTAACCGTACATTAGCCTCAACTGAATTAATGGATACCTTGGGTGTAAAAGGAAATGAACTGATGTACAATTTGTCTTCATGTTCTGGAAGGGAACATGTTCTTGGTCGCCAAGCCTATGGTTTCATAGTGGAGTCTCTAGACTCATCTACATCATTGAGATTACCTACCCTCATTGAATGCAGAAGTATTCCACAAGATATATCCGAGATACCTACCCCTGAGATCGCAGAACAATATCCACACCTTTGCGCCATCTCATCAGAAATTCCTAAATATGATCCAGAACATCACATTGGACTTCTGATTGGACGTGATTTGACAGAAGCACACCATGTTTTTCAACAAATCATTGGACCCAAGGACAATCCATTTGCACAGAAAACATGCTTTGGATGGGTTATAATCGGAAATGTGTGCTTGGATGGAAAGCACTTACCTATGCTGGACACTCCAACAGATATTACCATCACAAGTTTTAAAACTTACGTATTACCTAACGGACGATCTACAATCTTTCAACCATGTGACAAGGAGTTGAAAATATTAGAGAGAGATTCGAGTCGAGATATAGATGTTTTCAAGAGAAGACATGATGATAATATCATTGGTCATTCTGTGGAGGATCGTGATTTCCTTAGTCTTATGGAAAGAGAAATGAAAATTAGTGCCTGTGGAAATTGGTCGGCACCTCTTCCATTTCGTAAAGACAGACCTCCCTTACCAAACAACAAACCAATGGCGTTAAAGCGAGCAATGATTCTTGATTCAAGCTTAAAGAAGAATGAGAAAAAATGTCAACACTTTGTTACATTCATGGACAAAGTAATACGTAGCGGTGCAGCAGAGATTGCCCCAGACTTAAAGGATGGACAAGAGGTGTGGTATCTTCCATTGTTCGGAGTATACCACCCCAAGAAAAAGGATCAGATACGTGGAGTCTTTGACTCTTCTGCAGCATTCCAAGGAGTGTCTCTTAACAGTGTTCTCCTCACAGGACCTAATTTGACAAACAATTTAGTGGGTGTTCTCCTTCGATTCAGGAAAGACGCTGTGGCAGTATCAGCAGATATTGAACAGATGTTCTACTCATTTCTTGTTAACGACGACCACAGGGACTACTTGCGATTTCTGTGGTATAGGGATAATGATCCTAACAAGGAACTCATAGAGTATCGCATGTGTGCCCACGTGTTTGGGAACTCTCCATCGCCATCTGTAGCAATATTTGGCTTACTCAAGAGCACCAGAAATTCTGATGAAGACATTGTAGAATTTGTGAAAAATGATTTCTATGTAGACGATGCATTGACGTCTTTACCAACTGCTTCACAAGCAGTCGATTTGTTGAAAAGAACTCAGACTGTACTTAGGAACAATGGCAATATTAAGTTACACAAAATTGCGTCAAACCATAAAGATGTGATGTCGGCTTTCTCCAAGGATGACCTAAGCAAAGAAATAAAACTGCTAGATTTAGAAAAGGATTCGTTACCTATACATCAGAGCTTAGGTTTGTCATGGGATTTATCTACAGATAGTTTTGTGTTTCATGTGGATTTTGCCAAGAAACCTAACACAAGACGTGGTTACTTGTCTATGCTTCACAGCATTTATGATCCTTTGGGTTTCACTGGACCCCTTGTGATCCAAGGAAAGATTATTCTTCGTGAAATTACAGCACTGTATGACTGGGATGATGAGATTGACCCCTCATATGTTTGTCGTTGGGAATCATGGAAAGATTCTTTTACATCACTACAGCAAGTGACTGTTCCTCGCATGTATTTTACCAAATCTTTGAGCCAGAGTGAAATGGTTGAACTTCATGTGTTTTGTGATGCTTCGGAACAGGCTGTCTCGGCAGTTTCCTACATGAGAATTTCAACTGAGATGGGAATAGAAGTATCTTTTGTCTTCGGCAAAGTAAAATTAGCGCCCCTTCATGGACATACCATGCCACGACTTGAACTTTGTGCAGCCTTACTAGCAGTAGATGTAGCAGAAATTGTCAATATGCATCTGAGTATCAAATTTATAACCACAAAGTTTTATTCTGACAGTATGATTGTACTTGGCTACATCAACAACCAAACTAGACGTTTCTACAATTATGTGGCCAATCGTGTTGAGCGTATTCTACGAACATCAAATCCCTCTCAGTGGAATTATGTGAAATCTGCAGAGAACCCAGCAGATCTAGGAACACGAGGATTAAACTCAGCTCAAAATTTGTACCAGGAGTGGTTGAGAGGACCAGAATTCCTCCATTTCAATATAGAAACTGTCAACGAATCCTTTCCTCTCATTAACCTGGAACACGACAAAGAAATTCGTGTCAGTGCAAAAAGGACAGTGGTTAAGGACTTTAACCTAACCAAGAACTTTGAAAAATTTTCCAGCTGGGACTCTTTAGTTAGTGCACTTACAGTGCTCAAGACTTTCATTAGAAAGAAAAAACAAATTGTGTCAGATCCTGTTACGATCAGACGAGACAGTGAATCAGTCATCATCAAAGAAACTCAGAAAACTTTTTTCTTGGATGATATTTATTGTTTACAGCATAAGAAACCTCTACAACGAGACAGTTCTGTGCTTAAATTGTGTCCTTACCTGAGTGAAGATGGCATTATGAAGGTCGGTGGGAGATTGAATCTTAGCGTATTTCCTGAGGAACTGAAGAATCCAATCATTATTCCTAAGAAATCTCATGTGGCGAAATTAATTGTACAGCATTTTCATGAGAAGTCAGCTCATCAGGGCAGACACATCACCGAGGGTGCGATTAGAAACAAAGGCTACTGGATTATTGGTGCAAAGAAATTAATTTCATCTGTGATTCATAAGTGTATTATATGCAGAAGATTACGAGGGAAATTTGAAAGTCAGAGGATGGCAGATTTACCACCAGACAGAATTACTCCAGGACCTCCATTCAGTGCAGTTGGAGTAGATACGTTCGGACCCTGGACCATCGTCACACGTAAAACACGTGGAGGACAAGCTGAAAGTAAACGGTGGGCCATTATGTTTACATGTTTGACAACTAGAGCAATTCATATTGAGTTAGTGGAGTCAATGTCCAGCTCATCTTTCATCAATGCGTTACGTAGATTTATCGCACTTCGTGGGAATGTGTCTTTATTTCGATCAGACAGAGGTACTAACTTTATCGGAGCTACAGAAGATCTTGGGATTGACGTAACAAAAGGACCAGTGAAAAACTTCCTTGATAAGTCGAAGATTGTGTGGACATTCAATGCTCCCCACTCTTCCCACATGGGAGGAGTGTGGGAGAGAATGATTGGATTAACACGTCGAGTATTGGATACACTACTCTTAGGACCTAAAGGAAAAAATGTCACTCACGAGGTACTTAGTACATTGATGGCCGAAGTGACAGCCATAATTAATTCAAGACCAATTACTACTATATCTAACGATCCTGAGGTACCATTTGTGTTGAGTCCAGCAATGCTTTTGAATCAGAAGATATCCGGTCACTATTCTATGTGTATGGATGTTGACATACGTGATATATACAAAGAACAGTGGAAGCAAGTACAAGTCTTATCTGACTTATTCTGGCAACAGTGGAAAACCTATTACCTTCAGAACTTACAATCCCGTCGCAAGTGGACATCTGAAAGAACAAACATGAAGGTTGGAGATGTAGTAGTCATCAAGGATCGTGAGTCTGCAAGATGTCAGTGGTCTATTGGTCTTGTGGAAGAAGTTTTCCCCAGTGCAGATGGACTCGTGCGGAAGGCTTCTGTGCGTGTTATGATTAATGGAAAACCGTGTACATATACAAGACCAATAAGTGAACTTATTCGACTCATAGATTAACAGTTTTATGTCAGTTAAACTGCCAGTTTGAAGTGAGTAATTAACTGTTAAATTTTATTCTAATTTAACCTTGAAAATCATTTTGTGTAGTGCAATGAAATATTATGTGTAGGATCCTGGTCACTGCACCATATTTTCTTATTTTTGTACTGTAATGTATGAATAGGAATGTGTTTGTTAAATTTAATATGATTATGTAGTAATATTGTTATAATAATACCAATATTAGGCAGGGAGTGTTCCGTTCCGGAAAATTTTTAGGTATTTGGTTTTGGTGTTTATGTTCAATATACTTCTTCCGCTCCACGAGCTTTTCATGTTATGAATTTTATCGATGGTGTTTTACAGACCCCACAGTGTATGTATTTTTGTTATTTCATTTTCACCATTATATAAGTGATAAATAGTGCATTTCTTTCAATATCTATGATGTATTTAATTTATGCATTTAAATATTTTGGTCATGAATGAATTAATTGCTTATCGGTAATGTACTCCCTGACCTATGATACGTTTTTGCATGTGCTACATTGTATTGTTTATATTTTGTTGTAGCATCTACGGTTTATTCCTAGAGAATAAATTAAGTTTGCTAGCTGTCGTGTCCTCGACTTTTTGGGACAGCATAATACCTTTCAATTCCTTTGCTTCGTCCATTAATTTATTATGTTTTTTTGCTGCTTTCATATATGCAAACTTCTGCTCTTGAACCTAAAACAATAAAATATGTAATCTAATAATAATGTGATTAAATATTTAAATAAACAATTCTAATTCATTATAATGTCTGGGTTGACCTTTTATAGAATCTCATTTTTTATCCTTAAATCTTGAAAATACTGTTCCTGTACCTTTGGGTTTGATTACCTGCGTTTTGTCAATAAGCAATGCCTTTTCAGACAACAATTCTACAGCAGTATTACCATATAGTATATTGTGGAATCTAGGGAACAGTTCTCTCAGATTTTGTGGATTACCCACGAATTTACATCCCCATGAATCATGACTTTGTCAACATATTGTTCTGTACATATGTGTTACCAACAAAATTATGTCTCCATTAACCTGTATGATGTTTATTAGCTACAAACATTGAAAATCCCATGAATTAAAATGCTTGAATCCATGTACAAATCTAAAACTGAAGCTCACACATTTGTATGTAGCATCAAAGAAGAAAGCTGCATTGCATGACCACATTTTGTTATTGATCGAAGCCTAATCGGCACACTTCTGTTAGTTACCGAAGTTGTCTGCAAACTTCTCAATCTGTTAGGAATTAAAACTTACTGAAGCGTTGGGACTACCCATTGCTTTACAGAACTCTACTGCCTCCACAGTACACGATCTTAAGGTTTCTGTCCGACTGTGGTAGAATCTTCTTGTCATTGCAGTCTCATATACAGGAGCTGGTCTACAATATGGAATAAAATTGTCTCTATATCAACATTTGAATAATAATTTTTTTATTGTGTCATTTACATACCATTTCATTGGTTACCTTGTGTATATTTCACAAAAATAAGTCAAATTTACAAATTGCTACCTTGTATTTCAAGTAAAAATCTTTATATTTTTGTGATGCCTGCAAAGCAATGGGACACTTAGGAATTACTTTACCCAGATTAGCATAATATTTTGATACCATGAAATACTGAACCCTGGTTCAATATAGCACATAGTATTTTGAACCCAGGTTCACTTTTTCACTGCTATATAATGAACCCCTATAAATATTGAACCCAGTGGGTTCATAATATTATGGTTATATGGGGGCTTTACAATTCATCTTCTACAGTTAAGAGAGGTTCAAGATATTATGACCATAAAATATTGATACCCCCTATCTTTTTTTTAATTAAGAGGGAGGGGTTCAAGATATTATGACCATAAAATATTGATCCTCCTATATTTTTTAAATTAAGAGGGTTTAATATGTTGCAGTCTTAAATAACCTTGACTTCCATCAGACATAATATTTTGAACCCCTTCTCTTTATTACTGAAGGGTTATGATTGTTCAACATTTCACTACCAAAATCCCCCCCCCCCCCACTATATATATAACTGTCTTACTTGTTGTGGGTTTTGTAGTAAGCATACTGCAGAGCCAGTTGTACGTGCGTGTCAGGGTGATGTTTGTACTTCCGTAACTTTTTCTTGCCGTATTGTTTATATTTAAATGATGTACAGGATAGGTTACTTGCCTAAAAAAAAGAAACCTGAAATTTAGATCACACTGTCAGCTAGGAAAACTAAAAAGTTAATTGATGCAGAATTTGTCACTCTCATATCAAAACTTCGCTGTCTATTTTAGCACTTGGGAAAAATTCTAATCAGTTACAAAAATAAACAGTGGCGGGTGAATTTCCAACTGACGATTAAAAGTTGTTTGAATAATAGTATGTTTACAGTGCTCTACAGACAAGAAAAAATTTACAACACAAAACTATTTTCTTTAATATATCTACAGCAAATAGATGAACTATACTACTAATTTTATTATTCAATCTATATCCAAGCCTCGGGTGAATATAAAGACTCTTCTGTTGACCATTGTACCACGTATTATGATTTACTTCAATTGCTCAGAATACCTGGGTAAACACAGAATGTTCTAGATACATGAATTATCAGGCTATTTGCTTTCCAAAAAGATTAAAAACAATTCTCATTTCTTGTTTAGAACATATCTCAGCTAAAATTTAAAAAAAAAGCTTCATTATACAAATGTATGTAGAATAGAACATGATTTGAGAAAAAAAGATATGAGCAGTCATTGTGACTTGGTATGCTTACATTAGCTAAGAAGAATTTCTCAGCAGCAAGAATAGCCTCCATAATGACACTGTCAACATGGAATTTTAATTCTGTTGGTTTTGGAAGTTTTCTAATTTCCATAGAACCCTGCAAGAACAGCAAAATTTTCAGATAGATAGATAGATATTACACTGAAAACAAAAACTGACAATTCACACAATGATCAGTTGAGAAGGACTAGCACAAATTATATTACATCTACCTCATATATGTAACTCCATAAATTTAGTAACATTGCCAAGGTTACTCTGTTTTTCTCTCTTAATTATTTACCTGCCATCTGCCCTTTGACCTTTGAACATTAAGGTCAATATAATAAGTACTTGTCACCATGACCATTCCGTCAAAAGGAGCATGCTGAAAAAAAAATCCAAAACAATATCTCTCAAAAATTGTTTATGTGGGAATATTATACAGAAGTCAACAAATAATATAAAGGGAAAAAAAGAGTATAACTAACTTACATCACAGTTGCAAGCACATATTCCATTTTCGTAGAAAATATGGTTGACACATTTGTCAAACCATCTGTCTCTGGAGTTTGTTTCTCCCCCTGAGTAGGTAAATGCCTGAAAGTAAAAAAAAGGATTAAAAGGTTTATCTTTTATTCGCAGACTAGATTATAAACTTAGACCCCCCCCCCCCCCCCCCCCCCGACAAATTCCTGGATCTGCCCCTTGATTTAAGAGCATCTTCTTTCTCTCATTTAAGAATAAAGTTTCTGTAAATATGTAATCATTAGACTTTAGAGAATATCTTTAGACCTACCTCAGAATTATCTTTTGGCTCAGAATCATCAAGTGTAATAGTAAATATACTTGTCTCAATTTTCTTCAGGTTGTGAAAGTTCTCTGGATGCAAAGCACAAAGTCGACTTCTGAACTGTAAAATTCACAACTTTTAGTAGACATCTTGCTAAACGTTAGCATCTTGGCTCACAATTAACACAGTTCATCTTAATATGATAAAAAATATTCATGTATTTTAATGTTGATAGAATATTCATTATTATCTATGAGTCAAAATAAGTAAGGTGTATGAAAGCTTGTTTTGGTGCATATAAATCCAAGTATAAACGGTCAAACCTTGTTATTTCAAACTCATTGGGACCAAGAAAAAACTTAAGAGATACATGTATTGGAAGATTTGAGATATCAAGGGTAATATACTAAAAGAATAAGTGGTTGGGACTTCCAAATCAGTTCGACATATACATGGTATTTGAGATTTCAGTGTTCAAGATAACAAAGTTCGACTGTATGGACAATGTACACTTAGTCTAATATACAGTTTTGGCAAGTACTGATTAATAATTCTCTAGTTGTTACAGACATGAAATACAGTGTATATTCCCTACTGAGAGTAGTGTAGACTACAAACCTCTGCCCATTTCTTTCTCGTTTCCCCTGTTAGAGCCCCAAGCCCGATACCTGGGGGTTCCCTGTCACACTGTTCTTTGATTAAGGTCAGCTGCTGCTGTATCTCTGGGGGTCTCAGTGGTTCCTCGTTCTCATCCACAATATCGAAACAGAAGAACCGCCCTTTATATAACACCACAGCATGAAGGGGTGTAGGGCCCTCTGATTCTGTTGATAAACATAATGTACCAGCATTACCCCTCTCTTCTCCGTTATTATTCTCAAGAAGAATATACACATGTGTGGGTTGTATATTCCACATGTACATCATAAACCTCCCGTATGATTGTACACGTAGGTCAAACCCCGCACTCTGTTTACAGTAAGATTACACATTATAGATATGGAGCTCATAAACTGAGCCTTCTCTTATGGTAATTGCATGAGAACTAAGTTACATTCAACCAAAAAAAAAGAAACCCATGAAGTTAATATTTTGTAATTTCCCTATCCATTTCTCAATGAGAGCATGGAGAGGATAGTAGCCCAAATGAAATACTTGACCTGTTTTAAAATGAGAAATCAGTTGATCCTTAAAGACCCCTGGAACTCTGCAAGTGGAGAATGCCCTCCTAAACTGGTTCATACAGAGTTTTCTCCCTTTATTGTCTACTTCCACTTTTAATGTCTCCCTATGAAATTCAATGTTCATTATACTATTCATATACATGCATACTTTAGATCTGAATTTAAATAAGAAATGCCATCAATGTTATGTACCAACTGGTACGTGAAGCATCTATTTATAATCAAGATTGTAAGAATAAACAAGTGTCAGGTATATGCCACATCTTAAATCCATCATAATAGATTAAAACTCAACCAGCATTGTGTATGACATTGAAAAAAATATAAACAACAGCAAGGTCATGATCCTGTACCCAGACCCCTGCGAGTAGCATCATTTCGAGTTAGCAATAATATAGGGTTACTGAACTTATATTGGTGAATATTGGCACGAGTTGGCTATACTAATGCATGAGTTTGCGAGTGCATTTGTACAGCCAACGAGTGCCAATATTCACCAACACAAGTTCAATAACTCCTTTATTATATAGCTAAAACATCTCCCATTGATTTATATCAATTATTTCAATTAATAACTCAAATTAATAAGAATTTTCAGTATCGGTATTTAAATTATCGTCTCTCCTGTACGTATTCAATAACGCATCATTCCATTGACCCTACCAAGCATTATGATTTGCTTATTGAGGTTTTGTTGAGGCTAATACGTACTAAGTTATCAATTAATAATCTCAATTTTGCGTAAAAATAAACACATCTTACCTAGCTGTCACTACCTATCATAAATTTGACCAGGCAACATTTTTTGTTTACAATGGGGCATTAGATAATGAACGCTCGTATTCCGAATGTTTTGGACATACTCATATACGTAATACAAACTCAGCGTTCAATAAAACGCCAAGATATTGAATGCTAAAATTCTCTAGACTTTTAGTAGATTTTTATTATGAACTATCTATAGCTATTAGCTATATAATAAAAGTACAATATATTGGTTCTAACTAGCATGAAATTTATTTTATAATTAATACTTTATCAATCAAAATCATGGTCTTTATAAAAGGAATACAAAATAGACAATACAGTGCAAATAGAGTGTGATGTAAATCAACAAAAAAAATCAATGATGTGTTAAATTTCTTTATTAACCATCTCTTTCACATATGATTTTTAAGTGTGAAATAATAATACTCAATGTAAAGAACCAGAAAAAAGACTATAAAAAGTAAAAAAAAAAAAAAAAGAGCAAAATAATTTTTACAAGACACCTACATGCTGATACATAGCATTTATGAGAAATCATTTAGCACATCATCATGTTTCATGTAACATGCCATTGTGTTACCTTCTGATGAACTGCCAGAACTTGATGTCGTAGTGCAGCACAATTCCCGCCCTTTCTAGCTGGGTTCCTGTCTTTGGGGTCCAGTAATGATTGTTATAGGGGCCTAAACCAATCAGGTTCATAAAGGGAGCCAGGGGGATACCCAGTTCTAGATACCCCTTCTCCTCCCACCATTTCTCTAGCTGAGATAAAACAAGAAAATGAGAGACATGAAAAGTTTGTCGCAGGAAATACTGTAAACTTTTATATGTTCTTATTTTGAATTGTTGAAAAATAAAGCAAAAGAGTCCTATAATATTTTGTGCAATTTTGGATAAGCGCTTTCATTGTGACATTGTGTTTGGATAATACCCAAATCATAATCTGGGCGTCATCAAGATTTAGAGCATTAAGGATTGAGAGGACTAAGTGCACTGATTTACATTTCTTGAGAATTTTGGGCAAATGAAGGTCAATAACTAATTTGTGCAATCTTGGATTAGCACTTTTATTTTCTGTCCCATTGTAGCAACGTTTTTGCATCTTATCTCAAAATAAATAAATATATACAATGGCCTTTAAGTTAGGTTTTATCAATAGATCACTTTTTTCCCAAACTTTTCAGCTCAAATTGTATATTGACAAAACAGTACATTCAAAGTTTACAGGAGAATTAACATTATGAAAATGACCATTGGCCACTTTGGAAAGGGATTGGATCGTTTTTAGTCATGACTTTCAATTGCTTGACATCAATGACTTTACGATGTACTGCATGTTTGGAATAGATTTAATGTCATACTTGGATAATCTCTGGAAATATTGATAATCTCTCATGCTGTTGACTGAAATAACCAAAATTAATTTTCTTAATTTTGATTAATTTGGAAACATTAATTGTGTCATATTTGTTTGTTTCAAATTATATGTACTTAATCTGAGTGATTTGGAAATGATAAAACAATAAAATTTAATAGTTTTTTTTCTTTCAAGACAATTATCATTAATTTAAATATTTGCTATCATAAACATAGGTAATCAAAGATTACGAGGCTCACCTCGATGAATGTTATCTTTAAGTAAGGCAAAGTTCACATCATATTTTTTTTTATTTAGTGTACATCCCAAGATCAATGTCCAAGCAAGTTTGGTTTAAGTAAGACTTATAGTTACTTGGAAATAGACCTATTAAAAAAAGTTTATCCTGTTTACTAATCAAGAAAATTTTGGTCTGTTCCAACATCCAAAGTAAGTCTGGAAGTTTTCATCCTTAGATGCACCAACTATGCAAGTTTAATCATAACAGGCCATAATGTTATATAGCTACTCCCAAAAAATTATCCTGGTCACTCATCTGGAAAATGTAGGTCAGATTCAGAATCCAAAGCAAGTCTGGAAGTGACCATGCCTAGCTACATCATCCATGGTTTTTGGTTAAAATATGGCTAAAATTCACTCATGTGGAAAATCTAGGTGGAATCCAGGATCTGAAGCAAGTGTGGTAGTGTCCATCCCTAGATGCATCATCCATGCAAGTTTGGTCCAGGTAGGGCTTATAGTAACTTGGGAATGGACCTGCTCCAAAAACTTTAACCTGGTCATTCATCTGGAAAATCTAGGTCAGATCCAGCATCCTAAGCAAGTGTGGTAGTGTCCATCCCTAGATGCATCATCCATGCAAGTTTGGTCCAGGTAGGGCTAATAGTTACTTGGGTGTGGACCTGCTCCAAAAACTTTAACCTGGGCACTCATCTGGAAAATCTAGGTCAGATCCAGCATCCGAAGCAGGTGTGGTAGTGTCCATCCCTAGATCCATCATCCATGGAAGTTTGGTCAAGGTAGGGCTTATAGTTACTTGGGAATGGACCTGCTCCAAAAACTTTAACCTGGTCACTCATCTGGAAAATCTAGGTCAGATCCAGCATCCAAAGCAAGTGTGGTAGTGTCCATCCCTAGATGCATCATCCATGCAAGTTTGGTCCAGGTAGGGCTTACAGTTACTTGGGAATAGACTTGCTCCTAAAACTTTAACTGGGATGCCGACGCCGGGGGTATAGCATAAGCTCATCTCGACTTCGTCAAGGTGAGCTAAAAATGACATAGAAGTGGTCACATAGGACACACTATAATGTTTGTTTTATTTATTCTTTCATGTAAATTACTTGAATGAGATTGGTTGAAAGACATAAAAAAAAATTCTACTACGATTATTGCCGAGATCAAAGAAATGCCGCGGACATTATTCTCCAATAAATCACGAACGTCATCAAAAAATTATCAGATCAGAAACATATGTCAAATCTGTACAGTTGAAATAAATATTTCACTGTATAATCTAATACTTATTTAGACCATATCGATGTGTCGTCTTCCGCAGTCTAAACGTGTATTGCCTGAAACAGCTGATAAATATCGTTTTTATAGCCAAGTGGGGCTGTTCTACGGACCTCCCCATAACATTTACACTCCCGTGATTTTACTGATAAATCAATGAAAAAGACAACTGGTTTTGTTATTTTTCATTCATAAAAATTAATCAATATATGTTACAAGCAAATTTATAAATAATTAAAGGATATTTTTAATCCAGCAAAAGCTGAAATCGTCTGCATTTTATGCAATCGATTCACCCTCTGGTGTTAAATTTAACAGCGAAATTGCGACATGGTGACCTAATTCGTTTCTCTATAGAGGAAACGATCAACTGTATTTTAGAGCCGTTAGTAGAATAGAAATAAAGTCCTTGTTGTCGTGAATGATGCAGGATAACCTCCTCGGTCTCGAAATGTTGTCTGAAATATAAAAGCCTCGGCTAACGCCTCGGCTTTTATATTTCAGACAACATTTCTCGACCTGTGAGGTTATCCTGCAACATTCACGATAACGCGGACTTTATTTCTTAAATAATGTTGCCCTCTAAGAATAGGAGTCTCATCTTCAAGGTCTAGCAAAGGGGAAAAAATAATTGGCATTGATTATAAAAATTATCACATGTATGAAATATACTGGGGTATGCATGTACAGTTCACTGTAAAATTTTACAAGACGTCATTTGTGCAATTGAAAAAAAAAATGCATAAAAATTATGTTTCAATATTCTGGTAAATAAACAAAATTGTCAATAACCTTTATAGCCTAGGTACAGAGGCAGTTTATAATGTGATGTGCACACATATCCAGCTTCTTTCATTCCTGCATGTAGCTTTATGCTGCACACTTACCCATTTTATTTCATTTCTAGCTTTATGCTGCACACTTACCCAGTTTCTTTCATTCCTAGCTTTATGCTGCACACTTACCCAGTTTCTTTCATTCCTAGCTTTATGCTGCACACTTACCCAGTTTCTTTCATTTCTAGCTTTAT
Source organism: Saccostrea echinata (assembly GCF_033153115.1). Classification (NCBI taxonomy): domain Eukaryota; kingdom Metazoa; phylum Mollusca; class Bivalvia; order Ostreida; family Ostreidae; genus Saccostrea; species Saccostrea echinata. The sequence goes on from NW_026889765.1 coordinate 4,924,670, forward strand.
GCCGCACACTTACCCAGTTTCTTTCATTCCTAGCTTTATACTGCACACTTACCCTGTTTCTTTCATTCTTAGCTTTATGCTGCACACTTACCCAGTTTCTTTCATTTCTAGCTTTATGCTGCACACTTACCCAGTTTCTTTCATTCCTAGCTTTATGCCGCACACTTACCCAGTTTCTTTCATTCTTAGCTTTATGCTGCACACTTACCCAGTTTCTTTCATTCCTAGCTTTATGCCACACACTTACCCAGTTTCTTTCATTCCTAGCTTTATACTGCACACTTACCCTGTTTCTTTCATTCTTAGCTTTATGCTGCACACTTACCCTGTTTTTTTTCATTCCTAGCTTTATGCTGCACACTTACCCAGTTTCTTTCATTCCTAGCTTTATGCTGCACACTTACCCTGTTTTTTTCATTCCTAGCTTTATGCCGCACACTTACCCAGTTTCTTTCATTCTTAGCTTTATGCTGCACACTTACCCAGTTTCTTTCATTCCTAGCTTTATGCCGCACACTTACCCAGTTTCTTTCATTCCTAGCTTTATACTGCACACTTACCCTGTTTCTTTCATTCTTAGCTTTATGCTGCACACTTACCCAGTTTCTTTCATTTCTAGCTTTATGCTGCACACTTACCCTGTTTCTTTCATTCCTAGCTTTATGCCGCACACTTACCCAGTTTCTTTCATTCTTAGCTTTATGCTGCACACTTACCCAGTTTCTTTCATTCTTAGCTTTATGCCACACACTTACCCAGTTTCTTTCATTCCTAGCTTTATACTGCACACTTACCCTGTTTCTTTCATTCTTAGCTTTATGCTGCACACTTACCCAGTTTCTTTCATTCCTAGCTTTATGCTGCACACTTACCCTGTTTTTTTCATTCCTAGCTTTATGCCGCACACTTACCCAGTTTCTTTCATTCCTAGCTTTATACTGCACACTTACCCTGTTTCTTTCATTCTTAGCTTTATGCTGCACACTTACCCTGTTTCTTTCATTCCTAGCTTTATACTGCACACTTACCTTGTTTCTTTCATTCCTAGCTTTATACTGCACACTTACCCTGTTTCTTTCATTCCTGGCTTTATGCTGCACACTTACCCAGTTTCTTTCATTCCTGGCTTTCTCTGCTAATTTTTGGTGTAGCTCCTTTCCAACACCTGAGGCAAACTGCTGAACAATAAATTCTGTCTGTCTATACTCCTCGTCTGTGACATGTGGTTTAACTATAAATAAATAATTAAAAGATACAATTAGAACTTTTCTCGATGATCATTAACCTATCTTTTTAAAGACTGAAAGTTTATTCAATGGAAATCTTTACAACAAACAACTATAATTTTTTTCAGATTAAAAATAATAAATTGTGTAGAACCAAAAAGCTCTAAGCTTTTCAGAAATTGATATGAAATTAATTTATATCTAAGAAGACCATGCATGCAACTCTTTTTAATGCCTACTATAAATAAATAAGCACAATAAAAATTTTGTGCAATCATCATCAATATTTTAGCATAAAAAAAAATCATTCAGAGCCAAGCTTTTATTGGTATTAAGACTGCAGTACATTAACTTGCAAGATTGGAAAAATGCTTCTTATGTCATGTCCATCTGTTGCGGTCAAAATATTTGATGATAGACAATGAAATGGGTGGGAACAATATGATATGGACATCTATGAAAATATTGGATTGAAGTTGATTTTCAATCCACCTAAGCTATTTTCATACACAAAGTTCCCAAATAGTTTGAATACTCTATAGATCAGCATTTAATCCAAAAATTTCTGAAAGACATGCAAACATCATAAATATATATAGAAGATAAAAATAAAGATGTATTCTTTCAGGGAACAGCCATTTGATTCTAAAGGGGGGTGGAGGGGTAAATTTATTTCTGTTCATGCCTTCACAAAACAAAATACATTGTACCGGTATATTTATTTCTAGGATAACAAGAGATATTATTTTTTTTCTTCCTTGAAAAATGTTTGACAAACAAAAACAGGGAGGAGGGGAGGGGTGTGTGTGTGTGTGTCCAAAACCAAAAACTTTCCTACTTATTTTCAAGATCTACTATCCCCCTTCAGGAATCAATGGTTGTCCTATTATTTCTTTAAGAAATATTGGACAGAAATCTTGGATTTATAAAAATTTCAAACTATTCTGAAATTGACATTGTCTTGTGGATCAATCATTAACACTGTGTGTATGAGAGTAGCTGAGGTGGATTGAAAAGGTATTTCAATCCAATGTTTTCTCAGACACCTGCACCAAATTGCACCTGCCCGTTTCACTGTATATCATCAAATGTTTTGACTGTAACAGACGGAAATGACGCTGGCTGCATATTTCCAATCTTGTCAGTTAATGGACTGTGCTCTTAATCATATATAAGATTTTATTACATATTTAGTTAATAAAGTTTTTTGCATATTGACATGCCTGACATCACAACAGTCATATCAGCTGCCAGGGCTGATATGGATCCTGCAGGACTGATATGGATCTAAAGGACTGATTCTATTAGTTATGTAGACACATAGAGGGGTAATACGGAAATATATGGAGTCCTTGAAAAAATGCATATTGGGCAAGGCATAAGCCTCACCCAATATGCATTTTTTCAAGAATCCTGCATATTTGCGTATTACCCCTCTAAGTCTGCATAACAAATATATTTTAATAAAATTGACTTTCTCTGAGTTAACCAAACCGTTCCGTAACAACTGTTACGTCGTTTGATGCTTATGTGACATCAGTTATTAGGCTCCTTACCCAAATGAAAACAATTAACATACTTAATATAATCTGGACAGTATGGCACATGGAGGGCCGTGGCATATTGATTTGATATGCAGTGGGTAGGTCACGTGGAGGGGGCACATTAACAATTCTATGTCTGTAAGCAGCATGATATGGTTTAATACAGAATTCTTCTTGACCAATGAAATTTCAAGATTTTTATTAGAGGCAGGATAAGGATTTTTATTATATACGCAACTGTTTGTCACTCTGTTTTACTGCTGAATTTATGCAATCATGTTCCGGATCACCACACTGTGGTTTTCTGAATCCATATCAGCCCTCTTGGAAACTGATGACGTAGTACACAGATAAATGATGAAGTTTTTATTCTTGCGCATCAAAAAGTTCCTTGACAAATGGTTTGTTTAATGGATAAAAGTTATGTAATTGATCCAAAAGTTTCATTTTATTATATTTTGCTAGTTGTAAAGGGGTATATAAAAAATTTATCATTATAACAGTAACTTGATCCGAAGAGCCATATCACGTCTCGTTGACAGGCGCGGATCATTAGATCAAACTCGACGCTTCGCGTCTCGTCTCGTTTGATCTGATGATCCGCGCCTGTCAACTTGACGTGATACAGCTCTTCGGATCAAGTTACTGTTATAATAATAATATATATATATATATATATATATATATATATATATATATATATATATATATATATATATCACACCCTAGTAGATTAAACCTAAAAAATAAGTGTTTGTGATGATAGACCTATTTTTTTTTTTTTAGTTTTATAGAGATGGAAGTCTTAAACTATAACTCACCTGACTCCAGATATCACTGTAGTGAGTGATGGAGATCTGTAACCAGTAACTTATCTCTGTGATGTCTGGTGAATATCTCTATAATGAGTAACTAACCTGACTCCAGATATCTCTGTAATGTGTGATTGAGATCTGGCAAGGGAAGAGAGGGTAGCTCTGACTCAGATCCAAATGTCTTTTCATCCTCTGAAGAAAACAGAAGGTCAGGGTCTGGGATGTTTTGGTCATCCATGGTAGAATCTTAACTGCAATCTTAAAATATATGGCAGTACTCTATAATCCACAGGGATCGTTTTCATGGTAAGTTATTTTAGTGCAATGGGTGTTCTTTTATGTTTGTCTGAATATGATGACTGAGATACTGAATCAGATCATCTGTTAGCTGTCTTAAAAATACCCAATTAATTTAATTTCTATGCACACAAAAACTACCAATATCAGCGAATTTCAGTTTGAATCACCATATTTAGACAGGTATTAAATAAAACAAACAACACTGAATAGAACACCACCTTGACACCGAGCTACAATATCAGCTGCTGAAAGAAGTAAGTTTACATAGCCTACTTTCACTTTCCGGCATAAATTTTCATAATATTAAATTGAATGCATTTCCATTAATGTTAATGCTTTATGTTTAAAAAAACCTACTTATGCAGTTTCATTCATCGATCACTATATCTATCTCTCCGCCGGCAAGATCGAAGTCCTACTTCTTGCGAACTCGAAGTCCTTGTTTACGAACCTACAACTTTCACTTTATAAATTGAAAGTGAGACAGTCGTTCCGCGGAATGTCGTTTGAAAAAATGGCCGAACTGTTTTTTTTCCCCTTACCCACTGAACCAAATGATGTGCCTTTTGTAGTTATAAAATTCCATCGCACCGAAATACACGTAATAAATGAATGAATTGATAAATTAACAAATAGATCTAGACAGAGACATATATGGTTTTTATATGTCTCTGATCTAGATAAATAAATAAATAGATAGATAAATAAGTAAATAGTTAAATATGTAACATTCATTTAAATTATTTTTGAATAAATGAATTCAATCATTTTTCCAGTAAATTTAATACTGAGAGTACTCAGAGGCATGAACCCTTTTTATTCTAACAATTCACTTAAAAGAATCCTACTTCACTAGGCCAAGCATTTTGAAGCGTGTCCATGCATATCATATTTTTCAGTAGATTATCAAAATAATCTAATATTACAAAAGGAAAGAAGAAATGATCCATTTTCTGTACGTGTTTGGAAGTGTTTATGGCTAAAGAGTAAATAACATGTAAGAAACATACACTCTTATTTTTTTTCATCATTCATGTCTGAATTTTAACAAGCCGACATTAAAAAAAAACTTTGAAATTTCTTTTATACATGTAATTGGTTATTGATTTTGTTTTATTGAGATGATATTCTTATGAACAGCACGAGCTTACAATGTAATACATGTAATAAATCTGATACCACTGAGTGTAATTTGGTGTTGCACTCTTTGGAAACCCCAGAAAAAATCTCCAAGAAATGCTGGAGGAAGCAAAAAATATGTTAAAAGTTAATCTTGCATTTGTGTTTTCGTGGTAGAAACGCTGTTTCAGACAATATACGATCTATGAGGAATGGATTATCAGTAAAATACTGGATCAAAAGTACTATATTATATAGAAAGAGAGAAGAGCGCTTTACTCTTGCAGATCTTAGAGTTGTAACGCGGTTGAAAAATGAAAATACTGACAAACCACAGGGACTTGTGGACAGGACCCCCCCCCTCCCGTAAAACCCCCAAAATAATCGTTCCACACAAAAATACCCCAATATACATTCTTATAATGTATAGTGGGGTATTTTTGTGCTGAACGATTGTTTTGGGGTTTTCACAAATTTTTTCCTATGGTACACATGATGAATAAGTGTAATAAATATAATTTGTGGAAAAAATGTCCAACAAGCCCCGGGGTTGAATGGGGGGGGGGGGTCCTGTCCACAAGTACCTGTAAGTAGTATAGAGTGATGCAAAATAAGCAATTTTGAGGAGTGAGGAGCAAAATGAACCCATCATGAACCCGGAAGAAAATTGTGAAGGAGTATTTACGTAATCCGGAAAACAACTTGATCCGAAAGTATTGATTAATCTTCTTAAATGAGAGATTACAAGTAGAGAAAATCAAATTGTTTACTTGTAAAAGAATTAAACTCAGATTCATCACAAAAAAATGTAAAATACAGATAGAAATTTAGAAAATGTTTAATAATGAAGGAGTTTTGGCTTAATCCGGGAAACAACTTGATCTATCTTTTCGAATGAGAGATTATAAGGATAGCATATACTTATTATCTGTATCATTAGAGTATATATAAATATATATGATTTAAAAAAGAGAGGATGAAGAAACGTGTTAATTTTAGCAAACACATCTCTGTTATAAATATTCCCTATGAAGATCGACAAGGGAATGGATGCAGATAGGAGTAAATAGATGTCGTTCCAAGAGACGAATTGAAAATGCATCAGATATTATTGAATCGGGTTTTGATGAAACATCTTGAGAAAATTTCTCTTAAATTTGTAAGGTGTAGTCGATCATGTTAGTTCAATTCAATGACAACATACAATCATCGAAAGCCATACTTCCGATTTGTATCATTTAATAGTCATGATTAATCTATGAAAACACAAAACTGTTAAGATCGGAAACTACGTTTCTGACAACACGATTTGATGATACATTTACTTTCATTTGTATCAAAATGAATTCTCACTGTAAACTGGATTTTGCTAGTCTACGATTTTATTTAAGATTTCAAATCCTTGCTCAGATATTTTATTCATTGTTTAAATTTTTATGTAAAAAATTCAAATCTTTGTTTATATATATATTTCATTTATTTTAAAGTTAGATAATCAGGTTAACAAATTAATTACACCCCTCCCCTTCTTTACGACAAGATATTTTTGTAAATAATAACTTGTACATATTTTAAGTATATGAGATATACAGACATTCTTCCTTCGAAAGGGAACTAAGAGTATAGGTTGGATTACCACTTGCAGAGCAGAATCAAATCCAAGTTCATCTGAAATACAATGAAACTAATTAATAAATGAAACTAATATAGTCTTACAAACAGAGAGTATATTATTACCTACTTATCAGGTGGGACCAGTACATACTGATCGTGAAATCTATCTAATTCTATTTCCACTTCTGAATTATTTAATACAGAAGGATAGAGGGTTAGCATATTGCCCCTCAATCGCTTAATGCGAGATTTCAACATCCATCTGATACTTTTGAACTATTCTGCCAAAGTGTCAAAGTCTTCTTTTTTCATGTTTGACCCATCGCCTGAATTCATAATATTTATAAATTTATTACGTCAGTTGAAGGAACGGGGTGTCCCTAAATTTTGGTCCTTTTGAAATAAGAGGTTTTAGGTCCTCATTATTAACTATATTTACATGACCAGTAATGAATCTGTATGTAAAAGAACGATACATGTAGCTCAAGTCCCTATAATGACAAGCAGTTCTTCACTCTGGCATACACACCTTTGCTCACGGTCATTATAAAATCGGACCATTTGATAATCATGAGTAAGACCATGAACCATGAATTGTGAAAATTGGTTATATAACAAGACATATCTAATTCGTCATATAGATTTATTGACTATGTATATTTTTTAGTGTGATGCATGCATTTTACACAATATGTAAATACATCTTCATCATCACATGTCAATTTGATAATAAAGAATTAGATTTAAACAAAGACTTTGTTTTATTGTTACATATTAATATCAAATCTCTTGTACGTGAATTATTCATCCCTTTCCCCGTCGTCAGATTCTTCCTCGGAATGATCCTGGTAAAAGCTGTCATCAACCTCCAACAACTGATCAAACTCATGTCTATATTTATTAAGAGTACGGGAAACCGCTCTTTCCAGATTTATATCCTTTTTCTCCATAAGGATTGAAACATCTCTCTTGATGTCGCGATGGAGTTTGCTTCGATTCAATTGCGCCAAAATTAAAAGAATTCTTTTGTACTTCTTAAAAAGTAAGTTTCTGTCTTTGGGTAACATCACTTCGCTTACTTCCTCTCGAGCTTCCTTTTTGGAGAGTTTTGAATTTTCCTCCATAAGCTTATAAAATTTTTTTTCGAACTGAGATTGATTTTCCTCCCATACTTCATTGACTAGAGTGGCGAATCCTTTGTCATCATCTTCGTCACTGACATCAGACATGGTGTCGTTTTCATCTGTATTTTCATCCATTGGGCAACCATTTTTGATATGACGCTGTAAATCATATGAGCTGGCATACATGGTTCCGCATTCGGCGCACGATGGGTATTTCTCGTCAAAATGCATATTTCTCGAATTAAGTTGCGATGGCCAAGGATAAGTTTTAAGATAATCAGCAGCTCCCATTGGTTTTCTTTGATAATACAACATATCTTTTTCATGATAATCCTGCATAGGTCTCTGAAAAGCCATCTCCTCGCTTTGATCGTCGGTGTGAAGAGTTTGAGAGTACGACGGATAACCTGGAAACGTCTTCTGTGTTTGATGTTCTGCTTTCAAATGATATCCAAAGTAGTCTCGCGCTCTTATATATGGTTCAAATATGTCCGTCTGGAATCGCTTTGATTCCGGGGTCATTTGCTTTAAATCTAACACTAATGCTCCGTATGGGATAGATACAGCTTTTTCATAAACGTCTAGAAGCTTCTTAGAATTTCCTGGATACATCTGCCGTGCTAGGATTCCGATCTGTTGTCTATCTCTGGGATTTTTAAACAGAACTATGTACTGACTGTTTAAACTCATGGTTCGATTTTCTTTTCCTTTGTTGAACAAATTCTGCATGATACAGATCACACTTAGGTTGCGATGGTGTGCACCTTCTGTAAACAGCTCACAGATCTCCTTGTCCTGGGTTGCATCCTTCATCATGTCGTCAATGATCAAAAGAGTTCTTTCCCGAGGGTTGATAACTGTATCTGAATTAATTTCTTCTGTAATGCCTCGAATAAATATTATACCAGGAATCCAGTACTTTAGTTCATCATAAAGAGGCTGCCATCGCTTATAAATCCACAACATTCTCTCTGGTACTGGACTTATGAGCTGTTTATTGTGAATTAATAGTTCCTTGATCCATGTGGATTTTCCAGACATTGTCGGTCCTGTGACAATCATTGTGAAGGGATGGATAAATTTAAATTTCTCATCTTCTGATGTCTTTGTTGGAAGAGACAAATCTTGAGGAGGAGGGGGAGGAGAGGGAAGAGGAGAAGGAGAGTCCTGAAGAGGAGGTAAGTGCTGAGGAGGAGGAGGAAGAGGAGGAGGAGGGGTAATCATCTCCTGACGATGAGGATATGCATGAGTGGTCTGAGGATATGGTTGGCTCTTTCCATGAGTAATACGTTCATGCCTCCTCATGTTATCGTACCTAGAAAATTTACGTTGGCAGACAGAGCATGATATTGACTGCATGGTTGTCTTGGACAAAATGAATGAATCTTCCCTTTATCCTCTTATATATCCTGTAACTCATACTCCTTAACCCAGGAATTATTTTTTTTTATATCCCTGCCATTTGATCAACACTTTCGTCTGGCGTCTGGGCATGCGTCTTTTTAATTCTTTTTAGCATTTTCTATTTTCCTGTTGTTGTGATAATTCAGAAAATTGAAAAAAATGCTAAAAAGAATTAAAAAGACGCATGCCCAGACGCCAGACGAAAGTGTTGATCAAATGGCAGGGATATAAAAAAAAATAATTCCTGGGTTAAGGAGTATGAGTTACAGGATATATAAGAGGATAAAGGGAAGATTCATTCATTTTGTCCAAGACAACCATGCAGTCAATATCATGCTCTGTCTGCCAACGTAAATTTTCTAGGTACGATAACATGAGGAGGCATGAACGTATTACTCATGGAAAGAGCCAACCATATCCTCAGACCACTCATGCATATCCTCATCGTCAGGAGATGATTACCCCTCCTCCTCCTCTTCCTCCTCCTCCTCAGCACTTACCTCCTCTTCAGGACTCTCCTTCTCCTCTTCCCTCTCCTCCCCCTCCTCCTCAAGATTTGTCTCTTCCAACAAAGACATCAGAAGATGAGAAATTTAAATTTATCCATCCCTTCACAATGATTGTCACAGGACCGACAATGTCTGGAAAATCCACATGGATCAAGGAACTATTAATTCACAATAAACAGCTCATAAGTCCAGTACCAGAGAGAATGTTGTGGATTTATAAGCGATGGCAGCCTCTTTATGATGAACTAAAGTACTGGATTCCTGGTATAATATTTATTCGAGGCATTACAGAAGAAATTAATTCAGATACAGTTATCAACCCTCGGGAAAGAACTCTTTTGATCATTGACGACATGATGAAGGATGCAACCCAGGACAAGGAGATCTGTGAGCTGTTTACAGAAGGTGCACACCATCGCAACCTAAGTGTGATCTGTATCATGCAGAATTTGTTCAACAAAGGAAAAGAAAATCGAACCATGAGTTTAAACAGTCAGTACATAGTTCTGTTTAAAAATCCCAGAGATAGACAACAGATCGGAATCCTAGCACGGCAGATGTATCCAGGAAATTCTAAGAAGCTTCTAGACGTTTATGAAAAAGCTGTATCTATCCCATACGGAGCATTAGTGTTAGATTTAAAGCAAATGACCCCGGAATCAAAGCGATTCCAGACGGACATATTTGAACCATATATAAGAGCGCGAGACTACTTTGGATATCATTTGAAAGCAGAACATCAAACACAGAAGACGTTTCCAGGTTATCCGTCGTACTCTCAAACTCTTCACACCGACGATCAAAGCGAGGAGATGGCTTTTCAGAGACCTATGCAGGATTATCATGAAAAAGATATGTTGTATTATCAAAGAAAACCAATGGGAGCTGCTGATTATCTTAAAACTTATCCTTGGCCATCGCAACTTAATTCGAGAAATATGCATTTTGACGAGAAATACCCATCGTGCGCCGAATGCGGAACCATGTATGCCAGCTCATATGATTTACAGCGTCATATCAAAAATGGTTGCCCAATGGATGAAAATACAGATGAAAACGACACCATGTCTGATGTCAGTGACGAAGATGATGACAAAGGATTCGCCACTCTAGTCAATGAAGTATGGGAGGAAAATCAATCTCAGTTCGAAAAAAAATTTTATAAGCTTATGGAGGAAAATTCAAAACTCTCCAAAAAGGAAGCTCGAGAGGAAGTAAGCGAAGTGATGTTACCCAAAGACAGAAACTTACTTTTTAAGAAGTACAAAAGAATTCTTTTAATTTTGGCGCAATTGAATCGAAGCAAACTCCATCGCGACATCAAGAGAGATGTTTCAATCCTTATGGAGAAAAAGGATATAAATCTGGAAAGAGCGGTTTCCCGTACTCTTAATAAATATAGACATGAGTTTGATCAGTTGTTGGAGGTTGATGACAGCTTTTACCAGGATCATTCCGAGGAAGAATCTGACGACGGGGAAAGGGATGAATAATTCACGTACAAGAGATTTGATATTAATATGTAACAATAAAACAAAGTCTTTGTTTAAATCTAATTCTTTATTATCAAATTGACATGTGATGATGAAGATGTATTTACATATTGTGTAAAATGCATGCATCACACTAAAAAATATACATAGTCAATAAATCTATATGACGAATTAGATATGTCTTGTTATATAACCAATTTTCACAATTCATGGTTCATGGTCTTACTCATGATTATCAAATGGTCCGATTTTATAATGACCGTGAGCAAAGGTGTGTATGCCAGAGTGAAGAACTGCTTGTCATTATAGGGACTTGAGCTACATGTATCGTTCTTTTACATACAGATTCATTACTGGTCATGTAAATATAGTTAATAATGAGGACCTAAAACCTCTTATTTCAAAAGGACCAAAATTTAGGGACACCCCGTTCCTTCAACTGACGTAATAAATTTATAAATATTATGAATTCAGGCGATGGGTCAAACATGAAAAAAGAAGACTTTGACACTTTGGCAGAATAGTTCAAAAGTATCAGATGGATGTTGAAATCTCGCATTAAGCGATTGAGGGGCAATATGCTAACCCTCTATCCTTCTGTATTAAATAATTCAGAAGTGGAAATAGAATTAGATAGATTTCACGATCAGTATGTACTGGTCCCACCTGATAAGTAGGTAATAATATACTCTCTGTTTGTAAGACTATATTAGTTTGATTTATTAATTAGTTTCATTGTATTTCAGATGAACTTGGATTTGTTTCTGCTCTGCAAGTGGTAATCCAACCTATACTCTTAGTTCCCTTTCGAAGGAAGAATGTCTGTATATCTCATATACTTAAAATATGTACAAGTTATTATTTATAAAAATATCTTGTCGTAAAGAAGGGGAGGGGTGTAATTAATTTGTTAACCTGATTATCTAACTTTAAAATAAATGTAATATATATATAAACAAAGATTTGAATTTTTTACATAAAAATTTAAACAATGAATAAAATATCTGAGCAAGGATTTGAAATCTTAAATAAAATCGTAGACTAGCAAAATCCAGTTTACAGTGAGAATTCATTTTGATACAAATGAAAGTAAATGTATCATCAAATCGTGTTGTCAGAAACGTAGTTTCCGATCTTAACAGTTTTGTGTTTTCATAGATTAATCATGACTATTAAATGATACAAATCGGAAGTATGGCTTTCGATGATTGTATGTTGTCATTGAATTGAACTAACATGATCGACTACACCTTACAAATTTAAGAGAAATTTTCTCAAGATGTTTCATCAAAACCCGATTCAATAATATCTGATGCATTTTCAATTCGTCTCTTGGAACGACATCTATTTACTCCTATCTGCATCCATTCCCTTGTCGATCTTCATAGGGAATATTTATAACAGAGATGTGTTTGCTAAAATTAACACGTTTCTTCATCCTCTCTTTTTTAAATCATATATATTTATATATACTCTAATGATACAGATAATAAGTATATGCTATCCTTATAATCTCTCATTCGAAAAGATAGATCAAGTTGTTTCCCGGATTAAGCCAAAACTCCTTCATTATTAAACATTTTCTAAATTTCTATCTGTATTTTACATTTTTTTGTGATGAATCTGAGTTTAATTCTTTTACAAGTAAACAATTTGATTTTCTCTACTTGTAATCTCTCATTTAAGAAGATTAATCAATACTTTCGGATCAAGTTGTTTTCCGGATTACGTAAATACTCCTTCACAATTTTCTTCCGGGTTCATGATGGGTTCATTTTGCTCCTCACTCCTCAAAATTGCTTATTTTGCATCACTCTATACTACTCCTGTATGACAAACCAACGAACACATGCTACTAAACCAATATTTTTGGCTAGATTTTAAGTGGTATAGACATATTTGTGAGAGAGAGAGAGAGAGAGAGAGAGAGAGAGAGAGAGAGAGACTCGATCGGTACGTTATGTTTTTTGACACTACAATAATGTAAAGTTTGCTCCGTTGTAACAAAACATAGTAATTATAGAATTAAGTAACATGAATTTAATCAATTGGCATGAAACGTTGCACATCAGCAAAATAAATATTTTTTGCGCGATAATGTGCTGATCTTGAATTTCTTGATTGTAAGATAACAAAAATTGACATTGTCTACGTACGTTTTGAACAACTTTCATAATATTCATGAAATCCATTTAGAAAATTAGTTAATTCAACGATTTGGAGAAAAATAATTACAACGATTTGAGACGTAAAATGACCACCATTAAAACATCAATAAGAACATCGACTTGTGTTGAAGTTTCTTTTTTCTTGAAATTTGATAATATTTGTTGTAAAGAAGTTTAATTACCACATCGATAGTGTATCAAAGTGTCTAATTAACGTTAAATCATTTGTAAAATGATATCTTAATAAAACCAAATCAAAAAGAGAGAGGAATTCTTTTTTATCTTCTCTCAAGCTCGTAGAAAACTGCGGTGGTATTCTATGCTCATTTTACGATCAATAACTGTCTAGAACAAAGAGAGATATTTCTGGAAGGAAGAATTTCAAAATGAACAAGACTTCAGTTGTCTTCAAGTACCCTGAAATGAACTCGGTGATTTGGTACACGATACTGTCCCTGTTTATGGGTATTGCAATTCTAAGTAACGTTGGATGCTGCATTTTGATGTTCCAGGACAAATCACTCAAAAAGCATAACAAAAGACTGGCTTACTTAATCATAAGTTTGAACGAGACATTCGTCGATGTGATTTTTCTTATTCTATTCTTTTGGAAATCCCAGGAAGACTACAGTTGTTTAGTTTTATCCAGCACGTATATGGTGGGGAGGAATGTGGAGGTCTTGCAACTTGTTTTCCTTTGCTTTGAGCGTTTTCTCGCAGTTATACCAAGAAAAAGACATTTATTTCGACATATGATTACAACAAGAGGTACTGTGATTTTTTTCATTATTTCCATTCTTATTTCATCGTTACTTATCCTGCCGATAACCTTACATTATGGAAGTAGAAACTCGAAAACATGCAACCTCAGAAATTTATATGGAGAAAATGAAAGAGTAGCGGTAAGATATGTCCGGACATTTATCTTAGTTGAAATAATAATTGTTCTTGTTGTGTATATAACCTTGTCAAGAAAAATTAGCAGATTGGGTCGACTTGTTACATGTAATGTTAATCAAAACACACGAGGGAATGAGAAAACAAGCAAAGAACATTGGCTTTCCAATAAACACACTCTACGTACCATTTCTGAATCTTTGAAACAACAGAAAGTCGTAGTGATTGAAAACAAATTCAGCGCAAAATCTTCTTCCAATCACGACTCGGAGGTAAAAGTTCGACCCAATCATGACTTAGAATTAAAAAATCTAACCAATCATGACTCAGAGGCAAAAAATCTATCCAATCATGATTCAAAGGCGGAAAACCTATCCAGTCATGACTTAAAGGCGGAAAATCTATCCAGTCATGCATCAGAGGCAAAAAATCTATCCAATCATCATGGCTCTGATGTACCTTCCACATCCTTTCGCGATGACCATTTAGCACCAATACCCAGAATGACGTCGAAATCTGTTGCTGGAAGGACTAACATTATGCCCAGAGAAAATGTTGTAAACCGTAGCTTAACTTGGCAGAGGCGTGTTTTTCTGATATTAAGTAGTTCTGTTTTGGCAATGGCACTTCCGGTATTTCCAGTAATTATTATCCAGTTAGTTGATTATGTTAAGAGTGATTTTATGACCCCTGAATTAGATGTGGCAGCGACGCTTTGTCAAATGACTCATGCTGTGCTGTATCCGTATCTATTTATACTTAGTACAAAACAATGTTCTTGTGTTTCAAATTTTTGTAAGAAATAGTAAGATAATATTATAACGACAACTACTGCGCATACTGCATATACGTAATAATGATGTAGATAGTGAAAATTAAAGTACAACATTGCTTATTACAAAATCAAATATTGCCACAAAACATTAAAAAAGGTGCCCTAAGTTAACAATATTATTATAATTAATTATAATTAATCAGGAGGAAAAAGAGAATTTTGATTGAACTTTAGGAAATATGATAGATATTTTAAGTTGATGGGATAAAAACAATTTCTTTTTATTACAGTGTAAAAAAAAGAACAGCAAATGTTTATATATTTGTGAGAGAAAAATTTAAAAAGATATGATTTAAGTAGTTTTTGATATCTGTGTGTCAAACACAAGTGTCTGTTCATAAAGGGTACTGTATAACTGCATTCTATGTAATGAATGAGACATATATATATATATATATATATATATATATATATATATATATATATATATATATATATATATATATATATATATATATATATATATATATATATAAAGCACTAAAAACCAACAACACTGTATATCCTTGCCAAGCTCCTTGAACATGTTCTCAAGTATAACAACTTCATGTTTAATGGAGAACATTACCTGCAGGTTAACGGCACTGCTATGGGTACGAAAATGGCACCATCTTATGCCAATATTTTCATGGGCAGACTTGAACGCAACTTGTTACTTCAAGCACCATTTAGGCCCCTTAGCTGGTTGCGTTTCATTGACGATATAGAGATGAAGTGGGTGGAATGTCGCAAGAGCATCGAGGCATTCATTTCGTTTGCCAACAGCTTTCATCAGTCTATCAAATTTACAGTAGACGTTTTTAATTCGAAAAACATATTCCTAGATACTACATGTACCCTGATTGATGGTGAAATTGAGTTCAGTCTCCACAGGAAACCCACAGATTCCAATCTGTATCTTATGCCAACTAGCTGTCATCCCCCACACACATTTAAGGGTGTGCCTAAGGGTCTAGCCACCAGAATTCGGTGCATCTGTTCATCCCCTGCCTTATATCAGGAACAAAGCGGTTTCCTCAAGTCCCACTTAGGCAAGAGAGGCTACAATGCCCGCACAGTACAAGCTACTATTGCTGAGATGACGGAACATGACAGGCAAAACAATAGCGGCAGGGTCCCTCTGGTAACCATATACCATCCCTTCCTTAAGAACCTCAGCGGTATCCTTCAAAAGAACTTGCCAATTCTCCACTCAAATAAACGAACAGATGTCTTTAAGGAGCCCCCATTGGCTGCATATAGACGCCCGAGGAACCTAAAGGACATGGTAGTAAGAACCAGATGGGACAATCCATTACCTAACGGGGGCTTTAAAACTTGCTCTGACAGAAGATGTCTTCTCTGTATGTACAGCTCTGACACAGACAGCTTTAACAGCCCCGTTACAGGCCGCAGCTACAAAATACTAGGGAATTTGTCCTGTCAAACAGACAACTGCATTTATCTCATCAGTTGCAAAGTTTGCTCCATACAGTATGTTGGTGAAACAGGAAATCTCCGCAGGAGAGTCAATAATCACCGTTCTACCATTAGGACCGAAAAACTCAATAAACCCGTTGGGGAACATTTCAACCTTGAAGGTCACAAATGGGAGGACATGACATTAGTGGTTATTGACCATAATCCAAGATGGACAGACGCTCAGAGAAAGGGCAAGGAAAATTTCTGGATGCACAGGCTGAAGTCATTCCGCCCTAATGGTATTAACAAACTAAATGACTTCACCAGGATGAACGTGAACTAGACCCAATCCCGGATTGTAACAAACAAGTTCATTCTCTCTATATAGTGTAAACTTTACCGTTAATCCGCATTAGCAATTCTGGAACAACCTACGCAAATATTTATAGCTTACATTTTTGTTTATTTCTTTTATCCGATTTCAAAATTTTTAATATATCCAAACTCATATTTTAAAATTGCCCTTCCATATTATCTTTCTTTAGTTTCCTTTTATCATGTATAGTTACGCTATTTTAGAGAATGTACGATTTACTACATGGTCGTAATTAATTAGCGATAATTAATTCGTTCAATTATGTTAATCGCACTTCATCAGAGTACATCCGATAGACCGGACGCAATTCATAGCGCTCCGGATTTCTTTCTTCACAACTGTTTATAAACTTCATATTAAACATGTAACATTGTAAATATTTAGTGTTTGGTAGTTTAGTAGTAGTGCTAGTTGTTTTTGCTTCTCTATTTCCTTTGTTTTTATGACGTCTTAACTTTTTTCTTTGACCTGAGGAAGGGACAGGTCGTCCCGCGAAAATTTGACAATTTTTATTGAACGTGTCGTTGGTCATTTTTAGTGCTTTATATATATATATATATATATATATATATATATATATATATATATATATATATATATATATATATATATATATATATATATATATATATATATATATATATATATATTACCAAATAGCAGAAATAAAGTTGATCATTCCTAAGTCTGTATTATGTATCAATCCTTCTATCCGTAAGCAATTGAAATACAACAGAATCAAAGATGTGCTAGGTTTAAAAATTAAATATGGGTATAGGTGTCTGACATCTAAATATTGTGTTAAATTGTCTAGATAACGAACGGTAATCATGCTTAAAGTCCAATTAAACAATATAAATTGTTAGGAGAGAAAACACAGACCTCAGAGAACATCAAAGGTGGGATCAGGTGCCATGGAAAAGTATGCATCCCTTGTCGACCAGTCACATCCATCGAGTGTCCCTAGTCATGACTGGGTAAACAAAGAAATTTGTAGACAATTCAGTATGAGAATAATGGCCTAACAGCTGTATTTAATACTTAGTCAACACTCGACTCAAATACAGATTGTATTTGCTTAGGTCACTGTATCGACAATAGAATTTGCGAAAAACTTAAAACTTGCATGTAAAAAGACTTCTTGTAGAAAACTTGGTCATCATATTTATCATAAAGTTAAGTTGTTAGTTTGACATCGATGTCTTTCTCTAGTAAAACATTCCAACATTATAATTTAATGACACACACTTGAGATAAAAACAAAAATATTAAAATTTTATAAATATTGTACTGTATGAATAATCTTAGAATACATAAATGATTTAATATATAAAGACGTTGTTTAACGATAATCGGCAGGATTGTTGATAAAATACTACCTTTTGTTGTCCGGAAAAATACCAACCTTTCTATGACTCGCCTATAAGTCGGACCCAGAGTTTTGGACCAAAATTTAACTCCCAAAAAACTGACTTATAGGCGAGTATATACGGTAGTCTATCAGATTTATACATTATTTCAATGTTAATAAGCAAAGAAGAAGGGAAAAGAGAAATAAGGAGACCCATGCATGAAACATGGCCTGATGTTTCAGCTTCAGTAGGAAAAAATGCAAAAAGGATGTCACGCAAGTTATTCTGCATTGTAACAATAATTAAAACTGTGTGAACTATCACTTAATTTTCATTGTTTTTTTAATAATATAATTTAATAGGTTACTGAAAAAGAAAGAAGAGGTAAGGTACACATTATATAGTCAGTTCACGGTACTCAACGATCATTTCATTAAAATCTTTAAAGAAACACGGGACAGTTTGGGTAACGACAGGGTGTTTAAAAAACAATAAACTACTCAAAAACTGACGAATTTACCCCATATGGCTTGGGTAATAAAATAAACAAACAAATAAACAAACTACATGATGTCAATCTGGAGAGCCTTAATTATCTCCGCAAATAAATATTGCTAGGGGGAAAATCATGACAAATTAATTTTATATGTACAATTGTTATATTTATATGATAATTTAATAGCCATAGGGTAATTGTTTTTAATCAAATTGAGCCAAAACAATATACATTTTGGTATTTCAGAGTATAGAAAATGCATATACTAGTAGTTCCTTAGAACTACTATGTATAGTATCGTGCAGTGAAAATGCAAGGTTTCGTGTTCATCATAGGGTATTGAATGTTGTAGATTTCCTATGAATTACGCGGAATGTAAATATTTATATATAAATACTGTTTTCATTACACATTACAATAATATAGTAATACATACAGACACGTAATCAACGTATTTATGTTCCATTTCCTTTTATAATGAGGAATTAGGAACTTATGCAACAGATACAAATCAAGAATTCAGTTTTTGTAAATATGGTTACTAATGATTTCTTTTCATCTTAGTTGATTAACAAATTAAATTAGACATTAAATCTAAATAATCATACAGCGTTGTTTGTTCCATCACAGACAATATTATATCATTATGCTTCGTATCCTTTTTAATCAGGAATGTGGAACATTCATTTCTTTCCTCTAATAATTCACTATTCGAGCTGATCAATACATAAAACATAAAAAAAAATAAACTCACATGTTGCAATTTATTCTCACCGAAAATGTTCAGCATTCTAATATTAATTTCAGACATGATTCTACGATATATAAACAAATCAATTGCTTAGCAACCGATACATCATCTTATATCTTTGAGCAAAGTGCAGATAGTTGAGAAGAAAAAGTACTACAGAATTAATTGCCAGTACTAGTATGAAACTACAGTACAAATACATGCACTAATACTTAGAGGATTGATCCGAGTACCATGCGTTGATGTTCTAATGTCATATTTGATGTTTAAATATTAAATTGTATCGTATATCAAATTTAATGTTTTGTTTTTCAAAATAATTCTAGTATATATATATATATATATATATATATATATATATATATATATATATATATATATATATATATATATATATATATAAGCTGTAAAATGATAGCTAGTTTTGCATGTATAATTTACTCGACTAAATTTTTATGTTATCTTTTTAATTTTGTAAGATTTATTTTATATTGATTCAAACATACTGTAGGGCACTCGTTTTCGTGAGCTCAGATTCTGTTGTTTAATTGTGGAAAATATACTGATTCACAGAGATCTAATTTCGTGGTCAGTAAATGTTGTGCCTTAAAATTTCGTGTAGACCTTAAATTTATGGGTCTTTTCGTACCATGCAAAACAACAAACACTATCCCCCAAGACTTTTTTTACAGTACACCAGCATGTCTTAAGATTAGGTATATGAAGGTAATTTTGTCTTCCTATCATTAAGCACGTCCATCGCAGATGGTAGATTATGGTAGGAATATTTACACGTGTTTATTCACTCTTTTTATGATCATTGTATGTCTATTTAGAAAATATTTTGCGCCAAACCTCTTTTGATAGGTGATCAGTTTAATATCATATAAACTGGAACCGAAATAAATATGGGTGTATATTTAGATAACGTTATCGATCCTTATAACAGGTATAATGAGCGACAGGTCAACCACTTCATTGCTTAATACCTTATGAGGTTTTTTTTATGTTTGGTATATTTTTCTCTTTTCAAATATAAGAGTACTTTTACTTGTAAACTTTGCGGTTTTTCGTTTCATAAGTTTTGGATTGTGTTTAATAAAAATCAATAGAAATTAACAACCCTATACATTAAAAATAATGAGGATATTTCCTAAATACTTTGTTTTGGTCAATAAACGAATTAATTGTCCAATCACGACGTTTTTATGCACTGAGGTTAAATATGAATTATGACGGTTGATGACAGAAAAAAGATATACACGGACCTAACAAGAAAAACATAACCCAAAAAATTTTGTTTTATTTCCGTAATTTATTATAACAAATCGTTTACATGACCATGTTCCTGTTGTTTGGATTATTACGATCTATTTATCGCTGTATGTAATGAACCAACAAATAACCAGGAACAGATATATGTTTGTAAGACCACGACATGAACTCATTACTAGGCAGAGGTCTCACGGGGCAGAATCAAAAACAAGCAAATAAACGACAGGTCAGTGTAAAAATATAGTCTTACTTGTTTACAAAAATATTAATTGAGCTAATGTGTTAATAATTTTTTGGCTGTTTAAACTATTTTTAATGCGAGAAGTATTGCTATTTCTTTTATTTTTGGTGTTTTATATTTCCATATTATGTATTGCATTATATTATTATGTATTCTGAATACTATTCAACATTATGCATGGTTTGGATAAATAATGTGATTATTTTTCAGTCACAATATCTATAATTTCATCTTTCTCTTTTAATTAAATATTATTAATTTATTGGTGAGTATTTTTTAAATTAATTTGATTAAATTCTTTATTATTTTAAAATGATTTGATGATTCAAAGACTACACTCTACCTCTACCCCGTTTGTCTAGTGAATAATAAAAGTAAATTTTAAGAAGTAGTTACAAAATATCAGATTTGAATTTAAAAAAAAAATAAACATGCTAATATTGTTAAGATGAGTCGTATTTTCAGGTATCCGGAAGCATGAAATATTAATGAAAATATTTTCTTCATTTACTTGCTTACAGCCCACATATTGATTTGCTTATGTACATTTTACAAATTTGATTATTTAATCTATGGTTGATCTTTTAAGCTATTTAGTCAATATTTTCTATGTAGTTATACATTAGTTATATACTTTTATATATTTATTTACGTTTTATTTATCTGTTTATTTCATACCACAGCTGCCATGAATTTTATTACCGTGTTGGTGTACCTTTCTCTGGTGTTCTCGGCTGCTCTTGCTCAATGGGCCCCTATGTGTAAGTGTTCACGATTATCTTTTTATAAAGGCTTTTTCACTGTACTACATGTATTTGAAAATGAGCAAATATTATTTGATATTTTCTTAAAATAATGCCGTCAAGGAAGCTTGGCACCAAAAAATCTGTTAAACTGATCAACGCGAACAAAGGCGGTTTCCTTCTAAAATATTTTGTGTATACATATAAAAGCTTAGCATTCCCGTAGAGATACCAAATTTAACTTCATAGCATATAAATGTATAGTATTCCGACATTCTTACATAATTTTCAGCAGAAAAAGGTCATTTACTTCAGGGAATTCTTAAATATACATAACATGTACACTTTCATATCATTTTATCATTCTTTTTAATAAAACTGAGTAGTTCATTGAGAAATGTAAATGTGAAAGGTTCCTCTACTATCACCAGATGAAACAAAGCGATCCTTAGTCCAATCAACTAGCGTTTTTCAAGGAAAGTACATTAAAATAGCGTTATGTTGTAAACGCTACATTAACATTAAACCGGCTGGGCGGGGCAACGTACTAAATACCATCTGCTTAATGTTTATTATAAGTTGTGGATCTTTCTATTTGTATGTGCAATACTTATTAATCTGTTAAAAAAAAGCTTATATAATAATTGTGCTTTGTCTCTTATTCTGACCTGTCATGAGTGAACGTCCAAAACCCTTTTGGATAGCCCTCATGTTTGTTAGGCGTTTGTCAACCAAGGCTAAATTAGTCATTACTATAAAACTCTCTAAACTATTATTCAAAAGATACCCTTAGCCCCCTGGAATTGTTTGTCCGACAAGAAAAAAAAATCAAGAAACGTCTAAAAATATGGATAAAACATTTAAATAGAATTTTAATAACTTTATCACACAAGATCAATACAATTCCCTTATATTTCTTATCGATTGAAGAGATTTTATAAGACGGAACCCAGTACAAATAATTAATTGATCACGTTTGTTTTGGTAAGTGTACATTTGTTAACTTTTCTGACCTGTTTTTATAGATTTTTACGGAGGGGATTCCCCGGACCTTCCTGACGCCCCTGACGTGTATTTCGCCAGACCAGGGATTCCCTACATACCACGAGGACCAATCATGTACCGGCCACCTATCATATACGGATAAACAGAATCAGAACTTGTACATACTTGATTAAATATTAAAAAAAGTCATTAAATAAAACATTGTCATACTTTACTATCAAAGTTATATAAATTTCACAATTTTTACTGAATTTCATCAGGAATTTTGCAATTTGTATTTTTTTTTTAGATTGATCACTGTTCGTTTTCTTCACATTTTTCATTCCAAACAAGTTAAAAACGCAAACAGGTGTCCATGATGCTTGTTCATATCTATATTCAATGTTCATATGCTACATAATTGCAATGATCAAACCATGTCTTTGTATTTTTTTCTGCTTCAGATATGCTATTCAAAAAGCAAGCATTGCTTAGAAATAAGATTATTGATTGTTTATATTTAATTTGAACATTAATTCATCTTATAATTTCAGTGGTTTCTCTCACAGATTAGAATAGAGAAGGTTCCAGAACTTTTTTTTGAAAATTTGTAAATGTAACCAGGATATGTGACTTTTATTTAGGTTATGATGATATCGATACTTTTTTCAACGTGTTTGTACATAAACGACCAATATTTATTTATTATTTCATCAAAGAATGCAAATACACATGCGCTTGATAGTCCTGGGAAATACATGTAACCAAAGATGGTTTAAATAATGCTTCCGTATTTCTATCATGTTCTCTGATAGAATTTGGAGAGAGAAAAAAATCAGTGTATATAAATTTGTAAGGCTAGTTTGAAAACTAAAAATATACACTTTAAAAACGGTTGTTTCTAGATCAAGTCATGTCGATTTTAATGAAGTGGACATGTAATGTTTTTCTTAAAGCTTCGGAAAGTTAAAAGTATTTTTCCTTCATTGTTGCTTATTTCTGATTCTGACACATGTTTCTTATTTTGATATTTTACTAGAAAGAGACGTTAATGGTAATCTAACAACAAAACTTTATGATAAACCTGATGACTTCAACTTTTCTATCGTCAGCTTTCCTTGCTTCCCTTACTTATGCAGCAATATACCCTTATCACCTGCATACGGGGTTTATATTTCTCAATTGATTCGATACGCAAGAGCATGCTCTACATATGAACAATTTCTAAAATGAGGTAAATTATTGACAAACAAGTTGATGAAACAAAAAAAATCAACAGCCTCGTTTTAAGTCATTATTTCGTAAGTTCTATGGTCGATACAATGACCTTGTCAGGGTTAGGGTACAAATGCAATCTTTCATTAAGTCAAATGCTAACTGACGTTTTTCATACTAATTATTAGACCATTATTTACACACTGAATCGTCGACAGATTTTTCCTGATCCGTTATTTTCCGATCATGACAAGGAGCACATGGCGGATGTGACCGGTTGGCAGAAGATGTGCACTCCTCCATGGCACCTGATCCCTCCTCTGATATTTTAGAGGTCCATGTTTGCTCTGCTCCTGATTTGTATTGTTTAATGGACATTTGAGCTTGAATACTGTTCGTTATCTCCATATATTTCATTCATATAGTAAGGGAAATGAAGGTCTTACCCCTTGCCTTGAACATACTTATTTCAGGTGTGCCCGATATATATTGTTCTTGCATTTAGTGAAAAAGGTTTTAATAAAGCACTAATGACTTGTGTTACTAACGTAGGATAGCTAAATTATAAATAAATGATATGAAAAAAATATCAGGAATTATCATATCCGAAATTACTTTTATAACTTTGTTGCGTTTCAAGTCTTCCAAGAACATGAGGAATGTATTATACAATGTACTCATCATAGTGAATGACAGTCCAACCTTAGTTTTTGAATGCCCTGCATCTTTTAAATTTTGACTGAAGCAATCTATTCAATCAAGTTCATAAATTTTCAAATAAGATCAGAACACACAATTGTCATTATAAAATAAACTTGCAGTTAATTGTGCTGTTATATATAATTTTTGACAAATTCCCATGAATACTCCTTGTCAACATATTATTAAATACTTTGATTTTTGTTAAGATATTGCCAAAGTATTTAAATTTTCAATTTCATATTTTTTTTATGTTTTGTCGTCAGTTAAGATATTACCTTGGTATTCGGATTGTTTTCTGGTAATGACATCTAAGATATCTCTTAAACATTCATATAGTACGTCACTTAACATATACATTATTCTTTCTTGATCATGTGCAGATGCCTAAGGGGCGTGATTATTATTAAAACTCAAACATTACGTACATGATCCAATAGTCAGGAACGGAGGAAAATATCTATTAAAGATTTTTGCATGTATTGTTCTAAAAAAAAAAAAACAAAGATAATTATAAGAAAGCGTATCAAATTTAGAAAGTAAATTAAAACTTCTTGATTTAAAACATTATTCTGAACATTACTTACATTATCATGAAATAGATATGAGGTACAAACGACAACTTGAAGAAGAAGTAGATAACTATTATTCCCAGAAATGCAATGGATTGATTGATTGATTGTATATTGTTTTACGTCCCATTCGAGAATTTTTCACTCATATAGAGACGTCACCATATACCGGTGAAGGGCTTCAAATTTTGACCTTTACTCGGCACTCAGGGCCATTGAGCAGTGAGGGATCTTTATCGTGCCAACACCTGCCGTGACACGGGACCTCGGTTTTTAAGGTCTCATCCGAAGGACCCGCAACTTTCACTTCAGAGTGCCGAGCGCATGGCGAAGGAACAGTTGCTACCTATTTTTTATCGACTTAGGTCTGTCGCGGCCGAGATTCGAACTCACGACCTCCCGATCACGGAGCGAGCGCTCTACCGACTGAGCTACCGTGAACGGTGAAATGCAATGGAGCCTTTGATACTGATTCATTGAAAAAAGTTCAAGAAACAACATTTGAATATAGTAATGTCGCAGGCCCGAAATTGAATATGGATAAAAAGACTGTTTATTGACAGGACATTTTATGGATATGTATCTACATGAAATATATATTTATGGTGTACAGATTGCTAAAAGTCATGTAAAATCATTAGATGTATATTTTGGATACGATAAGGATATCTGTTATGATATGCACTGGACAAAAAATTAGAGAAACATAAAAGAATACTGTTTGAAAATTAAAGGCAACACTTAATGATGTCGGAAAATGTGCCATGATAAATACATGAGCACTATCTAAATTGGTGTATAATGCTTTTATTTTGTCCCCCCCCCCCCCAAAGATTAACTTTCCTCAAAAATGTATCAAAAATTGTATTTGATTTTCTATGGAATTAAGAGCAATACGCTAATCGGATAAGTTGACAAAGGAAGAATAGGTATTTTTAATATAGAGAGTAAATGTTTTGCTGCAAAGGCTTCTTGGATAATAAGAAAACTACTATCTAATAATAGAAGATAATATATAAAATGTTTAATAATGTTATAAAATTCAAAACTCGAATATTACTCTTCCACGTGTCTTTATGACCACGACTATCGAAAATCTGCACTTAACAAACAATATGAAATGGGGTTTCTATTTCGAGGGATATATATCCTTTTTTATAAAACAAACTACGTTTTAGAACACAGTTTACATCTGCATACATGAACAAGAATTACATTTAATGTATTGTGAATCTGTAATTTAGATTTAAAGCCTGTCATAAAAACTTTGATGATTTAATTTCTTTTATTGTATTAAATGTTGACCGTTTCATTGTCAACACAGCGTACAGAACAAAAACACACTAATGGTCTTTTATTATAGGATTTAACAGTAAAGGTCATTGGAAATAATTTATTTGATATGGAATAGTTTCATCTATTTGATCAATATTGGATCAATTTAGTGAAAATTTCTTTGACTATTGTAACTACAACTCATCTATGAACGACACAAATGCACCCATTTTCTTCAGTAACAAAAAGTAGATAATAATTTTGACAGAAACGCTGCTTAAATATTCTTTAAAATAAAAGTAAATTATTTGCTCAATACGGATTCAGATGACACATTAATCACTGGAGAAGACACAGTAGTTGTAAGGATACCATGGACAACACAATACGAATCCTGTTTCTCCAAACTGTTGTCTTACAGTTGTTCATTTATCCTTGTAAGCCACACTTCGAACAACATCTTTTTAAAGACTATAGCCAAATAGTAAAACCGAGGAAAAATCAAAGTGAACCCGTCAATGTGAGCATTGAAATGCATTTAAAAACAGTTCACGAGGTAGATGAACATTTGCAGTACATCTCATTCACCGCTTGGTTCTATGTTCAGTGGGAGGACGAATTTCTGACTTGGAACGAGACTGATCATTCCGGAATTAAGGAGATTACTGTACCTCAAGAAAAAGTTTGGGTTCCTGATTTATATCTACTTTACTCTGAGGGAGACTTTTACACATCAGGTGCTTAGTCTTTCATCTCAGTGACATCAAAGGGTCACATGAGTTGGATTCCAGGAGGGAAATTCAAGGTCACTTGTGATCTGAAGATGAAAAAATTTCCTTTTGACAACCAGACATGTGTGCTGATACTCTCCCCCTGGCTAAGGCTTGACTCTGATCAGAAATTTATCCCAGTAAATCCTGTGCAAGATGTAAAGAATATAACACAAAATGGAGAATGGGAGTTCACACGTTTTTTATATCGTGTAGAGCATCAGATTGAGTACGACATGACATTTTTATTTTACGAACTGCACCTAAAAAGAAGATATCTTTATTTTGTATTTAGTACCCTTGTGCCTATCATAGCACTAGCTGTTTTGAATTCTATGACATTTCTTATTCCTTTGGAATCGGGGGAGAGAATCCAGTATTCGCTGACCCTTTTACTAGCTTTTACTGTCTTTTTAACATTATTCGAACAAACGATGCCCCAAAGTTCTACTGATGTACCCTATCTTTCTCAATATGTTGGTTTCCAGTTGTTTCTTTGTGTCGTTTCAACTGTGATGTCGATTATTTCCAGGTCAAGAATGAACAAATATGATACAAAGGAATCTAAATTTCACAATGAATCCTCTACCCTTGAGTGTGGTTATCAAGACAGAAGATCGGAAAAATTCTCCAAGTGCAACTGCAAGGAGCAGCTCAACAACAATACAAAACCGGGAAACAAGTTTCAGTTTATAACGAATTTTACAATCTTTCTATTAAGCATCGTTTTACAATTTCTTTCAATTACATTGCTTTTCATTTTATTCTGGATTTGATGGTTATATACACAACGGAAAATACTTTGAAGGTAATTTACCAATATGAGAATATAAGCATCAGCACCTTCAGGACATTCTGTCTCTGCTTTTCTTTGAGAGTGAATCAACCTTATAAGGTTTATATAAATAGAAAGTTTCTATAAATAGAAATGGTATACATGTGTTGTATAATTTGTTAATTTGAATCACAGCAAAGTCATACACTGGATGAAACTATTTCATTTAGTTACATGAGGATGTGATTTGGTGGAATAACTCTCCTATTCTGCCAGATTTTTTAAAAGACCTTTCAATGAACATTGTTGATGTGCAGTTTCATCCTGTTATGAACAAATTCTGTTTGTTTTGTTGATGAAAGAAAGAAAACTAGAAAAAAGAAAAAAATAAATTTCAGAAATTAGAAAGAACTCTTCTTGTTTTATTGTCTTTACAGAATGTGCAATTTGTATAATGAAAATAACTATAATTAAAGCCTCTTTCTACGATTAAATATCTAAATGAAGACTTTGTTACATTGGTTTATACATTGTAACAATGTTGTGAAAGCTAGAACGCAATTCTGATTATATTGTACATTTTTCTAGCAGAGCTTTATTTTTCATTTCATTTGAAAATGTTGATACTGATTTACAGAGAAAAAAAACATGCAAACAGAATAAGTTAACAAAAGAAATTCTGTAAATGTATTACATGTATATTCAACGTGTACAATATTTGGCGGAAATTGATTTTGAACAAGTGAGCATAGATTTCATTTAATGCATTTCTTAATGTTCTTATTTATATATATATGTACATGTGCAAGACATTTAGCGTTGTACTGGAATTAGTGTAAGTTGTTTTTCGACAAAAAGTATACACAGTCAAATGCAATACGTTTAACCCCCCCCCCCCTTCCAAAAAAGTCATCGAGGAATATTCATAAGATAATATCTACACTAGGTTAGAAATCTAGGCACGGCCTTTCCATTTGGTAGCAATTGCAATGTCGATACTGTTGCATGGGAATCTTTCAAGTCCAAAGTGTGCAATGTGAATGTGATGGGACTTTTTAGCAATACACAGAGACGTATGCGTAGTCATGGGCATCGGTCTTTCAATATACTGTTATACCCGATGTCTCCTTTGATTCACTACTACTTTATCAAAATGAACAATGAGGTCTTCATCACATTCGCTCCAAACTTTTTTTTGTCTCTTTGAAAATTTTAAATAGTCCATTTGATAAAGTCAAGGAAAGTCCATATTTAGATTTTTCGACACCAGAATACAGTCTCGGATCTGTGGTTATAGATATTGCCAACCATAGTCTTTTTAAACTTCTAGGTTTTACGGAAGAAAATGTTGCTCAAACAAACCGTTTGTTCCTTAAACTTTAATATGCCAAAAAAAAAAAGGAATTTATGCAGTAAATGTAAGTAATATTCTCAGTCACAAAAGGGCCCAGTCTTGTATTCCACCATATTCTAAGTTGAAGTCCACACCTTGTATCTCTTACAAATATACATCGACTATTGCTTCTAAACTTTTTAATTACAAGAAAACTCTACAGGGCCTAGATATCAAAACATCTGAAACACAATCCTCCAACGTGTTCACGGTCTCCAACAATGATGCAATTATAGACGTCATTATACATTTATAACTTCATATGATGTAATATTCTAAAAAAAAAAACAACAACAACAAAATCCTTCGTTTTAGTGTGTCCTTAAAGTTATTTTAAATTTCTATAATGGGTTTTAATAAATGGTGCTACATGTAAATGAATGAAATTCTAAGGCAAAAGTCAAAATAAACAGAGTTATCAGAATATTTAATGTTGTTGTTAACAAATATTTTATTGCTGCTATATACTGCTCTATTAAAGGTTTTATGGCTGTTGTTATATTACTTTTAGATCAACCCTGGTAGGTTTTATCATTAATGAAGAAAATAATCCATTTCATGCAGTTAGGTTCGTTTTGAAATCTGAGCTTATATCTATGAATAAAAAGAGCATTATGTCCGGAAGTGAGTACCGTAACTTACATCCATTACATTCATTTAAGGAGACTGGATCCTGTTGTCAAAAGTATTGAGAATTTTTTTATCAAGTATATTTTTGAAATCTGTACAAATATCTTAATTAAAAATTAAAGCCAAAAGTGAGGGTCAATGCGCTTCTTTATGGCGCTACGGAGCATTTAATATGACCTTTTGCACTGTAATTACGTCTACAACATAAATCAATGTTTCAAAGTTTTTCCTCTAATATTTTTATCCAAATAAATTATGGAAACAAACACAGTCTTTTTTCATCTTGAATAGTCTCTTTAAAATTTGTGACAACAAAAAAGTTTCAAATTACTTCGCATAGTCAATTATTTGACCTTTTTTCACTCAAAAAATGTCACTTTTCTGGCCTTAAAAATTTAACAACCGATAAAATCATTTGAAAGTAATGACATTTTTCTGAATTTAAGCAGAATGGTTATATCATCTTGTATATTTAGAAAAGAAAATTAAAAGTGTGGGTCTGTGATGTTAATTTTTAGATATAACTAAAATTGTTAATTTTAGCCAAAGTGGGCAATTTTCTCCCAGGACTTTCACAATATATTTGCTATATTTGTTCAATATGATGATAGAATTCATGACGGTTAATTTAATATATTATTTAGGACCAGCATATAACATTTTACTGCATAAAATAACTCTGTGTGCAGGCTGCATGTAAAAATAGGAATTCAAATTTAACAATACTGTAAATATTTCGAAAGAGAAAAATTGAACATTTTCTTCTAAAAGCCTTCCACCACAAAATACAGTTCCTCACTTAATGCTTTCGGTATGGAATTTAATCATGGGGTTTTAATTGAATACAGTTTAATAAGCATTGTAGAATCTAAATTTATTGTAAGAAATAAAACATTATGCAGAATTTTTTAAATAGAAGTCAAACAAAAATCTGCTCAAAAGCTCAGGAACGAACCTCATTAAGGAATTGTGCTGTACATACCTTTTATTTGGTTTATATGATGGCTATTTACACAGAGTACATAGACTGTGGAACAATGCCACCCTAATGGCAACTATCAACAAAATAAATAAATTGAAGTGTTCGGAATAAATTTTATTTTCATATGAAATTGCCTTTTGTTGATTATAGGATCAAAAATAGCAAAGACCTCTTTAAACGCTATTGTAACTCATTTGCCAGCATTGATCCTCAAATTGATGATCATTCAATGAAAAATATGAAGAGTTCCTCTCTTCCCAATTAGATCAATAAGTACGAATTTGCATTATCTCTGACTTCAAAATAGACACTAATGCATGTCCCCCTTATTAACAAATAAAGGTTTATATTATATAGAAATTAAAAGTTCTTACACGTGATTTTTTCTCAACCATACACAAATTCAGATAGCATATTATTTTCTGGACAGCGTATCAAAGTTAAAGGAAACAATGGACATCAAAGATGAGTATTTATTTTTCAATGTTGCTTTTGTACAGTTGTACATATGTATATGTCAGTCCAGTTTTGAGCGTGATCTTTTCAAGGATTATAGTCAAATATTAAAACCAAGAAGAAATCAAAGCGAATCCGTTAATGTCAGCATTCAAATGAGGTTGAAAACAGTTCATGAGGTAAATGAAAATATGCAAAGTATCTCTTTCACCGCTTGGTTCGACGTTCAGTGGGATGACGAATTTCTGACTTGGAATGAGACTGATTATTCCGGAATAAATATGATCACAGTACCTCAACAAAAAGTTTGGATTCCGGATTTATATTTGTACTCCTCTGAGGAAAACTTAAACACGAAGGATTTTCTAACCATTATTTCAGTGACATCCAAAGGTCACATGAATTGGATTCCAGGAGGGAAATTTGTGGTGTCTTGTGATCTTCAGATGAAAAAATTTCCATTCGATAATCAGACCTGTATTTTGTCTCTGTCCGCCTGGCTTACACCCAACTCTATTCAAAAGCTTATCCCAACACAACCTTTAGATTATGATGAAGAATATATAACACACAATGGAGAGTGGGAGTTTACACGATTTTCATACAGTGTAGAGTATCATATTGAGTACGACATGGCAACTTTGCATTACGAGCTGCACCTCAAAAGAAGATATCTTTACTTTGTATTTAGTACCCTTGCACCCATTTTGGCACTAGCAGTATTGAATTCTATGACATTTCTTATTCCTCTAGAATCAGGGGAGAGAATCCAATATTTGTTGACCCTTTTACTAGCTTTTACTGTCTTTTTAACATTATTTGAACAAACGATGCCTCAGAGTTCGACAGATGTACCTTATCTCTCTCTGTATGTTAGTTTCCAGTTGTTTCTTTGCGTCGTGTCAACTGTGATGTCGGTTATTTCCAGGTTAAAATCGAACAGAAATAAGATTAAAAAAAATAAATATAACAAAGGATCCTGTACCCTTGAGCGTAAATATCGAGCCAAGAATCATAATCAAGAAAAAGCACCCGTACAAATCATCAATTGCGAAGGAGGACAACAGCTTTACACAAAAACGGAAATCAAATATCAGTGCATAATGAATTTCAAGATGTTTTTATTCAGCAGTATTTTACAATTTCTGGCTATAACAGTATTGATCATTTTATTCTGGATTTAATGAATATTTGTATAAAGAATATCTTTAATCAGGATGAATTTTTTTTTATCAGCAATAGAATAAAAGTACTAACATCTTTTAGGACATATATTTATTTTTTTTTTCTTTTTACGTTTTATTGAAGGCTTGCTTTGCATATACAATTACGAATATGCCCTGAAACATTCCGATTAAGAGCTTTCAATTTCGAGTGTGCCGTTTTAAACAAACAAGAGGTCCAAGGGCGTTAACGGTCACCTGAGTATAATACAACAATTTAGAGGATCCATAGAGTATAAAATGAACTGAACCCTTGACCCTGGGGCCATGAAATTCACAATTTTGGAAGAGGCATCCTTGCGTATCATAACAATGTACATGTCCTTAGTTTGTTTAAATAGTACTCCCGGGCAGAGAAGAAGATTTTCAAAGAAAAAATTCACCTTCACTATAGGATCTATATAGCCCCACCCTAGAACCAGAACCCCTGAAACTGGGGCCATGAATTTCACAATTTTGGAAGAGGCATCATTGCTTATCATAACAATTTACTTAGTTTGTTTCAAAAATACCCAGGAGCAGAGAAGAGGATTTTGAAAGCATTAATGCATTTTCACTATATAATAAATAGAGCCCGGCCCTAACATCGGAGCCCCTGATCCAGAGGTCATGAAATTCACTATTTTGGAAGAGTCACCCTTGCTCATCATAACTATGTATTCAATTTGTTTCAATAATACCCAGGAGTAGAGAAGAAGATTTTCAAAGAAATAATGCACTTTCAATATATGATCTATATAGCCCCGCCCTAGCACCAGAACCCCTGACCCTGGGGCCATGAATTTCACAATTTTGGTAGAGTCACTCTTGCTTATCATAACTATGTATTCAATTTGTTTCAATAATACCCAGGAGTAGAGAAGAAGATTTTCAAAGAAATAATGCACTTTCACTATATGATCTATATAGCCCCGCCTTAGCACCAGAACCCCTGACCCTGGGCCATAAATTTCACAATTTTGGTAGAGGGCTCAATTCTTACTACAATCATGCCAACAGTTTAACTGCTTGATGTCCAGGAGTAAAGAAGAAGATTTTTAAAGATTGCATTAATTTTGGTGGTTTTAGCCCCACCCCTCAGGCCCCAGGGGGGCAGGAGCCATGATATTCACAAATTTTGTTCCTTCACAATTAGACGCCATATGCTAAAATTGGCTGAAATTGGTTCAGCGGTTTCAGAGAAGAAGCTGAAAATGTTCAAATGTTAACATACGACGCACGACGGACGACGACGGACGAAAACAGATAGAAAAGGGTCACCTGAGCGACTCAGGTGAATTAAAAATGTCGTCTGGTTAACCGCTCAACGACAATATTTTTGATGGGTAGTGGCAGCTAGGTACGAACTGAATCATGACTCAATAAAATCTTCAATAAATAAATCACTATGCTTGATAAGGTCATTGCAATGATTTAATACTGAACACTTCCAGGACAGACGCTGATACTGCACACGTTTAATGTACATACAGATATTGAAAAATTCTCATTCATTTTTTAGATCAGGTCTTCCAACAATCTGTTGAAATTCCCATGGGTACCAATTGCGCCCCGTTCATAGCAGTTCTATTTTTGTATTCATATGAAGCAGAAGAATGAGTGCACTTTAGCAGGTTGGGCACAGTTCCTTTTTCGGGGAAGTATTACTATAAAACGGGATTATTCCTCTTTTCAGTAATAAAAAACATTACTGCATACGGGAATTTTCGTCATATTTTTAAAATAATACCCCAAATCCGTTTATTAAATAAAAAGTGCATAAAAAATACGATGTGATGTGTTTAAACTTTATTAAACCAACCTCGCTGACAAAAAAATTCGGTCCTTTAGTGCTGCAGACAGGAGTAAGATGAGATTTAATCGTAGACATCATAAGTATTCTTTAAACGGATGTGAATTTTCCCGTGTAAGTTATATTATTATTTGTTCAAAAACGGAAAATTTCATAGTTTGGTTTCGTGGAGGTGACATCTTTTGAACACGCATAGGAATTTAAACTCACGTGCAGCAGTAATCCACGACTTTTACTTCAATTTTCACTGTTGATAAATGATACGAAAAGTATGGAATCTTATAAGGGCATTCATGCTAAAACCATCTTTGAAAAACTATCTTTTAAAATTTAATATTAAAAATAATTATTTTCATCTGTAAAAGAAGCAGTAGTATAAAAAAAATATTTTTACGATGTCTTTAAAAGAAATGATATAAAATTAAATTAGAACGAATAATTTCATGAACGAGTTAGCAAGTGCTGAACGTATTCAATCTCACAAATTTAACACAGATAAGCTTCCGTAAGAAATTTATATCGTAGAAATATTTCATCGCTCTTTTTCAGCATTTTGCAGTGATAAATATTGTAATTTTAAGCATACATACACTTAATAGACTATAAATATTTAGAGGATGTAAAATATTCTTGCACTTAATCTTTTATTCAAAGCAAACATGAAAATAAAGGGTAAACGAGTGAAAATTCCCGTATACAGTAATGTTTTTTATTACTGAAAAGAGGAATAAACCCGTTTTATAGTAATACTTCCCCGAAAAAGGAACTGTGCCCAACCTGTTTAGAGTGTCATTTGGAGCCTATTCGGCCACCCATTTTAAGCCTTTAATTAGACTTTATTGCTAAATTAATCTATGATTATTGTGCATACATATGCTTTTGATATTTATACTTCGAATTTTTTGTTAAACATATTGCTATAATTCCACACAACGTCATTGAAAAGAACATGTATAAGCCTTAAATTCCGGAAATTTGAACTGGACCACTTTCGAATTTAAGGTACCCGCAAATGGGCGGAGATATTTAAATCGCATGGAAGTGGAATGTAAACATTTGCACACTATTTCCAGATTGATTCAACAGTATGAATTAAAATGGAGGAAAGAAAGATTGTGTAGTTTCATGATTCACACAAATAATAAATGATTCATGGCCATACATATTGATCATTGTCATGATTCGTATCCATACGTTTGATGCCTAGCACCGAATTAGATCAATCTTAAGTTTTCGTATATGATAAAAAATGCCCCCTCTTTTTTCTTTAGCTTTATCATTTTTCGTTTTATATGCTGAATGCTTTTCAATTCAAAGAATGAATGTATGTTTTAAGAAAGATTCACATTTACATGACTTCGATGTCACGTTCATGTAGTACGTAGAGTAATACAAACGTGTAGTGAAACAAATTATACATGTATGTAGTACTCACGGTGATACATATTTTATTATATGTATGTCTAGATAAATAACATTCGGAAATGAAATATAAAATTTTAACTTAAAATTTGAGTCGCTAGGTTAACATGAAAACTTCAAGAAATACAAACTATCAACTATCTGTAATTTAAATTAACATTTTATTGAAGGAACAAGTATATTTCAGATTAAAACAAGATGTGTTTGTGAAACACTGATGCCCCCGTATGGCAGCTTATGGCGAAGGCTAAAGTTTCTCAAATGCAAGTCAAAATCCAGGCCAAAAGATAAAAAATGTTAAATTTGAAAGCCCTAGCTGCAACTGTTCAGAAGTTATGGCCAAGGTTAAAGTTTTTTAAAAGTAAGTAAAACATCAAGGTCAAGGTCAAAGTTGTTGGTATCCAAAGGAAGGTCTTGTCACAATGATTACATATGTAAAGTATGAAAGCCCTAGCACCAACCATTCAAAAGTTATGACCAAGGTTAAATTTTTTCGAAAGTAGGTCAAACTCCTATGTCAAGGTCAAAAGGTCAAAGTGGTTGGTATCCAAAGGAAGGTCTTGTCACAAGGATTACATATGTGAAGTATGAGAGCCCTAGCACCAACCATTCAAAAGTTATGGCCAAGGTTAAAGTTTTTCGAAAGTAGGTCAAACTCCTATGTCAAGGTCAAAGGGTCAAAGTGGTTGGTATCCAAAGGAAGGTCTTGTCACAAGGATTTCATATGTGAAGTATGAAAGCCCTAGCACCAACCATTCAAAAATTATGGCCAAGGTTAAAGTTTTTCAAAAGTAGGTCAAACTCCTATGTCAAGGTTAAAGGGTCAAAGTGGTTGGTATTCAAAGGAAGGTCTTGTCACAAGGATTACATATGTGAAGTATGAAAGCCCTAGCACCAACCATTCAAAATTTATGGCAAAGGTTAAAGTTTTTCAAAAGTAGGTCAAACTCCTAGGTCAAGGTCAAAGGGTCAAAGAAGTTGATATCCAGAGGAAGGTCTTGTCACAAGGAATACACATGTGAAGTTTGAAACCCCAAGCACCAACTGTTCAAAAGTTATGGCCAAGGTTAAAGTTTTTCAAAAGTAGGTCAAACTCTAAGGTCAAGGTCAAAAGGTCAAAGTTGTTGGTATCTAAAGGAAGGCCTTGTCACAGAGAATACACAAGTGAAGTTTGAAACCCCAAGCACCAACTTTCAGAAGTTATGGCCAAGGTTAAAGTCTCATAAAATTTTGCAAAAGTGGGTCAAACTCTAAGGTCAAGGTCAAAAGGTCAAATATGATGGTACCCAAAGAAAGGTCTTGTCACAAGGAATACACATGTGAAATATGAAAGTCATAGCTCCAACCAATCAAAAGTTAGTGGCAAGGTTAAAGTTGACAACAGACAGACAGACAAACAGACAAACAGATAAACAGACAAACAAACAAACAGATAAACAGACAAACAGACAAACAGACAGACAGGACAAAAACAATATACCCCCGGGATCTTTCGATCCGGGGGCATAAAAAACATGGTCAACGAAAATTCTACAATGTTACTATTTCGATAATCACACGCTTATGTCTTCAATATCTCTTTCATTTCGGCAATCCAAATATTGTCAGGAATGAAACTAGCATAGCCGTAGGAACCGAGGGGGACTCGGGGGGGGGGGGCGTGCCCCCCAATAATTTTGCCGATATATAGATTACTATAGTAAACATAGATACTATATGCTTGTGCCCCCTCAATAAAAACGTCTGATGACCTTTTTTTTTTTTTTTATTTTATTTTATTTTTTTTTTTTTGGCTTGTCTAGGAATTTTTGGTAGTTGATGACTTTTTTTTTTTTGCTTGTCAGGAAATTTTTATTAGTGCCCTCTTAACTGTCAACTGAAAAATGTATGGCTGTGCCCCCCCCCCCCCCCCCCCAACTGAAATTGCTTCCTACGGGCGTGACTAGTGTTTAAGGATGTGTCTGTAGATGCCTGCAGACCATAATACAGAGGCGACATGAGCTAACACAGCTACTTACTAATCGTGCACTTGATTTGCACTGGCAATACCAGAATTTCCTTCAAAATACCAAACGAAAAAACACAGTTTAGTGAAAGAAGACAAGGTAAACTTTTAGACCCTAATAACATTTTCGCAAAATTCCTCATTATTTTGAAGTTGTTTAGGCCGGTACAAACGGTGAGATTTGTAGTTAACTGTATAATACAAGTATTATATTTGTATTATAATACTTTCCTG
This sequence comes from Saccostrea echinata, assembly GCF_033153115.1. Lineage (NCBI taxonomy): Eukaryota > Metazoa > Mollusca > Bivalvia > Ostreida > Ostreidae > Saccostrea > Saccostrea echinata. The sequence continues at coordinate 4,962,780 of NW_026889765.1, forward strand.
TACACACGCGCGTTTATACGTTTTATTAGATTGTTAATAGAAATTAGGGATTTCTACGTGTTTCCCTCGCAATATTTCTCTCTCTCTCTCTCTCTCTCTCTCTCTCTCAATAATGGAAAACGAGATTCTGTTAGCAGTATCTGATATCGTATTATGCATTGCATTAAAACTGAAAAAACAACAACATCGTAATGGAAACAGCGGCGGAACACTCGTATATGTACTTGGTGCACACAATGCATCGCTAGATGAGGTGCAAAGAGAAGACCTCAGTAGTTATAAAAACTTCTTTAGATAACGCTGCATTTGAGCAACTTTTACAATTACAGGTAGTTACTCATTTTGATCTTCTTCCCATAAAACGACAAGTTTTTCGATATTTTTACTGCTAAAGTCGACCATTATTTACCACGTGCTTTTTTTTTTGTTACGATAAAAATAGGATGACCACAACGTGAGTACTTTTGATAGGTTTAAAAATGAAAAATAAGTTAAGACTTGTATTAAGAAATAGAGCATTGCCCTATATTCTTAATACAGTTTTATAAGATTCGAAAAATCTTAGGATTCACTGTATTAAAAGTCTATACATAGTCAGATTTTGTACTTAAATACATATCCGTGTGTACAGCCCTGAAGTCCATTGACAGACACAAGGAAAGCATATCGAACAGTGGAATGTCACGTGAGTAAAATGATTATAATATCAAACGGGGCAAAATAGGTTGACACTCGGTGACCTGTTAATTTAGTAGCTAAACCGACCGTAGTTTGGAGAATTTTTTAAAAAATTACATATGAGCCGCAAATTGTCCAACATTGCCCTTTGGATATGTATAAGTTTAGATAAAAATACACATTCTGTGCAAATGAGAAGAATGGACAAGTTGCGGTTCGATGTAAACAATGTCGTTGAAAAATGGTATGCATATGAATAACAATAGAAATGTGACAAAACTGCTAGACCCCTGTCGCAAAAACCAGTGTCGCTCGGCATTATTTAATATTTTTATGTGACGTAATATATCAAACCCTGCTCTTAAGATATTGTTTAATAATTCTGATTCAAAAAGTTTATGAATTTCGGAAATTCATTATTGGCAAAGCACCGGGATCCAACTTTCATAGCTTAAGTGCACTGATCCTTTATTTAAAAACTTGAGAAGAAAACGCTTGCTGTGGCCTTCAACTCGATATTTAGATATATCGTATCATCAATTAACAGCAGTTACTTCCATTCATATGTCGACTCGATATATCCCAGTGAGCTTGAAATAAAAGATATACCACAAAGTTTGACACATCTGTTTCGCATTTGGATATTTTATCAGAAAAAGACTTTAATGGGAACCTAACAAGAAAGCTTTATGATAAAGGTGATGACTTCAAATTTTCAATCCTCATCTCTCCTTACTTATGTAGCAATATATCCTTATCACCTGCATATGGGGTTTTTGTCTCCCAGTTTATTCGATACACAAGAGTATTCTCTACATACGAACACTTACTCCTTTATTATAAAAATACACGAGGAATGGTTGTAAGAAGTGTAAAAAAAAAAATCATAAGTTTTGATGTTCCCTACTTTTGAAAAAACATTTGTGATTTCAAGTTTCATTAAAGTTTTTTTTTTTTTTTTAGAATATACATTTGATTTACAATACTTCTCGAATATGCCGTAACACAGTCCGTACATTATCGCAAAATATCAGCATTACATAAACTGGCGTGAACTAGCATTTTTTTGTGGATGCAAAGTTTAATTTTTATTTAGGGATGAAATGTTGAGCTTAATTGGTTTTATAATGTGATCACGCAGTTTAATCGAATGATAATTTTCATAAACACCGAAGGTATTTATACACAGAATTATCAGTGAGCAAACTTATTAAACAAATGCAGAAAATTACGTTATTTTTATTCAAGAATCAGAAATATGTCTGCAAACTTCGCCCAGTGCCTCTAACTTTTCTGACATATATATATAGATTTTGGTAAATAAAACGTTGACATACCTTGTACTTATCAAATACTAATAAAATACACACATTTTCCTTTTGATTATAAGATCGGGTTTACTTTCGTTTTTATTTCAAATACTTATAATTAGGTACAATTCTTGTACTGGAGTTACCTCTCTTCCATTGTATTCTCTGACAATACAGCTGGAGAGCAGTTCCAACCACGCCTCTTTTTAACAAATGCATGAAGATGTAAAGCTATATCCTATTTGTAGTTTCATCTCGTATAAAGACATTTAAAAATGTTGATATTCCTGCATAGTTGACAACGAAAGTAGACATGTGTTGAATTGCGCTTTTGTATTTGACTATTTTTCAACAATTTCTAAACCTTAGCGCTAAACTAAACCAGTGCAAAGGTTATCCCTTGTTTAAATTGTTTTAGGAAGCTATTTCACGCATCAGCATGAGTCTTTGAGAAACCCTGATAATAAATATGATCTGTTTCATTTGTTTTCTTGAAATTGTAAAAAAAAAGAAGAAGAAATACTCACCTTTGAAATTGTAAATCTTAATCAAATCGCCTCGTAGAGAGAGAGAGAGAGAGAGAGAGAGAGAGAGAGAGAGCCTTATTTACCTAGCTGAGAGAGAAATAAAACAACCGCATGAAGAATATTTCTTTCAAAATCATTATTGTTTGAGTATTTGTAATTTGGGTAAAATGTAATGGCACAGTGTATATTGGCGACAGTGCTTGCTCTTTTATTCAACATTGAAGTCTCATGATAAACTTCAAAGTTGAAGCAAAGTTGATCTGTTTTGATTATGATAATGGAAAAAGGTATATGTTTCTTATATTGTTTTGTTGTTAGATGTAAATGGAGACGATTTTAAAATAAAACGTCAGATTTCCAGATATTGTTTCTTTTATTCCTAAAACCTACTTCGGTAAAGTGAAAGAATCATTCATGTACTATTTTCTTTCTACTGATGGGTCTTGCCCACGTCTGCATATCGTTAACGGACTTTTGCGAGAAATGCTGCCTTTTACAATCGAGGGGTTACTTTTACACTAGGACAGTGTATGGAAGCTTTTTTACGATATAAAAATTAAACTCAACCGTTAATTAAACGATAATAATTTCAAAGCACATATTACGTTGTCTAGGAAGGGAACGGCAAACACGCTACCCTTAACCCCCTCCCTTCCAACATTGACCAACTCTTGCTTAGTTCCTTCCGGAATGTTTTTTCTTCCTTATTTGATTCCTTCAGAAAATGAGATTGAAAGGAGATACTAGCCCTCATGAATAAATGATTTAAGCTTTGTTTTAAGATTTCCCCCCATATACTTGCATTATGTAATTTTTTTATCCTCAATTTAGACAAACGGCAACTGCAATTTTCGACGATGGATCAAACTTTATCATCTAAATCATATACGGTACAAATTTTGATGCACTAAATGTTCTTTTCCATTAAAAAAAATTAAATTTATTATTTATTTTTGCAAAAATCTTAGATTAAGTATTTTTCGTTCATTGTACAGTTTGCCATTTTGAAATTGATAGACACTGATTTTTTTTTATGTCAGCATTTTTACCAGTAATAAGCATTGTTATAAGGCAAAATGTAATAACGATGCAAAATGTAACAGATGTAAGTTTAATACATTCTGCATTATCATTTTGTGTCGAAATCATTGCAGAATCTAATAAGGATCTAATAAGAATCTAATAAGGATCTAATAAGAATCTAATAAGGCAAAATGTAATTATACACTTTTTGAATTATTACATATTGCGTTATTATGTTATGCTTCTAGTCTATGTAGAAGGTAATGATGCAACATTTATAAACACACTTTCTCGTGTTATTACGTTTTGCGTTGTTACATTTTGAGTCAAGATTGACAGAGAATGTAATATCGCAGAATGTAATTATTGCCTTTGATAACCACAAATAAATGCTTTTTCATAGAAAGTTTGAATTTATCACAATCAAGTTGTCTTTATGCAAATCTGATTATGTTAACCAAAATATCACTAAAATTCCTGTCGGTTTATGCTTTCACATTGATGTGTTAACAAAATGCCATGATCCTTGTTAGTCGGCTTAACAAAATGATACACAATTTTTTTTTTAAACTTTTTGAAGGTTTTTTGTTCGATTTATTTGTTTTATTCCTCAAACTATTTTTATTTTTTAATGATTTTGTGTTAAATGTGTACTGCAGCTTTTAATTATTCAAAATTATTTTTTTCATCTTTCTTCTTGTGATTTAAAGAATTCATAGAATGTTAAAAGAATTTATTTACCATTTTGCAATAGAAATTAATAAAGGAAAATACAAACTGACTTTAATACAGTCATTAACTCTTTACTGATACAAGCGGGTAAATCTGGTTTCAAACCTATCTTAGGTTTTTAAAAAAAGATATTAATGACGTTTTTTTCTGGTTATGAAGTACTTAAAGCCTCTTGTAATACGTGGATCAGAACAAAAATTGAAATATTAATCTATAAGAGCTAGGTTCATTTAATCCAAAAATGGAGAAACTTATGTGCTTTCATTTCCTATAAAAGGTTTCCTCTGAAAGTCAAGGCATTGTGACATTGCAATGTTTTTTTTTTATTTTACAGAGAACGGGTGTATCTGAGTACCTTCAGCAAAGAAATAAAATATGAGCACACCTCTCAATCCAAAAATAAAGTATGTATTATAAAATCCAGAAACAGTTTTGTAATTATATAGTTGCATGTGTTGGATCATAGTTGGGTTTTATTCAAAATGTTGAAAAATAGCTTAAACTTTTGGTCATTTTTGAAAAAAATTTCAGGATTTGAGGAAAATGTCGCAATACATGACGTCAATATACATGGACCAACGAGACAATTATCGTTTTTAATATGCGGCCTCCATGGGTCCAAGTGAAATAGAATGTATTTCCCGCTAAATCTGAGTAGTTTTGACTTTTCAGAACTTCACACGACTCTATGATGAAAATGAACAAAATAACATTTATACGTTTATATGATGTAATATTCTAAAAGTTAAAAAAAAATCTTTCATTAAAGTGCGTCCTTAACATTATTTCAAAATACTAAAATGGGATTTGATAAATAGTGCTACATGTATCCGAATGAAATTTTAAGACAAAAGTCAAAATAAACAGACATCAGTAAGTAAATATTGTTGATAACAAATATATTCTTCAAAATAAGAAACACATATAGAGAATTTGCAACAAAATTTCAAAAGAAAATTCGCAAGGGATTTGCATTTTTTAATGGATTAATTTATTTGTACAGCAGTAATGATGGTAAAAAAAGAAGAAGTAATTTTCAGTAACTGTCTTAAACACTTGCAATGGTCAAGGTCCCTATAAATTATTATCTAGTGTGTCCTCCACGAGCATCAATCACAGACTAACAGCGCCTTCCCATTGATGTAATTAAAGTTCTGATACACTGTTAAGGAATATTGTTCCACTCCTCCTGCAACATCCGAGCCAGTTGTTGCAAGTTCTGTGGCTGTGGTTGTCTCTGTCTCATATGCCTGTCCTGGCCCCGGGGCCATAAAACTTAGACGAGCTCACTTTTGATCTCAGTCTCACTTTTACCAAAGGAATTAATAGTGGAAAAGTGAGATTGAGATCAAAAGTGAGCTCGTCCAAGTTTTATGGTCCCGGGGCCAGTTCATCCCAAAGATGCTCAATGGGGTTAAGATCTGGAGATTTCGATGACCATGGTAGCATTTCATTGTGGTTTTGTAGAAAAGTAGTGGTAAGTCTTGCAGTGTGTGATCGTGCGTTGTCTTGCTGAAAAATTGCGTCATTTCTCTGCATAACAGGCAGCACAAAAGGTTGCAAAATTTCATCACAATATCGCTGGGCCGTAAGTGTACCTTAGACTTGTACCAAATTTGTCCTGCAAGTGTAAGATATTGCTGCCCACATCATTACACTCTCCCCATCAAATCTATCAACTTTCTTTACGCAGTAAGCAGCGAAACGCTCGCCACGGCGTCTATACACCCTTACCCTCCCATCAGCACGCTGAAGCATAAATCTTGATTCGTCACTGAACTATACTTTTCTCCATCGTTGCTGTGGCCATATTCTATGCCTTTGAGCCCACTGTATCCTTTCTGACGATGCTGTTGCGTCATAACCACTGCCTTAACTGGACATCTTGCTCTGAGCCCTGCCTCCTGCAAACGGTTACGAACAGTTTGATAAGATATTCTGCTCCCACCTGGTATCAAAGATGCTGTAGATGTTGTTGTTGCAAGTCTATCTCTCAAATGGCGTAAGCATATGTATCGGTCCTGGGCTGCTGACGTCACCCTTGGTCGACCCGACCGTGGGCGATCACGCGTAGTTCCTTGCCTACGATAACTATCCCACAGGCGCTTTGTGAAACATTAATATCATTCGCATTCTCTGTTTGGGATACAATGGTTTTCAGACGTCCAATGGCATTGTTGCGGTCAGTTTCATTTAGACGCGGCATGCTATTGCTGGTAATTGTGTACGTTTGCGAAATGATGAAAAGGTGAAAACCCCTGCTTTTAAATAAGTTTAACCCCTGGTAGCATAAACTCGGGCAAAACGAAGTGACCGTAATTCAGGGTATATGGCAATTCGTGCCAAACAATAGTAAATCATTTAAATGTCCGACGTGGTTCCCTATCTGTGAAGAAAACTACATCTTGTCCAGGTGAAATTTTCTCCCTAAACTTTCAAAATCAAAAGAAAATAAATTCTACTACTATGCGTTTCTTTTCTTTTTTTTGCTTTCTTTTTTTTTTTTTTTTTTTTTTTTTTTTTTTTTTTTTTTGATGAGTATATATTGCTGCTTTACTCTTATATAGATAGTTTTCGATAGAAGCGAGTTATTTCCCGTTGGTTGCCATTTTGGAGGTCTACAAGCCCGAATTCCTTCATTGTTCAACCAATTTAAACTGGTCATACTGGGCAATTGGGTAAAGATAACACAGTTTTTCTTACGAAAATATGTCAACACAAGCTTTCTCTAATTCATACTTTCAGTATTTTGAAGATTTTTGCCATTTCCTTTCTGCCATGCAAATTTAAAATTGGTTGCCCAAAGAGGAAAATTCGCTAATTATATTTCCAATATGGCGACAAAATGAAAATAACTCTTGCTAAAATGGCGTCTATCGAAAACTACCTATGAAAGACTTAATGGCAGTCGTGACATTGCTTTTGGATTAACCCTCGTAGATGTTATCGTTAATCAAGAAAATAATAGAATCCATTTTGTTGCAGTTAGGTACGTTATGAAGTCTGAAAGCTTATATCTATGAATAAAAAGAGCATTATGTCGGGAAGTGAGTACCGTAGATTACATCCATTACATTCATTTAAGGGTTTGTGCTGAACATATCTTTTGTTTGGTTTATATGATGACTGTCTACACAGGGTACATGCACTTTGGAACAATGCCATCCTAATGGCAACTATCATCAAATTAAACAGATTGAAGTGCCTTGGAGTAAGTTGTATTTTAATATGAAATTGCTTTTTGTTGATTATAGAGCCAAATATAGCAGGGAGCTCTTTGAACTCTATTTCAACTCATTTGCCAGCATTGATCCTCAAATTGATGGAGATCATGCAATGATAAATATTAAAAGTTCCTCTCTTCCCAATTAGATCAATACAGACGAATTTGCATTATCTCTGACTTCAAAATAGACCCTTATGCATGTCCCCCTTATTAACAAATAAAGGTTTATATTATATAGAATATAACAGTTGATATGAGTGATTTTTTCTCAACCATACACAAATTCAGATAGCATATTAATTTCTGGAGAGCGCATCAAAGTTAAGGGATAGGATGGACATCAAAATTGAGATTTTATTTTTCAATGTTGCTTTTGTACAGTTGTACATATGTATGTGTCAGTCCAGTTTTGAGCGTCACCTTTTCAGGGATTATAGTCAAATATTAAAAACAAGAAGAAATCAAAGTGAATCCGTTAATGTCAGCATTCAAATGAGGTTAAAAACAGTTCACGAGGTAGATAAACATTTACGCATGGTGTGCTCACCCTATCCCAGTGAACCGAGTCTGCCACATCTGTGTCATACACTGTATTTGAATGACAGAAACAATAAGGACCAGCTAAAAACTAAAATGTATGACAAAGGAGATGACTTCAGCTTTTCCATCATCATCTTTATTTTTTATGAAAATGGATTCCAGTATGAGTAGGGTAGATCAAACTCACCTTCGTTGACTGGAATTTTAAAATATTAAAGAAAAAAATCGTCCTTTGAAATCAGAGCTAAGATTCAAATAAATTCAAACACATTTCACGAGGTATATGGACAGTCACAATGCATCTTTATCACTGCTGGGTTAGGATGATGGATTTCTCAATTCTAACAAAAATGATTATTTTTAAATCAAGCTGACCATTGTATATCAACAAAAGATTTTAGTTTCGAAACTGTATTTAAATTAGAGGACTTTAACATAGTCAGTTTTATCTAAAGAGATATTGCGTAAGTGACATCTAACGACCATACGACGTGGTTTCCAGCAAAAAATTCTGGAAACGAGGAAAGAAGAAAAAAGCGTTCTATTTGATAACAGTACCAGATGTTAACACTCTCTCTCTGACAAATGCGCGACTGTTTTCAAAAACTTATCCCAGTATATCTTGACCGACTGTAATGCTGATATGATATAGCATACACTGGGGAAAGGGAGTTCACAAGTATTTTCATATAGTGTAAAATATCAGATGGGGAAATACAAATGCAGGGCTTTTGAATTTCGCAAAAAATGCTATCAGGAACTAATTTCTCTATATCCTGTTTCTGTGTAGGAATTGATCGTTGGCAGAATATAATCAAGCGTATCGAATCAACTTGGAGGCATATTTTTATCTTTTTGTCCACAATGAAAATGTAAAGCACAGAAGATGGAAATCTGCCCTATAAACATATAGCAATATGGAGTAAAAGATAAATATATTTGTTTTTATATTTCATTGGCCGATTTTGCAAATATTATCTAGAATGGAAAATGTAATTAAAGAAACATTGAAATGGACATTTCATGGGCCGATTTTGCAAATATCATCCAGAATGGAAAATGTAGTTAAAGAAACATTGAAATTGGCATTTTCCTTGCTCTTCATGTAGTACAAATATACAAAATCATTACAAGAAGCCCACAAGACTTTCACATAGATAAAAATATAAACTGATTTTTTTGGGGTAAAATTTGTTGCATGAAAATTGCAAGAATTTCGCATTAAAAAAATGTGAACATCAGATTATCGATCGATTTCAAGTTTTTCATAAAACAGTTACGTAACTCGTTAAAAATTTAACAGCTAGTTAAAACACTAACTGTAAGTTAATTTAACTAAAGTTCGTGCAACCGGATCCAGATAGACCTGAAACTAAATGTGATATAATATATCAAAATAACAAACAAATTCTAAAGGCTGATTTTTTCCCTAAAATTATGAATTTTGGATTAATATTTCCTTGTGAATTTAAAATGACAAAATTTCTCAATCACTTTAAAAAAATTCCTAACAGAATCTACATCTTACTTCGATAAAAAAATAACAGAAAAAAATGCCAGTTAGGAAAACTGATGCTGAGTTGGAGAAATGGTAAAGACAGTGGTTCACAGTTGCAGCATCCATTAAGTGAAATTCAATACACCTCCTTTTTCCACTCTGCACATGTCATTTCAAACTCATTCAAGTCCATTTTTATTGTATTGTGTGTATTTTTAAACCATTTATAAATCCTCATCGCTGTCGGCTGACCCAAATCTCTTTCACTTTGTTTTTAAAGTAAAAAGTCAAAAGTGAGATGTACTAACTTTGATTGAATGGTGTCAAGTCGAGAGGTTCTCTATCGTAGTCTGATCTACTTTAGAAAAAAACTTCAACATTGCCCATAACTTTTGAACGCTTGGCGCCAGAGTCACATTCCACGTATAGTATGGTCAAAATGAAAGTTTTTCTAAAGTAGGTCAAACTCCAACGTCAAACATGTTTTCCAGAGATAGATCTTGAATTGTGAAACGGAATATACAACCATCCTTCAAAAGTAATGGACAAGGTTAAAGTTTTTCCGGACAGAGAGATCAAAACTTAAAACTTTGATCAAGGGGCATAAAAAATCATTTTCAAACAGTTGATGGCAGCTCAGGATGCAAATATAATATATTGAGCCTAGCATATGCAATGATAATGGGTTCCTCTCCAATTTAATTTTAAGGAGGGATCTTAAGGATGTCGTTAATGGTGCAAGTGCGAGTGCGGAAGTGATTCATTACCGCAAATATTTAGAGTGAATAATCATTTCATGACTATTTTTTCAACATGCATTTCATATATACATGTATATAGGTTGTTAGAAGACTTGATCTCTAAAATCTACAAAGATACTGTTAATCAAAAACTCAAACATCTTTTTATAATATCAACTTTGGAGTACTTTTGTTTACAATTAGAATGTTTTTAAGCAAAATTATTTTGCAGATGATCGACCCATGACAAATTTCCTTTTTTTTTTTTAAAAAAAAAAAAAAAAAAAAAAGCAACTGTCTATGACAAAAAACCTGGATTTTAATTTTAAGTGGGAAATGGTTGTCGTACGTTTTGATGTTATTGATTTTGGGAAAAATTTGTGATTTCAAATTTTCGAAAAGTTCCTTGGAATTTTTAAGTATCCATATCTTATTTGCAACAACTCTCGAATATATTGTTGCACAGTACTCCTGAAGTTTCTCCTTCACTGCTGTTAATATTTTAGTGAGGAGTAAAGAAAGGAACTTGGTAGAACATTTACTGAATCCCGCTATGTATCTTTGTTTGTAAAGATTTTTATGTAATTTAGGAATCTAGTATAGGTATGGTAATTCAAATTCAATTTGATTCTTGGGAATATTAAAAATATTAAAAACTGAATTCAGATTTTGAGAAATTTCCTGCTTAGAAATGGAACAATAAGTTGCATAACGACTTGCAGAATTGTGTGTTTGGTCTGAACATATGATTTTTTGCATTACAAAACAAAACTCATATTATTTCAAAGTAATGCTCTAATATACATGTAAATAAATTGTCTTTAATGATTTTCATTGAATACGAACGAAAACCTCAAAGAGCTTGAAATATATCAAATTGTTCTGTTTCGTTCAGTCGAAGAATAATATCAGTGTTTTTTGTACATAAATGTTTTCCCTTTGACAGATAGAAAGGTAAAATAGGCGTTAATTTAATTTACCTATTTTTAGTCGGAATTATACAAGTAACCTATTTCATTTTATGGTACTCTGTGTACTTGTGGGCAGTGGGATCCTATAGGTGCATGCTGCAATAGTTGTATGAAATTCGTATGCTATAACAGATTTTATGTTCTATAGTATGAGTATGAAATAATTATTTTATGTAAAATCACAAATATGATGCAACCGCTTTTTATATCCATACCTGGGCCATTTAATGCATTTGCAGAAATTCCTTGAATTACAACGCATATGCTACTTCAATGTATTTACAGAAATTCATTCTTCTATCAAGAAATTTTACTGAAATTAAAATTCCTTAAATATTCCAACAAAACTGTCTGTATGGCTGTCACCACGTCCAATCAGCCTTAGCTTTATCTATATAAACTTGGAACATGTACAATACTTAAAATCATTTCTAAAAAAAACAAAAAAAACAAGAGGTTATAGAGAAATTATTGGAACAACCAGTCTTACTATGCTTAATACACTTCTTATATTAAAGTTTGTTATCATACCTCTTTGTACGAAATACAGGTGTCATGTTGGTGTTATACGGTTAAAACAAACAAAAACCCAGCGATCTCGCTCTTTTTCTCTAAAACGTTAATGTAATTGACACACGATCGCTTTATCACAATTATATCATATTTGAATATATGATTGCAGATTAAGGATATTAAAACAAATCAAGTAAAATGTCCTTGTATCCGGGAAATTTATAAATGTATAAAAGTAAGGCGTTGTTTATTCTTTGCACATTCGAGCAGGATGAGGAAAAGTATTTTTCACTTGTCCAGTGCTTTTGTCGTCCTTTCGGCGTGAGAGTTTTAATTTGCTTCAATTTTAAAAATCTTCTCTTTTCCACATTTATTCAGATATAACTTTATTCTTTAACATATTTCAGAGTGTGCTTTGGCGAAAAGGAATGGGACTTGTTCGTATTAAGCATGACGTGGCCCGCCACACTTTGTAAATTTAGTAAACTGTATGTAAGTACGTAAATACTAGTATGTGTATCTAATATTGCAAGCTATTTTTTAGTCTATAGGATATGCATTTGTAGAAGTATTTCCTTCACTGTAAAAAACAACGGAGAGGGGTGAGTGCAAGTATATCTGAAATGATCACAGGATCGAAAAAATTTTCTTTTTGCATATAGTAGATTGTTTTCATATTTTATAGTATTTCTTAAACAATAATTTTTATTATTTTTAAATAATAAATTTTTAAATTGATGTAATTTTTTCAAATTGATTATCCGTTATTTTGAAATTTTCCTCATTTGCGTAATTCTGTTGGTTTAAGTCTGCATTTGGCTCGAGAAAATTAATCTATGTTGGTGTTGTTTAGCCTCGTGAGCTTTTCTGATCGAAGATTGTTCCGTCATCTGTTAACTTCTCACCAAATCTTTTTCACTGACCGAATTTAAACCAAACTTAGCGCAAAATGCCCTTGGGTAAGTGTGGTTCAACTTAAAGCTATTGTACTGCTTGGCTGGAAATATTTTTTCATTAATACATCCACCCTCAAGTTTCTTCACATCCTTTACAGTAAGGGATCAACATTTTACAAGGGAATAAATTACTGGAAACAGTTGAAAACAACTCTTTTTCAAGATAAGAAGGCCTAAAGATAGTGATACTAATATACAAGTACATGTGCTGAAGATTCAATTTTAATTGGTTTCTAGGATTGTTTGGGTAAAACGGTTAACATAGGAATGTTATTGGGGAAAACCGTGAACTACATGCATGTGGTGGTTGTGTGATGTCACTAATTGTACATTTAGCAGGGCTACAGTCAGTAATATTAATATGCAATAAACAACATGATAGGAAGATTCAATTTCATTTAAATCATTGCCTTTGAATCATTGTAGGACCCACAATAATAGACCATTGTAAATAGATATACCATCTTCAAAAAATCTTCTCAAGAACAGATGGGCTAAAATTGCATCTATGTGTTTACTAGTAAATTGACAAAGATCTCCATGAATTGGAGTTTTAAAGTTCGTTGAAGTCACCGGCCTAGCGTGGCGGAGGGGAGATCAGGGTGAAAGTTTGAATATGAATATATATGGAAAATCTTGTCATGAACAGCGGGGGCTATAATTCATATAAGTGCGGGACAAAAAGACTATTGTTATTTCGAGGCAGGAATTAGTCTAAAAAAGCACTTTGAAAAATAAATAAATAGAACAAAAAGAATGTGTCTGTAAAACAATGATTCCCCCGTAAGACAGCTTATTGCCAAGATTAAAGTTTCTCAAATTCACGTCAAATTCCAAGGTCAAGGCGTCAAAAATGTTAATACCCAAAGAATATACAAGCCTTTGCACAAACTGTTTAGAGATTATGGTTAATGTTTATTTTTTATAAAAGTACGTCAAGCTCCTAGGTCAAAGTTAATGTTGATACCCAAGGACAGGTCTTGTCACAAGAAATACAGGTGAAATATGCCCTAGCTCCAATCAATCAAAAGTTACCGAAAAGTTTAAGTTTTCCAGGTAAACTGACTGTCGAGCAAGCCAAAAATGCTATTCCTCCGAATTTTCAATTACGGAGACATAAAAAGGCTTACAAATATATTAACATTAGGAAATTTTTTTGAAGGATGAATCTTCTGAAATACAAACAGTTTTATTTTTGGTTGAATAAGAGGCCATTACGAGATTAAATATGGGGAATTTGTCTCCAAGTTGATTCTATATACAAGAGCAGGTTCTACGCATGAAGAATTTTTAAACGATACAAGCTATTGATAAACAAGTTGATGAAACAAGGATATCAACCGTCTCATTTGATGTCATCATTTCACAAGATTTATGGTCGATACAATGATCTTGTCAACAAATACAACCTATCATTAAGTCAAATGCTGACTAACTTTTTTTCATACTAATTGCTGGGCCAGGATTTACACACTGAATTGTCTTAGGATTTTTCCTTTTTTTCCGATCATGACAATGAGCACACGGCGGATGTGATCGGTCGGCAGGGGATGCTCATTCCCCCATGGCACCTGATCCCACCTCAGAGGTCTGTGTTTGCTCTGTTCATATCTGTATTGTTTTAATGGACTTTTAGCTTGAATACTGTTCGTTGTATGCATATTTCATTATATCGCAATGCGCTGTGAGGTACAGACTACAGTACAACGAACAGGTCGATCGTTGTTATATTTCAATACGAATGTTTGTATAAGACCTGAAGGCAAGTAATGGATAAAATTGCTAGCAAGTTCACTGCGAAATGTATTTGCGTACGCGATCAAATCTAAAGAAAAAACATTTGGGGCGTCACAGAATTTTATCAAGTGGCAAAGCAAATGAAATATGAAGATTTGCTGATACTAAGTGTCTGTTGTTTCATTCAAATGATTGAAGTCATCATTGCACTCGCTGTAAGGTGTTCGATTGAAAATACGGGGGTATTTTCAGTTAGACCAGGTGTAAATTCGGTCTGGTTTCCTTTTCCTTTTTTGTATACAATCAAGCATCATATGTCGCCGGCGCCTGCTAGTAAGTAAGACTACATTAGGGGTCACATTTTACACAAAAAATTTAATACATCAACTTCTGCAAGAACAACATGGTAACAATTTGTAAGCTTGAATTTAAACATATTTCTTACTTAGATTTGCTTGCAATTTAAGCAATGTTTATATCATAAAGGCTTTTAGTTATCCTTATTTCATTTGTCGGAAAAGTTAAGGTAACCTCTGTGATTGTTATGGCCTTTGGGCCCCTTGTATTCAATCATTTAGAATATTCATGTCTGAGAAATACAATAGCATCATAACGTACGACTTTTCAACACTATGTACAACCATTCCCCATGGTAAATTGAAGTTCAGGCTTTTTAACATCATAGACAGCTGCTTTTTCAATAAAAATGAAACTCGTAAATATACTTACCTTGTCATTGGTCATTTACAAAATTATTTTGTTAAAAGCACTCTGATTGTACACACAAGTACTCTGAAGTTGATATTAAAAAGATGCTTGAGTTTCTGATTGACAATATCTATGTAGTTTTTGGAGATCAAGTCTTCCAATAATCTGTTGGAATTTCCATGGGTACCAATTGCGCCCCCTTATTTGCAGACCTTTTTTGTATTCATATGAAGCCGAATTTTTTCAAAAGCTTCTACATGAGAAGAATAAAACACTTGCTGTGGCCTTCAACTCGACATTTCGATATATCGACGACGCATTATCATTTAACAACAGTTTCTTTCATTCATATGTTGACTAGATATATCCAAGTGAGCTTGAAATTAAAGATACCACAGATTCTGACACATTTGTTTCATATTTAGATATTTTACTAGAAAAGACGTTAATTGTTACCTAACAACAAAGCTTTATGATAAACGTGATGACTTCAACTTTTCAATCGTCAACTTCCCTTACTCATGTAGCAATATACCCTTATCACCTGCATATGGAGTTTATGTTTCTCAGTTGATTCGAAACGCAAGAGTATGCTCTACGTATGAACAATTTATAAAACGAGGCAAGGTATTGACAAACAAGTTAACGAAACAAGGGCATCAGCATTTTCGATTGAAGTCATCTTTTCGCAAGTATTTCGGTCGATACAATGACCTTGTCAGCATATACAACCTATCATTGAGTCAAATGTAGACAGACGTTTTTCATACCAATTGTTAGGCCAATCTTTATACACTGAACTGTCTACGGATTTTTCCGGTTTTTGTTTCCCGATCATGACAAGGAGCACACGGCGGGTGTGACCAGTCGGCAGGTTATGCTCACTCCTCCATGGCACCTGATCCTACCTATAAATGTTGAAGGCCGTGTTTGCTCTGCTCCAAATTTGTATCGTTTCATTGGACTTTCTAGATTGAATACTGTTCGTTATCTTCATATTTCATACAAATGCCGAATTTACGTGGTGATTAAGTGTAATGTTCTATAAACTACTATATTTGTACGTTTGGCTGTAAAACTCGGCAAAATAAAGATAAGGAAAGAAAGAAATCGTTTCCCTTAAAACAGAAATCATGACTTTTTTTAATATCGCACGCAGTCCAAGAAACATTTTGAAAATACTTGAGGATTTGAGTCTTTAGCATGTTCTGCTTTAAACGAGCGATACGGAAAAATAATATCCTATCTTTCCGGATCATATTTATCTAAAGAATTGTGTGATTAATCTTATCAAGCTCAAATATTGAGAATACAAAAATTATCATCCGGAATATTTCTTCATTCGTGGTATTTTATGCCAAAAATTGTTTATTTTGACTTTTGATTCTTCTACATGTTTCGAATATAGGAAAAAGAAACCTTTTCAAATTTTGATGTACGTGTGACTTATAAATAAATTAAAAGTTGTCAAAATGCCTTGCTTTCACTTATTTATTTGTTTTTATTATATAGAACAAAGATCACCAGAGATGTGTCGCCACTGATATGTGGGAAATTCACGGGCTATGGTGAGTATTCATGTATATTGAGAAATGATACTAATTCTTTATGGTATTTCTCTCTTCTTTCTTTCTTTTTTCCTCTTTTTATCTTAATGAATGAGTTCCTTAAGGCAGCTTAATAGCCATATGTTTATTTCTCACACTATAATTTTATGGAAAGCTTGATTTTTTGTCGGTAAATGCTGTCAATTAGAATTTGTGCAGTTAACAAATACGTGATAGAATATTCTGATAACTACTTGCGAGCTTATGATGCGTGTGCACTCTGACTCAAGCTCGGCGGGTATATTTTTGAGAATATAACGCACAAAAATATATAACCAACAGTAGATCATCATTATCTTATCTGATTGTTTTAGTATTTTTTTCCCTTCGAAATACTAGATATCGAGATTAGAAAATAAGGAAATAAAGGTAAAGAGGAATTGGAGGGAACATGTTATTTTTGTCTTGATGTCGGAAGAATGATTTTACCCTTTTTTTTTAAAAAAAAATGAACAAAACCTCTTCCCTAAATTTCAATAAATTGTTGTGAAGATTATAACTATTAAAATAATTCGACTGAAAATAAACCTCCCCTCCATAAAATTTTCAAGAAATCCTTTTTACCTCACCTGAGCTGAAAGCTCAAGTGAGCTTTTCTAATCACCGTTGTCCTCCGTCTGTAAAGTTTTCACATTTTCAACATTTTCTCAAGAACCACTAGGCCAAAGCTATTACAAAGCATCCCTGAGTAAAGCAGATTCTATGTTGATAAAAGAGAAGGTCAAGCCCACTTCCGGGGAGAGGAGCTCAAGAAAAAGCACAAATAGGGTGGGGTCACTAAAATATCCTCCCAAAAACCAGTGCGCCAAAAAAACTGAAACCTATGTGAAAGCTTCCTGAGGTTATATAGATTTTAAATTGTTCAAATCGTGGCAGCCACAATTAGGATCAAAATTTTCATTGAAATATATGGCAAAAATCTAAATATATAGATATATATATATATATATATATATATATATATATATATATATATATATATATAATCCTGATTTCTGGGTTAGGGGACCAATGCCATGAAATCTGGCTTAAGTAGACAAAATTTATCTTTTCCCCCTATGCTTTGAAATAAAAACCAAATGCATTTTTGTTGGTACTTGGGCTTATTAATTACCATTTTAACGCTAAATTTTGCAGAAAACTTGTAGGTAAAAATATACAAAAAAATTGGTCTCCCTAATATTTTGTAACCCTTTCACGTGAGTTAAGGTGACCAGTGTATATTTTCGTAAGTACTAAATCTGGCTTATGTGGACATTTTTTTTTCTTACAGTTGTAAGGTTATAGTGAACTAAAATTTAACAGAGAATAGTTAAATGATTCAATTTAAGAATAATATACCGTGGCAGCACAAAATACTTGAAATCTTGCAAGGCACGATAAACAGGAACGCCAGTTACAATATGTACAGCTTCTTGTTGAAGTTTATCAGGCCTTTCAGAGCAGCTGCGGAGATGCTGTTCCATGCTTCTAATGCATATTCCAAAAGTGGTATCGGTCTTACATGTATAAACGTAATACTAGAATACATTTAAGCTAAGAAGTCACGATACGTGACCCTTTTAATTTACGAAAAACTGCAATTTCTTTGGAAGCCTTTTGTATAATACTGTCAGTGTGGTTTTTCCACTCCCCAGGGTTTGAGAATGTAAGTCTAAGATGATAGTGACCAAGAGAAGGATCGATTTGCTGATTATTCAACACTAAGTGCAATTATATATTTTATCTTCATTGCTGAAAAATATTAATAATTTTAGCTTGGTAATTGGGATTAAATTTCACAAGTCGTTTTTAGCCATTCTTCATTTATAAGTCGTGATTGCTCAGCCTTTCTAAGTTCTGCACGTTTTGAAAGGTGTTTGACACGAACATGCATCATATGACAATATCCTAGAGGTACCCAATAGACCACCTGGTAGGTCTTGTATATCAAGTAAGAAAAGTTGAAGTCCAAGAATAGAGCCCTGGGGAACTCCAGCTTCCGTCCTTCTCACTAAATATACTGAAAATTTATTTTCGATCTGTTGCGATTGATTGAAAAGATAATTAGTCAACAAGGTACCAGGGTAAGAACTTCACCCGCAAATCTATGCTGTCTCTTGTTCTTTTAAACAAACCGTATTGAATGTCTTGCTGTTATCACAAAATGCAAAACAAGTTAATTCGAATTCTTTATTGTTAAACACAAACCATTTATTATGATAAATTTCTTTTAACTGGGTGACTGTTTAATGATTTCTTAAAACCCACATAGGCGCGTAGCTGCCTATACGCAAATATGCAAGTGCATACACATAATTGTAAAAAAATAAACAAATAAATATAATAGATGAATAAATAAAATAAAATCTATGGGAGAGAGAGAGAGTTATTCGAAAAAAAAAAATCTCAGTACCATCCAACAAATATTCGGATTTCGAATTATTTTGTGTCACACTGCTGAAGAGCGCTTTGAATTTTATATAATCATGACTATATAATAAAATTTGAAGTCCTTTATTAAATCATTGCCAAATTTAAATAAAGCATTCATGAACTTGTATTCGTTCTTTGATACATTGATAATTTTTGATATTTTTTAAAGATCTTTTGAGAAATAAAATTTCAGACACATCCTTGAATGTCATGATCTACTACATGTAGTATATGATTTAAAATACGATATTTTTTGTTAATAATTAACATTAAGTATACAAGTTGTTGAACGATAGAAAAGAGTATGATACCAAATATCGATTAGATATTTAGCCTAAACTACATGTACACTAAGTTTCCGTAGAAGTATTAACTTTGCGTTAAAACAATAAATATTATGTCTTCTATTTCTAAACAAAAGATAAATAACATAATTTTTATTTTGCAAGAAAATGAATGATATACATGTATTTGGTAAAACTCAGAAACTTCTGGGCCTTCACCAGCAGGCATGTAGTATGGGGGGGGGGGGGGGAGGAGGGTTCCCTGCCTATTCTTTTCCAAACCTAACTTTTGACTATTGAAAATGTTCACTGAAAGGGTGGTTGCCCCCATCCACTTTTTGTTGTAGCATAGTTCATGGGCGGATACAGGATTTCTGATTAGGGGGGGCGTGGATAATTTCGTTCAGGCAGGGGGTCTGGGGGCCGCCTTAAGGCCCCCAGTGGGTCCAGGGGGCGAAGCCCCCGGAAGCTCCTGGTTTTTCGTGAGTTTTAAGAGTAAAACCTGGCACAGAAATAGTGGTATTGATTAGTTATCAGTCTGACTAAAGCCAGCCCCTACTATTTCACTTCGTT
This sequence comes from Saccostrea echinata, assembly GCF_033153115.1. NCBI lineage: Eukaryota > Metazoa > Mollusca > Bivalvia > Ostreida > Ostreidae > Saccostrea > Saccostrea echinata. The sequence goes on from NW_026889765.1 coordinate 4,982,818, forward strand.
CGAACGAAGTGAAATAGTAGGGTTCGAACGAAGTGAAATAGTAGGGGCTGGCTTTAGTCAGACTGGATTAGTTATGTACACATGATATTTCACTTTTTAAAAGAAAAAAATCAAACACAAAAAAAACAACCAAAAAAAAACAACGAACAAACAAGATCAGATTTTAAAAATAGCATTTTACCTAGATATACAAGAAGTCACAGAATGTTTTTCAAAGTACCGTGGTGTAATTTCGACCGATTATTTTTTTTTATATTTAGATTTGTTCAAGTATGTCACTGCCTATTACATGTATTACGCTCAAGTTTACTGGATCCATTTTGCTTCGGAATACCTTTTATTGTTCAGATTACATTGTATTATATGTATTATTCGTCATGATATAAAATAAATGTGTTCGATTTACAAGATATGTGTGTTGGGTAACTTTGACCGCACACGGGGTATTTTCGATCGATGTGCAAATATAAACGAAATTATTCGCGTCATCTCTAATTTAAAAATATATTAATATATTAATTTAAATTATTCTGTTGTAAAACATGAAAGATTGTGAAAAAATGCTGACAAAAAAGAAGTTATTTTCAAAATGTACCTAATTTGAAGACATTAAGTGCACCAGGTGTCTAGAGACTGATTTACCGATTTGTCAAGGCATGCTACAAATGTATATCTAAACCGCATGTAAACAGAACAGATGATTTTGTCACTGTTATAGAACTAGTTTCTACGGAGTATTCTTGTACATAATATTTATCCTAATAATTTTTTAATACGGACGGTGGTCATGATTTTTTTTTTCTGGTAACAAATAGCATTGCGTCATTTTCATTGGTGGAACTGGGTTACCCGCTGAGCCGTATTCTTCGACCGATTTCTGTTCAGCTGATTTGCATTTTATTTGTGAAAACTAAATACTATAAATTAAAAAGGTATGAATTTAATTTGCAAATTAAATATAGTTGATAAATTTCACGCCAGGAATATCCACTGTGTCTTTCTATATATACAAGATATTTTCAGAGGTGATTAACTGATAATTCCCCGCAATGGTTTAAAAATACTCGTCCGTAATTTTTCGGGCGATAAAGTTTCTTCTTGGATGTAATTTTCCAGTGAAGAAATTAATTTATTATCGACATTGATTTGTATATGAAAAATACATTTTCTTTCTGCATAAAATAGATGTGTACACTATAATGGGTTATAAACAAATTATTTTGAGGTATTTATGAACGGTCGAAATTAACCAGGTGGTCGAAGTTACACCATCCTAACCTATATCCTGACGTTAAATTTATTTAAATCCATTTATATGGAAAGATTATGAGATGTGTGTAATTAAAAAAGTTTGTATCCATGTTAGTAAATTACTGCATAGTTACACCATTTGATAAATAAATACATCAATCAGTGGACGGGTTTGTAACGTAGACCGTCTGATTTTAAATTCATTTATTTACCTTCGACCAGCCTTTAGATATTGCAGTATTTTTCCTTGCATCATGATAGGAAATTGACAAGTGCAGTCTACCCTTCAAACGAAATCGGTAGACGTTTTCCGGTTTGAATAATTATGAGATAATATTCATAGCCTAGGGAATGCAAGGTTTTCAGACTTGATTTTTAAAAAAAACCGATACTTGGTCATTAAATAAAATTACCATTTTTTAATTGACCATTAATTATAAAACCAAAGTATGGCATTATTAATATTAGTCATGTCATACTTTGAAAATTTTAGGGGGGGCGTGCGCCCCCCACGCCCCCCCCCCCCTTAAATCCGCCAGTGTAGTTAAACCATGCTAATTTGATAATATTTTTAATATAGTTTTTTGTGAAAACTGGAAATTAACCCCCACCCCACCCCCGTCGTCATCTACGTATACTTCACTTTTATTTGGCTACCCACCTGCCATAATGTAGTTTGTATAACAATTTACAAAGTATTTGAACATTATATTCTTTCAAAGATTTTTCCTATGCAGCATAATAAGGATACCGGTATGTAATTAACTTGATAAATTTGTTTTAAAGACAGAAATCACATGAGTATGTTTCCAAACACCAGGGAATTGTCCGATACGCAAAAATGTTTCAAATAAAATTTTTAGCAAAACTGCAATTTTATTTCTAGTTTTTAAAAACAAAATATGGCTGAATATGTCGAGAAAAGGCTTTTAGGGATCTAAAATTTTAATGTCAATAGTTTGATACACACAAATAACTTTTTAAAGTCGTGGAGCGATGACCTGGAGATAGCAAATGTATAGAAAAACGTGTGTAAATAAAATTTTGTAACAAATTCAAGGTAAATTTTAGTAAAACAACACACAATATCTGGAAAAAAAATTCCCTTTCCTATATCCAAAGAACCCAATTCAACAGTACGTGCTGGATCTAATTCAAAAGCGCTATTGGTCTTTATAATTTTGAAATGTATAATATATAATAATGGGTATTTTTAGAGGTACACAATTATCTAACAGTTGCAAATAGTAGTTTCACATGCGCTAGTTTACTTATGGGCCCCCCATAAGTAAACTAAGTTAAAAATGGCCTAGCGGTTCCTGAGAAGTCGAATGTGAAAAGTTTACAGACAAGTGGATAGTCAGATGGGCAGACACTGGACAACAGGTGATAATAAAAGCTCACTTGAGCTTTCAGCTCATGTGAGATAAAAATCATTAAAGCTCACTTAACTCATAAATTTTTTTAAAAAGAAAAATGCCACTGTCATCACAAAATTTGGGGCACAAATTTTGATTTTACTCTACAACTTTGCAATTTTTAATGTCAACTTCAGACCATATGGTCAGCTGTATAATGTACATGTATATAATTACAAAATTCTCTTGGTCCTTTCCAACATACATCTATCTATATTAGTTGACAAACCATTTGAAATTTGCATTCATATGTTGATTAAAATAGACTATTAGATGTCTCTAGCAGGCCCGTAGAAGGTGGGGGGTGGGGGTTATAGTATTTTGCTATAGTAAGTTTCCCTTTAGATGCTGGATGCCCCCCCCCCCCCCCCCCCACACACACACTTTTTGATGTTGTAAGGTCCAGCACTGGCAAATTCCAGGATTTGGACAGTAAATCACCTTTTCTTTTTTGCTTGTTAGATAATTTCGGGAAGTCCCCCCCCCCCCCCACTTTTGGTCAGTTTGGTTTTTTTTTCTTTTGAAACTGTTGCTACGAGCCTGCTCTAGATAACTCACGAAAACAAAGAGTCAAATAATAGTTTTTAACCTTTATTCATTTGATCTAAAATTGACAGGTTAACGAAATAATAATATAGTACATGTACCAAAACTGAAAAAAAAAAATTCTTGTCTTTTGCCACCACAGTATTTTTAAGGTCATATGCAATGTACATGCACTTTACAGTGAACCTTCCAACTGATAATTTTCAGAGAAAATATAATTGAAAATCATGATACCATTAGGTGTTCTTTGACAAAAAAATCAGCATACATTACATGTATCAGGAGTTTTGAAAAAATATCAAATGATGAAAACCCTTGCATTTTTTAAAAGAAAAATCCCCCCCCCCCAAAAAAAAAAATGTTTTATGTGGTATTTTCTTCAAAATTTGATTCAGATAAGGTGTGCAAGCATTACCAGGTATCATAAAATTGCACAAAGATCTTTCAATTACTGGATTTCTTAAATTATAGAGAGAATAAGAAAATATAGTTCAAACTATACTGCGCATATCCTTAAGCCATATCATGTTAAAGACATGAAAGTCAAACACAAATTTCAGCAAACAGGAAGTCTGTGAGCCAATGCTCACTAGTAATACCCCCGCTCTGATGTGAATATACACTCTCATGAATCCCACAATATGGCATGCCTAGTCAAAGAGAGTGTCAAAATTTCAAGCATCTTTGATGAGTAGTTGCTGAGAAAACTGCAACAAAAAATTGTTACAGACAGACACACAAGGGTAAATGAGTATACCCCCCTACTTCAGAGTGGGGGTATAATTATAAAAACTGTTGCTTACTACTGCAAATGATCAATAAAAGATCTCTCATTACAAATTTTACCTGTTATTAATCTACAAAAATTTTCTTGATTAATATCTTTTAAAAAATAATTTTTATATAATTTCACATCTACATCCCTACTGATACAAAAGCTTCCAGACATTGAAAGTTGCTATTCAAATTCATAATAAAGTTGTTGAATAAAATCCACATATTCCTGGTACTTGACAACAGATAGCTTGAAATGGACAAAGTCTTTTTCACATCCTCTGTTTCTCAAATGCTTTTCCAAATTAAATAAATAACTTTAACTTTATAATATTTAGACAGTACTGTGACTGAATGTCTTGAATTTAAACACTCTTTTTGAAGTGTATCTCTCAAAGGTTGGCAGCCTTGAACTGTAAAAAAAAAAAAAGAAAAGAAAAATCTCTATTAATCTCTAAAACTTAGAACAATCATAATTGAAAAATTTACTTTGCTATAAAATAATTACAAAATAACTTACGCACATGTATAAAAAACAAATCTCCCTAAATGACACATTTCTTAACCAACATAAAATCTTAAATGAATGGAATCTTTGATAATGATGTTCAACACACTCAGTTGTCAAAGCTGAATTAAGCATCTAAGTTAAAAAAAAAAAAATCAAGGCTTAAATAGTACATGCAGAATCATATGATCCTGTCCACAAGTTTTGATGAACTAAAGTAGATGTTAACATTCAGTTGAAGTTACCCCAACATATGTACGTATTTTTTTAAATCAAGAACACAGTCAATGTCAGCTATTTAACATAGAGAAATAAAATTGTTTATCTAGATGCACCCCCTTTCTTCTCTTATGTAGATTTTCCTTATATACATGTATATGCATACAAGTTATTAATCCTAAATCACTTTTTGACCCGAGAACAGCTGCAAGATAATTTTCAATAGGTTGCTTCCCCTTATGTGCATGTGCTCCTTTTCATGAAGTTTTCTTTAGTTAAATTTCTCAAGATTTTTCAGATTAATTTTTTGGTTAACAAATAGTACTGTGTCATACAAAACTCACAACTCCTCTCATATTTTACCTTATCTTCCTTTTGTTAACAAAATCCACTTTCCCAACTTCTCTCTCTGCAGTGAGTCTATCATTAAGTCATTAACTTGTCTTGTCTCCAATACAAAAGTTTTCCTACACAACAGGTATATAAAAAAATAACAACCTTCATACATGTAAGTTGATATGAAAATATTAAATGTACATACATTGTAATTTATTGAAAAAAATAATTCTAACCTGGACAACTTTTAGCTTGGTTGGCATTGTTATCATCTCTGTTGGCATAATGTAATCTGAACTTTCTAATTTACCCTTCTATCAGTTGGCTATAGTTGCTCGACACATACCAATTTTTTATCCATTTCCTGAAAAAAATGAAATTCTAATTTACTATGTGTATCAAAATGTTATTCCTTTTAAAAAGAAACTTACACTAGTGATGCAGGGGACCTAGGTTAAATCCTGGTTTGGTCCATCCCATATTTATTTGGTGCCATTGATCACCCCTCGACTTGCAGGTAAAAGGCTTGCCAGGGGTAAAAAGAACTTGAGTTGTGTCTTCAAGGGCAAATACAATTTAAGGAGGGAGGAATTTGGCAATCAGACAGGCTTGATCCCCATCGCCAGATCACTCAGTTAATAAACATGCTAAAGCACCTGATTAGTGATACAGAGGGCTGGGTTCAAATCCTGTTCTTGCTTATGCAGCATTTTCCTGTTACACACCTAATGTCAATGGCAGAGAAATTCAAGAACTTTCCTGTCATCAATAGACATATATTTTGGTGACTAATTGTCTGAGTTCAGCTATATGGTACATGTTAAATTAAACTTTTTACCTCAAAGGCTAAGAACATAAAAATTACAGTTTTCTTAGAGACAGTATACTAGGCAATCTGGATACATTTCCTTTGTCTGACATGGAAAAAAACTCCCATATTCATGACAGGTTTTCTTAATTTTTCACTGAAAATAACAGCTTAAAATATGATTTTTTTAAATTTTGTTTACCTAAAAGTTATGCCCCAATACACCTTATTTGACCAAGTTATAGTCATTAAAGGAATCTATTTCTCAAATTAAAGAAATTGTAGGCTCCTTTCATTTACTAATTCTTGACCTTAAGAAAAAACCGCAACAAATATGTTTCAAAAATTGACAGAAAAAGCGATGTCGGCCATCCGTATGGAACAGCGTCCAATCATAAAATTATGTATTATCTAAAATATGGTTGAAACGATGTCAGAGACAAACTAATTATTCATTGACAAACATCTAAAAATTATTAGAATATATTTAGGTCATTGATTTGAAATTGGTATATATGATTTTTCAAAGGAGAGTACAATTTGAAAGACAGTACAAAAAGTGGAAAACTACTGTTACTGTTATTTGATGAAAATAAAATTATGACATGATTATATAATAGTGTTGTAATTTGCATGCACTATGCCTAAATAGTAGTCAGGGTTTGACACATGGTGCACGAGCCGGAGGCGAGTGCACTATGTGTCAAACCCTGACTACTATTTAGGCATAGTGCATGCAAAGTACAACACTATTGTTATTATTATGCTGACTGCTGTACAAAAACGACAACATCTTCTCCATTTCCAATGTTTCATCACTTCTTACATTCATGTTAGTACACCCCTATCATGACATCACATTGTGCTACATATACATTATCTTTTTTCTTTAATTTTGAATGATCCATGTACAGATACATGTAGTTTCAGAGAATTTTAGTTGAGTGAAGGGGAAAAAATTGCAAGAAACTATTTTAGAAAATTAATTTCTTTATTTTTTTTTCTTTAAGTGTAAAATATTTGAAACTAAGTTTTTATATATTATAATACAGTGCTTTAGACAATGTCGTCTGTGGCGTAATCGGTAGCGAGTCAGACTGATGATGTCGGGGTCGTGAGTTCGATCCATGGCGTGGGAGCTGTTGGATTTTTTTCAGAAAAAGAAGCCACACACTAGCTATTTCGGCATAGTATGTTTACGATATATAATTCCTTAGAACACTATGCGAAAATAGTTGGGTATTGATTATATAGAGACAAACTGAAAGGAAGCATAATAATGTGTAATAAATAAAACGCAACATCGGACTGGGCTCTGCAGCTATATACAGGAAGTGTGCATACTGATGATACTCTTAAATTATCGTTTATTGAATTTTAAAAATTTACTCCATTATGGTCTATATGTAAATATCACACACACACTAGCAGTGCATGTGGCTAAATCAAGAAAAAATTGTATGTGCACCACAAATACTTGATAATCATAGGTAATAAGAGATAACAGAGCTCACCTCAACGAATGTTGTCTTTAAGTAAGGCAAAGTCCCACACTAAACTAATAATCTAGTAGTCTGCATCCCTACATGTAACATTTATGCAATTTTAGTCTAATAGGGCTTGCAGTTACTTGGGAATGGACTTAACTAAAAAATTTAAACTAGTCACTCATCCAGAAAATGTAAGTCAAATCCACCATCTGAAGCAAGTTTGAGAGTGTTTATCCCATGATGCATCATCATGCAAGTTTGGTCCAGATTGCCCTTATAATTTCTTGGTAATGGACCTGTTAAAAATCTTTAAACCTGGTCACTTATCTGGAAAATGTAGGTCAGATCCAACATCTGAAGCAAGTCCAGTAATGTGCATCCTTAGATGTATCATCCATGCAAGTTTGGTTAACACCAGGCTTATAGTTACTATGAAATGAAATCTGCTCCAAAAACTTTATCCTGGTCACTCATCCGGAAGGAAAATGTAGGTCATATTCAGCATCTGAAGGAAGTCAAGTATAGTGTGCATCCTAAGATGTATCATTTGTACAAGTTTGTTCAACCTAGGGCTTATAGTTACTTGGAAATGAAACCTGCTTAAAAAACTTTAATCTGGTCACTCATCTGGAAAATGTAGGTCAGATCCAGCAATTGAAGCAAGTCCGGTAGTGTGCATCCTTATGTGTATTATCCATGCAAGTCTGGTCAATATAGGGCTTATAGTTACTTGGAAATGCTCCTTTTAGCTGAATTTGCAGCATCTGAAATCTTGACTGGTGTAATGAAACATACTAGAAGCATCCTTCATGCATCTCTGATTAATATAGGGCATAGAAGTACAGCTGACCTTCTGTTTTTTGAACACGGATATATCTCAAATACCATGGATATGTCGAAGTTATATTTTGAAGTCCCATCTGCTTTCAACGTTTTTGGAAATTCTATTTTTGGGAGGCGGGGTGAAGATTCTCTAAGTTTCCAGAATTACCCTGAATATCTTAAATCCTTGGTTATCTCAAAGTATTTTCTTTGTCCCTTTGAGTTCGAGATAATGAGGTTTGACTGTACTTGAAAAGAAATCTGCTCCAAAAACTTTAACCTGGGATGCGGACGCCTGCACTGACGGTATTACATAAGCTCCCCAACTTCGTTGAGGTGAGCTAAAAATTCAAAATCCATATTCTTGACATTATCATGAAACTAACTTAATGTCATACTGGGCTGTGTAGCTTGTATATACAATCTATTCACACCTATAATTTTTGTGAAATAGTGTATATTGTTTAATTTTTATATATTTACTAAATCATGGTCTATATTAAAATTATGTTGTAAACATTTGGCAGAGTGGTCAATATCAAGAAAATTATGGCATTTGTCTAAGAACTTTCTGGACAACCCTCATACAAGTACTCGTTTAACTCAAAAATCTTTATTAAGGTCATAAAATACCCAATTTTCATCTAGAATGTCACAATGATCTGCAAAACTCGAAAGGAAAAAAATTGGTGGTACAATTTGGTGAATGAAAATGTATCAAACAAAAATCTAGCATAAAACCCATTATTAAGGTGACCAGAGATATATATATATGATCCTTGAAATTTAAAATCTTTATTAAGGTGACCAGGTATTCAGGGTTGTCCATAAGAACTGAAATAGAAAGAGGACATTTTAAAAGTGGAAGGCTGTCTTGGATTCCTCTGCTAGTGAGGGTTGAGGGGGCAATGCAAGAATAACTGGGGGGATTATGTCATTACGGGCGGCGAATTTACCTGGCCCCTGAATCTTGAGAACAACCTTGGGTATTCTGCATTTAAGCAACATGATTCCTCACTATTCCTTAACATTGAAGAATAAAACATCCTTAAAAATAAAAAATCTAGCTTACATGCATTAACCCATCATTAAGGGGACCAGAGATATATGCATGATTCTTGAACTTTAAAATCTTTATTAAGGTGACCAGGTATTCAGGTTTGTCCATAAGAACTGAAATAGAAAGGGACATTTCAAAAGTGGAAGGGTGTCTTGGATTCCTCCTCTAGTGGGGTTTGAGGAAGCAATGCCAGAATGACAGGGGGATTAAGTAATTACAGATGGGGAATTTCCCTGGCCCCCACATCTTGAGCACAACCTTGGATATTCTATATTTAAGCAATTACATTTAAGCAATTATTCCTCACTTTTTCTTAAAACTGATGAATAAACTAATCCTATAAATCAAAAATCTAGCTTACATCCATGAAACTATCATTAAAGCTGACATGAATTCTTAAAAGCGCAACATTTGCATCAATGTATGACTTGTTTCATACCAACTAGCCGTATTCTGCCATATTTCTTTCAGATACCTTGTCTTATTGTAACAATATATACCCCAATGCCCTCGTTACACTTGAGTGAGTTTTTGGTTTGGCTATCGACGCGTGCACATCTCCGACAGTAAAGTATCTGGGAACACATGAATTGATGAAAACATTTCAAAACCACAGCAGATATAAAAACAGTCATAAAGATATTTATAAGTATTGTTTTGAATAATATAAATGCAAGTTTGGAAGAAAAAAACATAGTTGTGCATGTTTTTTAAAAGCATGCCAATATACAGATATATAGCATAATTAACTTGGAATAATTCACAGTAAAAATTGTACAAACAATTTGCAATTATCTATTGTAAGAATGGAACAAACAACCAGCATATTTGATATGCATGTCCATATGCAAATATAATGGTGCATACCGAGAGAATGCGTTGAACGCTGTAAACTTATTCATACCTGGAAAATAGACCACTGTACCCGTTCGAAGATGTGCACATGCCGAGTGATTTACACCTTGTATTTCATTGAAATATGCATCGCAGAAAAGTAATAAACTCTATAAATACTCAACAGTAAAGACGTTGTCATGTCATCATACAGCCTAGCACTCAAATACACTTAGTCCGTGCTGATCAGATTTTGGTCAGCTAGGGAAAATATCAAAAGTGAGAAGGGGAATTAGTATTTACGTGACTGAATAAAAAAATAAGAAATCATTAAAAGAAAGTCTGATTGCTGTTCATGAAGTGAAACTGAAAATTGTCTAGATCTAATAAACATACAAACATTCTTTGTGTGTTATATATTGCATTACAGGCTTCATATATAATTTTTTAATTATGAAACAAGTCCTACATTGATGCAAATGTTGCGCTTTTAAGAATTCATGTCAGCTTTAATGATAGCTTCATGCATGTAAGCCAGATTTTCGTAATTATCTAAAAACTAAACTGAGTAGTTTGGTATGAGAAAATTATTTAGAATACAACATCAAAGCATCTAACCAAAACACAAATTAACAAATATACACACACGTGGGGAGTAGGGGGGGGGAGAGATACTCCCTTTTTTGAGAGTGTCTTTCAGACACGTAGCATTGTTTTTGAAAGGGGACAGCCGGAAGAAATAATTGACACTTTACTGAAAAATCTTTGACAAGCTAAAAAAATGCTCTGGAAAAATGGGAGGGGGCATCCCCAATCCCCGCGTTCTACAGGCCTGTCTTTAATGGTTAATTTTGTAAGGATTTTTTTTTTAAAGAATGGCTGGTTCTCCCCACTCTCATCCAACGATACTGTAGTGAATACTCAAATATTTTTCTTCTGAAAATGATAGTATGAATGGAATCTGTCCTCCCCCTGACTACGGATTTTTTTCAATCCCTTTTTTCCTTTTTCATTTTTCCCCCAAGTATTTCGGCATTTTTCTGAACCCCTCCAAATTTTTAAGTGCCGAAAGTTTTGTTTTTGTTTTTTTGGCTTATCAATCATTTTACTGCACCCTGCTCCCCATCGCATATACACATTTTGAGAAACAGTGCTACATGCCTGTTTTATATGTATGTATAGGAAGCCCATCCAGTTTGAAAATTTTCCCTAGGTAGTATAAAATTTGATACCTATACAATTTCTTGTATTTTAAGAGAATCTGTAAGGATTACTTGAAACCCTACCCGCAAGATTGTGGATAAATACTTTTTTGCATTTTCATACAAGTATACACACACACATTCTCTCTCTCTCTCCCCCTCTCATGTAAGCATACATGAGTGGTTTCAAGAATCTCCTCACTTTACATTTGGGTACACGGTTAGAACTATTTCAATTACCAATGTTACTTTCATATATACTAGGGATGTCAATTTTATTCGAACAGCTTAGTCGAATAGTTGGAGGCTTTAGTTGAATGATAGTCGAATATTCGTTGAAATTTAAATTAATTTTTCATGTCATTTTCACTATTTGTCTTTTATAGACTAGTTGTACAATATTTAACCTACGCTATCACCATTATACAACGAATTTCTGATTTGTAAACATTTACGTAGTACAATAAATACTATACATCTACATTTATCCAATGCATTTGATTTCAAAATTGATATAATATTTACTGCACATTTTATCTAAAAGCAGGATATCAAATGCTTGCATTTGTCCTTTCTTGTCATAACGAGACTACATGTACCCGTTAATTGAAGCCATTTCTACGTGTCGTGTCAGTGACCTTTGACTGGTTAAAAATTTAAGCGTGCCTCTTATAAAAACAGAGAGAACTTTTAATTATGAGATTTTGTGCAAATTATCAATACAATCTTAACAAGAGGCCCAGGGGCCACATCGCTCACCTGAGCACTATGGCTAGGAAAAAGCAGAAATCAGTTCAGTCTTGAAAGGTTGAAAAGTTTAAATATAAAAGTGGTTTGGGGGGGGGGGGGGATGAATTGAACAAATTTGAATGTACATTACCTGAGGATGCTTCCAATTAAATATGACCAATCATGGCTTTGCTGTTCTTGAGTAGAAGATTTTTACAGATTTTTCCTATGTATTCCTATGTAAAACTTAAATAACCCATTGTGGCCCCATCCTACCCCCAGGGGTCATGATTTGAACAAACTTGAACCAATATCACCTGAGGATGCTTCCAAATAAATATGACCAATCAAAAGTTTGCTGTTCTCGAGAAGAAGATTTTTGAAGATTTTTCCTATATACTCATATGTAAAACTTTGATCGTCCATTGTGGCCCAACCCTATCCCCGGGGGTCATGATTTGAACACTACCTGAGGATGCTCCATTGTGAATATGACCAATGATAGCTTTGCTGTTCTTGAGAAAAAGATTTTTGAAGATTTTTCCTATATATTCCTACGTAAAACTTTGATCGTCCATTGTGGCCCCACCCTACCCCCAGGGGTCATGATTTGAACAAACTTGAATCTACACCACCAGATTATGCTTCCAAATAAATATGACCAATCAAAAGTTGGCTGTTCTCGAGAAGAAGATTTTTGAATATTTTTCCTATATACTCCTATTTAAAACTTTGATCATCCATTGTGGCCCCATCCAACCCCCAGGGGTCATGATTTGAACAAATTTGAATCTACACCACCTACAGATGCTTCCATATAAATATTACTAATCATAGCTTTGCTGTTTTTGAGAAGAAGATTTTTGAAGATTTTTCCTATATACTTTTATGTTAATTAAAACTTTAATCTTCCATTGTGGCCCCACCCTACCCCGGGGTCATGATTTGAACAAACTTGAACCAATATCACCTGAGGATGCTTCCATATAAATATGACCAATCATAGCTTTGCTGTTCTTGAGAAGAAGATTTTTGAAGATTTTTCCTATATACACCTAATAGATGTTAAACTTTGATCGTCCATTGTGACCCCACCCTACCCCTGGGGGTCATGATTTGAACAAACTTGAATCTACACCCCCTGAGGATGCTTCCATATAAATATTACCAATCACTGCTTTGCTGTTCTTGAGAAGAAGATTTTTGAAGATTTTTCCTATATATTCCTACGTAAAACTTTGATCGTCCATTGTGGCCCCACCCTAACCCCAGGGGTCATGATTTGTACAAACTTGAAACTACACCACCTGAGGATGCTTCCATATAAATATGACCAATCATAGCTTTGCTGTTCTTGAGAAGAAGATTTTTGAAGATTTTTCCTCTATATCCCTATGTAAAACTTTGATCGTCCATTGGGGCCCCACCTTACCCCCGGGGGTCATGATTTGAACAAATTTGAGTCTACACTACCTGACAATAATTCCACATGAGTTTCATCTTTCCTGGCCCATTGGTTCTTGAGAAGAAGATTTTTCAATAATGCCATTAATTTTTTGCTATTTCGTAATTATCTCCCCTTGGAGGGGGGCGTGGCCCTTCATTTGAACAAACTTGAATCCCCTTCACCCAATGATACTTTGTTTGATTGAAATTGGCCCAGTAGATCTAGAGAAGAAGATGAAAATGTGAAAAGTTTACGACAACGCCAACGACGACAGACAACGGACAAATTTCGATCAGAAAAGCTCACTTGAGCCTTCGGCTCAGGTGAGCTAAAAAGACTGCATGATATTAATATCCATTTAATTACACTCATAACTGTCCCCCAGTTTACATGTATTTACAATTTTGTAACAGCTGTTTAATATTCTTTATGAATAGTTGCATCACGTCAGATCTTATGGAATTGCAGGTTGAAGCTTTATAATTTGAATCTACAAAACCAAACAATTCTTGAACGTCCTCTCCATTTACAACAATCAGTGGTAAACAATCCTTGATAATCATGTTTGTGATAGCAACATTTTTATTTCCGGCTCTGACATCCCTAATATATACTAATAGTGTAATACATGTACTTACTCAACTTCAATTTAAACCAAAACATGTACTGTAGATTATTTTATATACACATAATTATGTCTGTTCTTGTCGGTAATTGTATCAATCATGCTTGTAATTTGTGATGCCTGAAAGGGCCCCGATTTGAAAATAATCTATGTACAGAAACAAATTGTTCAGTGTTGCTTAAATTTACGATATATTAGTTTTAGTTTTATATCTAAAACAGTTGAAGCCAGTTCATTGTACGTATTTAAATATATTTGATCAAGGAAAATCCAACTTTTTTCCGACGTTTGTTTAAAATATGTTGAAGAATGTATTATACATATTCCACCCCCACCCCCTCCTTTTATTTTCTTTAAAAGATGTAAGATCTGTAACAAGAATGTATGTTTATGTATTAAATTTGATGTAATGAAGCCACATTCATGAACTATTAATACATATATCGAAACAGTTATTTTGATTTCTGAAACATTTTATTTGCGTGACTATTTTGTGTAATCAGGCAAAATACCAGTGTCACTTTCACCTTTGATATTTTCCCTGACCAAAAATACTGATCAACAGGGACCACATGTGTTTAAGTGCTAGTGACTATGTGTTTACCGTTGAGTAACAAATGGATTTATTTCTTCCGTGATGCATATTTCATTAAAAAGGAAGTTATTCTCTCGACATGTGCACATCCCTGTACCGATAGCAGTATTTCAGGTAGATTTTAAAGCATTCGATGCGTTTTCTCGGCATGCATGCATGTACATCTGAATTTGTTATACTTGAATGCATAAGTTGCATAGTATGTGCATATACCGTGTAGCAGGCATAATGCTCAATAGTACAGTGTTATTTGAAAAATGAGGTAGCATGTGGTAGCCTTTTCTTGTTTATTGTTCAAGTATATGTGTGAATCAAACTTGCACGTGCTATTTTGATTTTAATGCATTGCATCTAAATTATTCAAAATTTAAATACTTCTTTATGGTTTTCAGTAAAATTCCTAGTTTTTCAGATTTATGGTATGTTCCAAAACTGCTTTATCAGAGATGTGTACAGGTCTACATGTTTTTATGTCAGTTCATGGCGTGTTCCAAGACTTTGCTATCAGAGATGTGTACATGTCGACAGCCAGGTTAGAAAATCACTCAAGTGTAACAAAGGCATCAGGGTCATCAGGGTTTATATAGCCGGTAAAATAAGAGAGCGAATCTGAAAGAAATATGGCGGAAAAAGGGAGTACGAGAATGAAATAAGTTGTACCAGGATGAAAATATCGCATATTTAAGAGTTCGTGTCAGCTTTAAGGGGACCAGAGATATATGTATGATCCTTGAAATTTAAAATAATTATTGAGGTGACCAGGTATTCAGGGTTATCCATAAGAAATGAAATAGAAATGGGACATTTTAAAAGTAGAAGGGTGTCTTGGATTCCTCTAGCTATGCTAAAGGGGGCTGAGGGGGGAATGCCAGAATAACAGGGGGATTATGTCATTACAGGTATGAAAATTCTCAGATATTATAAAGTTAAGCAACACATTTCCTTACTACAGGCAACTCCAAATGGCTCAAACTTCGATCTTTCGACGTTCTTGATTGCTTGAAATATTAGCCTTAGGTCTAGTAGCCCTTTTCACAAAAAAACTTAAGTTTTTGCGTAAGATTTTAACTTAAGAATTTCTTACGACAAGAACACATTCGTAGCAGATTGAAGTTAAGATTTTATTTACGACAGATTTCATCCCTAGCAACGACTTCAATATGCTTTATAATCCTTAAATAAGTGGGTGAAAATAAAAATAAAACTTAGTTTTTAACATTTGTCAGCATAACAAACATTATTGACAACAAATATCGAATGCAATCGTTTGTGAAGCAAGGAAGTTTAAAATCTATGTCACAATCAAAAGTCTGACATAAAAGAAGGTCATAAGTGAAACTTACATCATAAATATTTTGTAGTGTAATTCACTTAAATTTTTGACAATGATTGTGAAAAAAAATATAAAATATTATTGTAAGTTGCTTTACAAAGTTCAATTTAACGTGTATTTTGGTTTTTGCGGTTATATTTTTACAATAAAATCATTTTTAAAATACTTAAGAGAGGGTTGGGGCTCTCGTAAAGTTATGACAGATTTTGCACTTACGACTTTCTTAAGAATTTTTGTAAAAACGATTTTTATCATAAGTTTTCACTTAAGATAAAAATATGTTGTAAGATTTTTTGTGAAAAGATCCACAGATTTTTTCCCTATATAACTTAGCAAATTTTCTCTTGATCTCTTAACTCTCAATCTCTCAAAACCCTCAAAGTTAAAATGCAGACCCGCTGTGCATAATCTATTGTATTTTACCATTGATACCTCAAAGTGGATATGTGTACAGCGTTACATAATTAACAACTTTACCTTCACCTTTAGAATATATTTCTTTACAGTGTAACTAAAAGATCTTTAAGGTGACCAGATTCTGAAATTATATATCATTCTTTCTACATGCAGTAAAACACGCTTATAGCTAACACACTTATAATGAATTGACTCTTAGAGCAAAGTGATTTTTATTCCCTGTGATTTTAAAATATATTGTAAACTTAATGGATATATAAACGAATTACACTTATAATGAAGCAAAATTTTCCATCCCTGGCACTTTGTTATAAGCATGTTTTACTGTAATTCTTACAAAATTTTGTGATAAAATATCAGGAAAAAGATGACTTTTGGTCACAAAACTTACCTGAATGGAATTGCATGCATAATTTTATTTTAAATTTCTTCAAAACTAAATATTCTAATGGTTAAATTTCATCAAACAAACAGCCCTAGGAATCAACACTTTAAATTACCTCAATTAAACACCAAATCCTCCTTCCATTCTCATAGTTGTACAACACTTCTTCTTCATGTAAGTCCTTTCTTGTTAGCATGTATATGCAACTGTTTTCTTTTACCAAAACTTTTAATTCGATCCACTGATTGGTTTGTTTCATTTTCATTGTTGACATCTGTAGGGAAATAAAAGCTTCATAATTACAGGTATTTTAATCAAACTCAAAAGTACCTCTCTTAACAGATTATTAATCACTCTAAAATCTAAATGTTTTCCTTAACATGTAAATAAGTCATAACAAACACATTTTTAAAATATAAATATATATATTTTTTTAATCTGTAACCTACTGTAGTAGAAAAGGAATGTATAAAGAAAATAAAAGGTTGGAATCGAACTAAGGACACCTGTTTCACTAGTCAAATGTTCTAACCATTGAACTATCATGGCTGATTCATATAGTCTAAACTACTATTTTGTTCACTCCTTCAACAGTCTTTGATCTCAAAGACACGTAACAAGTTCACCTATCTGGAATTAATCACAAGCCCCCACCCCCACCCCCCCATCACACCTTTGTTTGAATTAAAGGAAGCTTTAAACACTGCTCACTGAAGAGTTCTACATTTAGTATAGGTATCTCTCAATACCTCAAAGTATGCAGGACTGCAATCATGTGTTGTGGGTTTGTGTTCAGTAAAGTGTGCAGAGTTATGCCTAGGTCACATTTAAGCTGATGGTCAGGCAAATCAAATTTTTGTCGTATCGTCAGCTTAAAAACATGATCAGCCGACAGTAGTATCGAGCGACGTGGAGCAGTCACATTAATTCCTAAGAACACTGGTAATTTTCAAAATTTAGATAATTCTAAGTTGGCCAATAGTCACCCAATCATCGTTCACTAAGCCACAGTTTGATTTTCACCATCAGCCAACATTTACAAAAACCCAATTCCAATAATGTTGACCCATCGACGACCGACTTTAAGAACTGTCTACCAATGTTCGGATGATGATTGAAGGTTGGTCGACAGACTATTGTACGACTGCTTCAATTGAAGGAATCGACCACCAATGCAGAGAAAATTATAACATGGCCCAACAGACACAAAATTGGTAGGCTGACAAAAAAAGAGGTCAAATTCGGGCAAGACAATGGCAGATGAACAGCTGACTGTTGCCTGAAGAAGGTATTTTTGCCTCAAAAACTGTCACCTGTTGGTCTTTCTTGGAAATGTGACTGGGGTTTTTGAAAACATGTAAACATTAAAACATAGACACTTCAAGGTATTGAGAGTAAATAACAACAGATTATGCATATCAAGACTGCATTCTGACTTGGAGGGATCATGGATTTCTGAATCAAGAGACTGAGAGTTCAAGAGATCAAACGTATTGCTTAGTTATAGAAGTAAAAATATCTTTGTAGTCACCTTTTCATCACCTGAAAGATTGGAATTTCCCTACTACCATTTTGCTTTCTTCTTTGTTTCGTTCAAAATTCATTTAATTTTCCCTTTTTTCTCACCATTTTTGCAATGAGGTCAGTCTTATTTGTTAAAGGATTTTGTGTCTAATACAAGGAGTAACATAACCACAATTCAGATCATAATAGAATTTGGCATACATATTACATTTAAGGAGGCTGGGGGATCAACAAATTCAGGGTTAGAAACTCCTTAAAACTACAACTCACAAATAATTGCGAGTACCAAGAAAGTGAACTCGCAATTTTATAAGACTACTCGCATTTTTCATATAAAGTTAAATTCATATAAATTAAATACATGTAACTTAAGGAAAAAGTAACTACTGTACAATACACAAAACACAACTACAGTGTGACTTTTATTTAAATTACTGATTTAAATCAAAGGCATTGTGTTCTGTCATATTATATAATTTTGCTACAATTTCAATGCAAAAAAAATCAACTCGCAAGTTTTTGCGAGTTACTTAATTTTTAACTCGCAATTGGGGAATTCTAACTCGCGTTTTGCGAGTTGTATATAGTGAATTTCGAACCCTGAAATTAACCACAAATTAACATCCAGATTTAACTCAATTTTTTAGATATGGTATCTTAAGCTGTGAACTATCATTTGGCAAAGAAAAATTTCAAAAATTTTAGTTTTAAAATTTGATCATTTTTTATATCTTCATATGGAGCTCTTCTTCTAATGGAGATCAATATAGTCTAAAAATGGCCACAACCCCCCAGCCTCTTTAAATCTTCACATTTTGCTGCATGTTTATGACATCATGGTATGAAAATGAAGTCAATATGTTGATGACTTGTGTCAAAACCAGAAGTCTCTGATGAGACTGTAGCTCTGCTGGTTTGTACTTTAACAATTTTTTTTTAAAATAAATAATTTTTAATTAGACAATTTCAATATTATTGTGTGTGTTAATTAATTTCACATGTTATAATGAATATTGGACCATAATCTGTCATTGTAAGCTGGCAACAAAGAGAAAAGTATAAATTCGAAATGCAAGTCATGTACACAAAACGAAAGTAGGGTCCTGAATAAGTCCCGTGCATCTTGTTATATCCGGAGTCCACTGTACTGGGTTTCTGGTCTTTGTTATGAACTAAATTTTTGTTTTGTAATACAGAGGAATATGAATAGCAAGTTTAGTTATTACAGATCCAACCATATTTTCATTAATTTTGGGGATAAATGACTATTGGGAAAATTAACACATTCAATTGGGAAGAAAGGTACCTCTTTTGAATTAGGAATGGGGCCCTTGAATGGCCCTAATTATAGACAATCGAGAGCCCTAAGGCATCCAGGTGTGGTTCCCCGACAGCTTGGCGAAACGAATTGAATAACTATCCTACCCCCCCCCCCCCCTTGGGATCCCTAATTCTAAATGTTATATGCAAAGCCAGCTGTTATAATACTGCTAATTTCTTTTCCAAAACTGGTTGTTTTACCATTACTTTCATCACCATGCCTCAAAGAAAAATCCAAAAAATTTCAAGAGTGAGAATAAAAATTCTTTCTGATGGTCATGAACATACACCTGCCTACCAATACATAGCTATACACATGTGGTAAGCACTTTTTATGGCTGTAATGTATTACCGAACATTTTCTAATGTAGTAGGTTATCATTACAGAAAAAGTTAAAACCTGCAGTTTTTAACACACCGAAATTGGATTCCACGTAAAAATACTAATTACAGTTTGTGTACACAATGTGGCATGATTATCTCATGCAGAAAGACGATGGGATTGGTTAGTTACGCTTCATTGCATATGATACCTGTGAAATTGATTTCAAATTAATGACATTGTTACATAATTTAGCTAATAAAAAAGAAATATTACCTCTTTACTTGACTACTGACGACATATTTATTATTCATTTGGCACATTATCAGGTCTGGACGATTTTCAAAAATGG
Organism: Saccostrea echinata; assembly: GCF_033153115.1. NCBI lineage: Eukaryota > Metazoa > Mollusca > Bivalvia > Ostreida > Ostreidae > Saccostrea > Saccostrea echinata. Next base: position 5,003,135 of record NW_026889765.1, read on the forward strand.
AAGTCAAGAACGATAACTGAAAGTTGCCATAAGTATACATCATATACACGTAAATATTTTTCTGCCCAATCAGAACACAGCATTTTTACACATCCCAAAACATATTTCAAAGGGGTTAAAGTTAAAACTGAATATGTATCCAATATTCCACCATCTGTGCTCACCCAACGGTGATACATGTACTGTTAACATACAGGGTTTTTTCTAGGTCTTTAAATCAAGAGCCTGGGCTTTTCTATTTGGAAAAAATAGCAAAATTTGGTTGTAATTAGCAGCAGGGACCTATATATTGTTAGTATATAGGTCGCTGTTAGCAGATTAGAGAAAATATCATATTTAACACTTTTTTTTCTAAATGAATTCGAGTTTTTCTTCATTTGCAAGGTATTAATTGATTTATTTTACATTCAGTTAATCAGTTTATGGAGCATGCCTTTTAAATTTTTTTTAGCATCATTCCTGTTACATGTATACATGTTACTGAGTTCGATGGACATTATTCTAACCATACTTGTTTGTTTCGATTGTCTTGTGTGCAGGGGTGTGCAATTACCATCGCCCGACGCCCGGGGCTACCAATTTTAGAGATCGGGCTATCATAAATCTATATGATACTGCGTTAGCCCGTCGGGCTAGTAAACACTGGTAAATCTAAAACGAAAGTATACATATATTTACGGCGACTGAAATGATGTATGAATTAAATTTGTTGTAAAATCATAATCTTTAATTCGTTTTAACCTATATGTTTTGTGTGTTGCTATCGCCAGTCGTTTCAGTGACATAATAATTACAGCAGGGACCTAGTATATAAGTCCCTGATTATCATAGTCGATAAAAATAGGGAGAAAAAAGCGCAAACCATTATTTGTTTTATTTATTTCAACTTAAAGTGGCAGTACGGCGCATCTCATCAAAAAACTGACTTGATAAAACTTTCCGACAAGATTTGGAATTTTTTTACTACTCATAAATGTATAAACTTTCAGAAAATTACAACTTTCACAATTAAATAATTTTGATTATTTCATTAAAATTAAAAGTTATTTATGGGACGTAAATATATACATCGCAACGTGTTCGGGGTTCCACATTCCATGCTATACACGCATGCGTAGTTTTCATAAACAAAACAGCATGGTTAGATGGTAAGAGAAGGAAGCCCGGTAGAGCCTGCTACATTGACAAAGTCGACCAAAAAGAAACTGAAAATAGAGCTTGAAAAAGCAACTTTCCTGACTAAAATTTAGTTTGGGGATTTATATTAATTGTTGGATAAGGAAGAAACAGGAACTCGGCGACACTCACGCAGCTCAGGGCTCGTGAAGGTTCTACTTGACAGGTTTGTTGATACTTATTATCATTTCTCATTTTTCCATCGCTTTCAAAGAAAAAAAAATTAGTGTAAACTCAACATAAAAATACACCTATGACTTATAAACAATGTTGCCGTTTGAAGTGCTAATTTTTTTAACTGTGCGGAAAAATATTTTGTTTGACATTTGCCGCGATAATGTATGATTTGGTGGTTTTTCCTTTCTCGGACCCCAATACACAAAACGTCAACATTTGTACTTTCAATCCTGTTAAATTGCCTGAAAGCAGACTAAAATCTTTACGATTTTTATTTTAGATTATTTTATCAGAAAGTTATGATAATCTGCTTTTGACAATTGCTTTTACCTCATATTCCCTGTTATTGTAAACTCTACAGTGTAGGCACGTGCTATTTTAGAATTCACGTGGTACAAATAAAGAGATCTAAATTGCTCCAGTTCGTACGACCCTTTGATTTCCGGCAGATTCTAATTAGGTTAATTTTGTATGAAGAGAGAATATTTCTGTTTCTCAAACTGCTTACATCAACTTTATACCTCATTTCTTAATGATATATTGGGTAAATTTGAATAAAAAAGCACACGTTTTGCAGCCGTACTGTCGCTTTAAATGTTTTTTTTTAACCTTTTTGTTATACTTATACATGTATTGTTTTCGGTAGTTAATGGGCTAGTGACTGGCAACCTCGGGCTAGTAACTTTGTTACTGCCACTAGCCCGACGGCCTAGTAACTAATTTTTGTAATTGCACACCCCTGCTGTGTGAGTTTTTACGTCCACTGTTCTTGGCAACTTAGCCCATCTTCCCGTTTCTGACCACTCCATATTGACTTCGGTACAAATTATGAGAGCAATAAATTCCTAATAACTTACCATTTTTTTTGGTTCTCTCCAAATCTTTGCATTTACTTAGGCGCCATATTGAGAACATTAAGAATTTCGAACCCGATCTAAATTCAACGGATTTCTCTAAAATCCATATCTTCTGAGTAATTTTTAATAAAATTTTAAGCTCCTTCAAATTTTCATTAATCATATAAATCACATTTCTCCCATTATTTTGAGTACAACTGGAAGTACATGTTTCTCATTTATTCTCATTTATTCCTTGTAAATAAAATTTCACATCAAATATTTATCTTTGTTTTACTTTGTGTTGCTGGAATTCAGTTCAACCTGACTATCCCAAGAGCAGACTATTATCCCCTCTTAGGGTAGCAGTACAGTAGAATAGAGGGCCGTAGGAACAGAGAAGTGGTAATGGTGGGGAATGTTGGACACAAGCCCCCCCCCCCCTCCCCTGAAGAAACACTCAAAAATATCATTTTTGAAACAGAGTAGATCATAATTCATTTGTTTAAAGTAACACTGCTAGACTTTCTTTATTTTATATGTGAAAAATGACTTCAAGGATGCACCAGAACCCACCAAAATGCATATTCATTTATTAATGATTTTAATTTAAGGATTGCACAGGATTGAGTCCTGGAAAAATCTTGTGGGTGGCATATGCCCCCCCCCCCCCCCAAAAGGTATATGTAACACAGGCACTTGATTCGATAAAAAAAAATTAACCCATAGTATAATAATATTGCGTTATTACTACACTATGGGTTAAAAAATTTATTACTGAAACAAGTGCCTGTGATAAGTAAGTAGTAAGTAAAAATACTAATAAAAGTACTTCATAACACACTAATTGGTACAGTGTGCCCCAAAGAGGCATATAAGTAAGAAGTAAGTACAAGTAAACCCAATTTTATTTATACACCAATTAGCAGAGTTTTCATACATGTAAGTACATGTATCATACAACAAAAATATGTATGTATACTTATCTTGAAGCTTTTTTGACATTTAAATCTTCTATTTAGAATTTTATTGATTTTTTTTTTTTAAATTGGGTAGTTGTGGTACACTACCCCCGTTTTATATCCTTTTTCTTTTGCTAATAAATACATTTTATCATTTCATATAAAGACTTCAAAATTATCTTTGGTAGACCCAGGATTTTTTAAAGGGGGGTTCAACAGGCTAATAATGGGGTCTGAGCCAGTGAGGGCCACCTTGTGGCCCCAGTGGGTAAAGGACAAAAGCCCCTTTAAGCTCCCAGGATTTGGGTCCTTTTTAAATCAGTTTTGTGAGTTGTGTTATGTATATTTTATGTATAATAAAAGCAATATCTAACCAAAAAAAAAAAAATGATTATTTCACCTTTACTAAATTTTGGCACACATGAGGGGGAAGGGGTATATAGAAACTGTTTTAAGAACAGTTTTTTACGGTTACAGAAATTTCATATTCATCCAGGATTTTAAATTTAAAATACGAATAATAGATTTACCTCCTAAAATTATGTTTCTGGGGAACATAACAAATTTTATTTTAATGCTTTATAGGCAGTGAAAAGGAATTATACACTTAAAGACCTTGAAGACTCAGATTCATATTTGAGTTGTTATTTATATAATTATGATATATGCTGATAAAACAGATTATGACATAATATTAAAAAATAATATTTATACCTAAAAATTATAAAATGTAGTACCTAAGAAAATTACATGAATTAATAGCAAATTATTGTTACTACAAAATAACATATCTTTACTTATAATATCTAAAATTACAGACAGAAACTGTTTACATCATTGAAAACTGCAGAATAGAGTAAAAACCTCTGCAATACCTTAAATTCTTGAACATGTAATTGTAGAAGTAGTCTTTGACAATATATGACAATGTAAGTCTTGTTCAAATCTTAAACCAAATTTTACTCATTGTTCAAAAACTAAAGAGTGTCATAAAAGGAAGGAAGTGGTTTGTGTTGCATTAATTTTTGTAGAATCGTTTGTTATTGTATCTCAAAACACAAATTTCAGATTCTCGTACACAAGAAACCCCCCCCCCCCCCCCGCGCGCGCTTACTATCAGCTTCTTTAAATAATGCGTCAATCATATCCATGTTTCGAACGTCAAACCATGAGCATCCACAAACTTAATAATTAATTAAAATAAATATTTGATGATTTTTAAAAAGATGTATCATTATGAATGAAAAGAAATTAAAAATGTGTATTCAGAATTTCCTCGACGTTCGCTGTTAGTCAATATTGACGCTATGCAAGCGCGTCGTATAAAAAAGGGGAAAATAATATACAAAAGACGTATAAAACATAAAAAAACAGCTGCAAATGATAGTAAGTAACAGATTTATACTTACGAAAAAGGATCCAAAGCACTTCGAGGCGTCTGCCATCGTCTTCTTTTCTGGTTCTCCAGGTCGACCGGAAACCAGGCAACTTATTGCCAGACAAACATGAGTCATTTGTAGACAATGAATTTTCGAAATTTTAAATACTGAACTCACGAATGAATGAAGGGTAAGAAAATATAGGAAATGATTAAACTAAATGGGATATTAATTAAAACTATTCATATATAGCGGATTTTGATTAATATTACACATTTTCTCTGGGCGACTTAATAGATATATATATTCCTATGAAAATATATGCCGGGTTATAAATAATTTAATTATTTCTCGCTATGCGAATAAAAAATGCAGAAATTATAATTGCATTGAAAAAAATAATTACGAAAGAGTCTTATTTCAGGACATCAGTCATCTTACCACAAAGTACACTGCCTTAATGATCAGTTAAAATATTAGGGAGACCGGAAAAAGTCTGCTTAATCCATCGGGGTCCCAGACCGATATATAAATGCTTAACTGGGTTCCCTAACCAAGAAGTCCGGATTATATATATATATATATATATATATATATATATATATATATATATATATATATATATACGAGGGTTGTCCGTAAAGTTCGTGAACAACCTTGATAATAACTGACAAACATTGATAAAATATATTAAACTATTATTTTCATTAAATTCATGCTTCATTTCATTAATACGCAAGTTTTCATCACAAGCAAAGCACAAATAGTTATATTTTAACAAATACAAAAAAAAAGACACACACTCATACCCGGAGCACTAAAATGAAAATTCTTGACGTTACCCAAAGTCAAAAGCTAAATACATTTAACTTTTCTCAACGTAGTCACCGTTTAACTCATCACATTTCTTATGTCGTTTTAACCAGTTATCAAAAAATGTGCACAAACTGTTATGGTTTCATACGTGAAATAATATTTAACACTTCCTGTCTCAGATCCTGCAAAACATTATACCTCTGTCCGCGTAAAACGACTTTATGTATGGAAATAGAACTGATAGTCGCCGATCACTGTCAATCACACCACGTATTTTGTACAGCACTGCAGTCTCGGAAAGATGGTCTTCCTTCACGTGTGCCATCCTGTAAGCTGTTCCTTCCGTCCAAAAAATCTTCTATGCCACTTATACACTAAAGAAGGGTTTATTATACTATGTTTTTCCGACTGTTTAAGGAATTTATGGGTGTCTGTTGGTTTTTTTCCGATGTCTACACAAAATTCTATCACTGCTCTCTGCTCCATCTTTTCCAAAAACGTTTCTTTTTCGAACAATGGCGATCCTGTCTTAATAGATTCTAACCTCGATTCCTCTGCCATTTCAAAACTTTCAACACTCAAATTTTACAGGTTTGACGCTAAAACTTTTATCAATGTCATAATGTGAAAGTCATCCAAATTTTTGCAGAATTTTACAAAATACAAATGAAATGTATAAAGTGATAAATAACGTTTTAATTAAAACTTCGCAGTGCTCCGGGTCACCATCCCAAGTATAATAACGAGATTATAAATGTAATTATACATTTACAATTGAATAAAATTCTATATTTTGTAATTCACATATAGTAAAGGATTATAAATATGCTAATAATAAATATCTTTAACACAACTTTTATTTAAACTTTACCTTGTCCACGAACTTTACGGACAACCCTCGTATATATATATATATATATATATATATATATATATATATATATATATATATATATATATATATATATATATATATATATATATATATATATATATATATATATATATATAATCCGTTTTGTTTTTTTTTTCTTGGTTTTTGGCTTTTTTCTACAGGTTTTGTTCCGAAAATGACATGATATGTTTCTGACAACGATATACCTGTATGGAATGGATATTACCGGAAACTATTTAAAGGACAAGTTTGTGGCCCAATACATCTAGCTTAAAATTTGTGCCCGCTTTCAACCTGCCTCCATCCCCAGCTTTTACATGTGTTAGTTTCTGGTTACACCATTGCATTGAAGCAACAAAAAAAAAAAAAAAAAAAAAAAAGAGATATACTAATCCACCAATCCTATTTGTGACAAATGGGCTATTCTTGTTATAAAAAATAATTTGCATTGTAATAAATATAAGACTCGCAAAAATCTTTTAATTTCTGCGAAGAGAACGCTACGGAGCATGTCACGTGAACACCTGGATCACGTGATTCGCCCATGGGCAGATCGATGGCGGATGTGCATTCAAATCGGAGAGGACCACTTTAAAAGATAATAAACATCGAAATCTGATTTTATTTCTTTTATGGAAGTAATTCAATTAGTTCGCGAAGTTTTTGATTACCCCTCGTATTTCTTGTTCATTAACATATCATCCCAAAATTTTACATTATTGATATCAATTAAAGAAAGTTTCAGCTTTGAAATCTCAAAAAAGTTCCAAACAAAGTTTCATATTTAATCAAAGTTTCAAAGTATTTACTATAGTTAATAATAGTAAACTATAGCTAACTATAGTTTACTATATAGTAAATGTTTGTTAGGAGTGCCCTTGTGATAGAAATACTGGCAATATACTCCTCTTCCTTGATCATTATATAGATACATGTATAATTACATCATCATGCACATGTGCATTATGTAACTCCTTATAAGTAGGATTTTTCATGTAAGAAAAAACGATTTTTGTTTACTTTTATCCTAAAAACTCTTATAATATTAAAACCTCGTATCACACAACAAGATCGCTTAATTTGTGTTTAGGAAAGACATGGCCAGATTCTTTTTCTATAGGCTAGAAAATTTAAAGAGTGGGTTACATCCTCGTTACCCACTCCCTCAAAACTTAATACTATATATACGCTGACACAATTCACGTACTTGATTCGAACACAATATGTGTTACAATATTTTTTGGCACAGTTCTATGTAGACTTGCAAATACATGTACAACTTCAATGGTGCTAATATTGCCAATTATACTTAGGGAAAAAATAATATGTAAATTTGGCAGAGAAGTTTTTTCATAATGCAATATTCGGTTTTTCTATTGGTAAAAATTATTACACGTAACTAGAAAGGGGAAATACGTACTTGTCTACTGTATATAAACTTGTGTTAATTCTTAGTATACCAAACACCTCTTTTACAGTATTAATTAATCAATTTTTTTTATATAAAAAGCCTCATTTTGTTTATAGACTTTGTTGACACTAGCAAACCACAAAAGACATTGGTAAAGATTTTGAGCTAACCATTTTTGGTGTCTCTGAGATCGAATATCAGAAGAATATTGATTTAGTCCTGTCTGTTATTTTTACACAAATTTAATCTTCCTTATATTTTTTTTTACCAGAAAATCAAAGATATATATGAGATCTAATTTTCTCAACAATTGTCCATTTTTTTCATGCAGATTTATTTGAGTAGGATTCGAGAACATTAATCTTTCTTGTAACTTTTTAAGAAAAAAAAACGCTTGAGACTTTATTTTCATTCTTTATTTTTTTTTTTTTTTTTACATTATTACCCAGAGTAAAATTTAAAGAGGATCATTACAATTATACACAAAAACCCTGCATTTTTATTCATATATAAGTTTCTCTCTCTGACACCAGCATAGTAAATAATCTTTTTTTTTTTTAAATGACGACTCTGGAAACTTTTTTTAATGAAATTTGATAAAACAAATCTAAGAACACGTGAATTTTTGCTCTTATAGTCATCGAACAGCATAATAGCCTATAGTTACAGATGTATTTGTTTTCCTTTAATGGGATAAAACATCTTGTATTATTGATGTACATCTAAGGTATAGGGTATTCTTTTGTTACTTGAACTTTAAAGCTTTTCGGCTGCGTGATTTTACCTCTACGTATTTGACTAACAAGAATATTCCTACCAAAACCAGTTTTTTGTATAAAAAAAAAAAAGAGACACAGGGCCACTCGAGAAAAATGACTACCAGGCCATAATTTTTGAGAAAAGGTGGTCATTTTTCTACGTAGAATATTGACCAGGTGGTCAAATTTCTACGTAGAAAAATGACCCCCGGTCAATATTCTACGGGGGTCACTTTTCGTCGTTACATCAATTGTACTATTTGACGCGTCTGAAACAACGCTAGGTTAAAACGAATGCGAAGACCAAGTAGGTTGGGCCTCGTTAAATAATACATTTAAATAAATTAATTCTATATTTGTTGAAAAAAATATAAAAATAATTAAAGTTGATATACATTGAAAATGCAAAACATCCTACCATTTTGGTAAATCTCTGAGGAAAATCTAAATCAGGAAAATATAATATAATTGAACATACAAATACTTTTTATTTCCATTATATATATATATATATATATATATATATATATATATATATATATATATATATATATATATATATATATATATATATATGATTTTGCATTTATTTAAGACTTATGTCGTCTTTAAATTATAGATCTTTGACCTTATTTTGCACTGACTCCTTTTATTAAAGAATGTGATTTCTAAGTATAAAAATAGAAAAAAATAATCAATTTTAAATACGTTTGTCATTTTTCATAAAAATTAAGTCTTGCCAAAAACCGTCCCCTAAAATAACAACAACATGCATCTCAGCACAATGAAAACACATACATGTAGCCATTATTCACTAATATTATAGAAGCAGTTTTTTTTAATCATTCTGGAAAGAATTCAACACTGAAATCTTAAAAGCAAATTGGAAAAGTATAGTAATTTAAGGGAAAAAAGTAAATGTGCAAGGTAATAGGTATTGGGTTTATAATTTGACGTCAAACGATTATGGCTTCATTTTAAGATACGGTGGATAAGGCCTGACAGAGGGACGGACAGACAAACACAGACAGACAGCTAGATAGACGAACAGCTACAGATAGACAGGCAGGCAGACAAACAGATGGGACAGGCAGACTGACAGACAAAGAATGAGACAGGCGCCGGGTTTACTGATTCCTAAGTATCTCTCTACTCTAACAAGCTCCACAGTAATGTGGATACTTCTCCACAGGGGGTCTGCAGCCGCCTCAATGCCCCCTAACGAGTCCTTGGTATGACTCTCGGTGGGTCCAAGGGGTCAAAGTCCAAAATTGACTATTTAGAAGTTTCGCGACGAATCTGCAAATGTGCAAAGTAAAAATAGTAAATCATCATTTATCTTCTAAAAATAAGATTATACATGTATCATTTTGTTCAGCAACCTTTCTTTAATTTAACGATTGCGATATTGTTGATAACTATTGTGATGCAAATACATCTCCCTTATTTTCCGAATCAACAACAGAGGTGTTTGAATTACTTTTCATATATTTACTTTGGCAAATATATTCTACTTAGTTGAAACAACTGAAGAGCAATAATGTTTTATGTTTTTAACTTGGAGGTCAGAGGTTATGTCTGAATCACAGGGTGCAATGTTATCTAGTATATTAAGGTAATTGTAACAGGAAATGACATAATATAACAATTCAGTACAGTTAAAGTGCCCAAAAGAAATATTGGCGACTTTTTCAAGATAGAAAATACTTTCGTTACAAGGATGAATGTTTCTTTATGGTATTTTACTAACATCGGATAAATGTAAGATTTTTTTTTTTACTTTTTTTATTTAGACTTGTCATGTAATGTGACAATCACGTGGTTTAATCAAATATACTTGGAGTACTGAGGTCATCGATGAATTCCAATACCGCACGGGCATAACCAAGTTAGAAATCTAGGTATAATTTATAATTATTTTCAACACTCTTTAGCTGCTTTGTGAAAAGTGCTTAGAACCTAATATTTAGATCCTACTAATTGCTAAAATTACTTTAGTTAATGGTATGATAAATAATGTGCTGGTCAATACATAAAAAAAAAGAAAATGGAAGAATCTTGATTACCACTGCATTCAATTTTGTCCCTTTGTAGATCCTTCATAACAAGGTGTTATAAAAGTAACTAATCTCAATGTACTTGTTAATATGACGCCATCTTGGTAAAATTTGAAATTTAGTATTTTTGCAAAGATGTATTTTTTTTTTCAGTAAAAAATATATTATATATATATAATTAAAGTAAATATTATTTACAGGTGTTTAAAAGAAATATATTTTCAAATATATTACTTTTGTTAAATGCTTATTTTGATTTATATAGAAATCCTTTATTGAATTTATTCCAACTAGATTTGTATGAAGCAATATGGCATATTCAAAGGGAGTCTTGACACAGTTGCATTGCCGTTTTTTATCTACAATTTTGATTTTTCTTTTTTATTCAAAAAATAATCTAAGTTTAATAAATTGAACTTACATGAAAAATCTTATAATTCAAAGAGTCAAAAAAAAAAAAAAAAAAAAAAAAAAAAAAAAAAAAAAAATTCATGACATCTATTTGTAAACATGGACACGAGTTGCTTTAATTTTAACGTTTACGTTTATCCAGTTTACATGTATTTCAATTCAATTACAAATGTGTTCAATTTACATGTATTTAGTTTGCACACATCACTAAGCAAGGACTGACGATACTGGAGAGTTGGATTTGCTCTCTCTCGTTTCTTTTCTGAATTTTCTGGATTATGATTTTAATGTTTTTCATCAATACATAGATAATTTATGATTTGTAGCTGGATATGGAGTTTCAAGAGTGGGACAGGTTTTTTTTAATATATATATATATATATATATATATATATATATATATATATATATATATATATATATATATATATATATATATATATATATATATATATATATATATACATATATATATATATATATATATATATTCACGAGTGTGAAGCACAAGTCAAAAAATCCTGTCTCACAAGTGAAATAAATTCCATATCTAACTACAAGACATTGAATTTTCTGTTTATTACGTTTTCTTTAATTTTCCCTCTGCCTCTGTCTTTTCGCAGCACAGAGTCAGAGGCTGTGACGTCATGGATGAGCAGTTAAGACGGCATAACTTAGCAGTTTGAGATTGAAAACATTGTTATATGGATTTTAGCAACTTATTTGGGAAGACATTTGCAATTTTAGTCTCCGTCAAATGGTTCATTTAGTATCTCTATCTTTTGACAGCTCAGAGATTATTTTTTTACTTACTTTTTTATCTTTTCACACTGTGAGAGAATATCACTTTGATATTCTTTCACACTGTGAGAGAATATCACTTTTATTCAATAAATAAATCAAAGTATTTTACCCTTGAAAATGTAATCAAAGGTTTGTAGTTGGATATGGAATTTATTTCACGAGTGGAACAGCAGTTGAGACGTTGTAGCCTAGTAATTGTGAGATTAACATTGTAACATGAATTTTAGCAACATATTTGGGAAGAAATTGGCAGTTTTAGTCTCTATCAAGAAGGTTTAGCTACTATTTCTATCTTATGACAGGTGAGAAATTAATAATTATTATTTACTTAATGTAACGTTGTAAAATTAATGTTCATAATCTGAACTTGTACTTCTCGTACGGGCGTTAAGCTTATAGAGCCCTCCCTCCTCCATCATATTCAACTGAAGAACTATAATTTTAAGATCATTTTAATTTTCGCATCCAATAATAAGACAGAAGACAGTTAAGATATACCCCCTTTTTTATTGAATTCGGAAGGTTATTAATCGTCAGTTCATCTACTGACTTCTATTATTGTTTGGATAGGGGAATGTCTTTTGGCTGAATTGAATTTTTTTTTCTTCATTTATTCGGATAAATCGTTGATGAAAGTAATATTCTCATGTCGCATTGAAAATTTAATCTGTCTCATTTATTTATGAATTAATATGAGTTCTTGATAAGGTTTTGTTCTCATGTCAAATTCTACATTTTTATTATGTGAATCGTTGATAGATTAAATTTATTTTCAATCGATGTGTTTTCTCTGTGCGTTTTTTTAAAATTATCTGCAGATTATAATCTGAATCAATAAAATTAGTCAAGGGATGATGTGTGATCCATCCGAACGTTCGAGCTGAAAAAATATTACTCCCGCATTTGTAATAGTTTTAAAGATGATATGAATGAATAATTCCCAGTTCTCTGATCCTGCTGAGGTCTTACATTGTAGATATCATACTAAGGTCCCCTGCAAGAGACATTCCAGGTGATATTAAGATTTGATTTTTTTTTTTCTATATTAGACGAAAAATAGATCTTTTACTTCCAGATTGAGATTCCAGGTGAACATAATTTTTTTTTTCATCATCTACAAATTTTTTTTTTAGTAAAAGCGTTTGTATCTTTTAATCATTCGATTATATAATACAACAATTTTTTTTTTTTCAGTCAATGCGATGATGTAGCTACCGTCGAAGTACAATATTGTAATCCTCAGGTAGATAAATCATCGTAATGACCTCAAAACAACAAAAATTATAAAATATTACTCTTCAAATTTTTAATCAGTTGTACAATACAAGATTTGTATGCATATTTTGGTATAAAAAAGACAGAAAAAATCATTTATTCTAGTCCTTCTTTGCATAAGAAAACTACTCATAAAGGGAATCTGAGAAATGATGTTTGAACCCCCTCTGAACGTTAAAACTGAACAAATACTACAGTAACTATATATATGTAGTATCTTCAGCAAAAACGTGGGAGCATCGGTCGCTCGATATTGAACGTCAACCTCATATAAAGACATTCATTGAGGTGATTGTTTTATTGTGTAAAGTTGCAAAATGATACCAGCTGCGCAAAATATGATTGTCAAGAAAAGAAAATATTTCTAGAAAATTAATCTAATAAAAGGTCAGAAATAAAGGCGTTCTAGCTTCTTCTAAAAAAAAAAACTTCTCTTTGAAAATATGTAAATATTGTATGTTTTTAGCGACAATGTTTTCTCTGATGAGAAAAAAAAATCTTATTAATGACTTTTTAATGTATGAGGGTTGATTCAAAAGTATTGTCACAACCGCTATAAAGTCTTTGATAATTAGATGTTATCAACCTATACGTTCCCCTATCTGTTTAGATTTTTGCCTTAAAATTTCATTCGATTATAGAAAATAATTTATAAAGTATTGCATATATCTGAATAAAATTTTCAGGCAAAACTCGAAATAGATTGTGGTATTAATATGCAAAGTTTTTATAAAAAATTTTCGATTTTTATAAAATTCAATAGTATTTTTGACATTAATTTTGATTCAAACCACGTATTTATTAGTACGAAACGATGGTAATCATAAATAGAATTATTTCCCCTAACTAGAAACACTGTCTATTTATCGGTTTATTAAATCAGTTACTGTTTATTTATCGGTTTAATAAATCAGTTATACGGACACCTTCGTAGTCCAATAACAATATAAAAGCAAAAAAATCAAACATGTTAAAAAAAAAGCACAAAAAAGCCTCACTATCCCAACTATATGTTGTATTTACAAACAAGGTCATTATAATGATCGTAGAATCTGCGATAAGCATGTCCTGAGTACATTTTTTTAAACCAGGGCAAGCTACTGACAAATAAATTGACGTTACAAGGATTTTAACAACCCTGTTTAAAGTCAGCTTATCAGGAAAGAATTCTTATCTAATCCAGAAAGCAATCAACATTTCAACAAAGCAGTACATCTAAACGACATTTATTATATTCTTTATACATACATTGTACATGTGCAAGTATTTCTCGAAGTGATTAAGGGGGATCGTCTGTTTCAAACAACTATTGGCAGTCTATGCCGTTTCTTTGATTTCTTAAAAAGCATGTTTGTAAATTATTCTAAGGTTTGGGTTCACACAACGATAAAGTATGAAGTACACAGAATCCATAACAAAAGAACAATATCAAAATGTAGAAAAAATATTATTCTAAAATTTATGACATAATTTGAAAAAAAGAGCATTCGTATTTTATTTCTATATTACATAATAGATGACCTAAATGACACGACATATTCTACAATAAAAGAAAAAATATTATTATAACAGTTATAAAATTCAATTTGTTTGACTGTCTTGTTTAAGTTAACTACAAACTCAAATGAATAGAAGCACCCAAATAGCTGTTTAAATTATCAGAACATTTTACTCACATATTAAACATCACATCAAAATAAATACACTTAAAAATCATATCAAACATTCTTTTCACATTATTATTTATTTATGCTAAAGAAATGAAGTTACATTTTTTATTTTCACCTTTTTCTGGTTATCTGCAAAAAAGACATTCCTTTCTTAAACCATAAATAAAGACTAAAAGGGGTGTTACTCTAAGAACAATAGATTAAAAGAGATGGTTTGTTTGTTTTTATGTTGTTTAACGTCCCTCTCGAGAATTTTTCACTCATATGGAGACGCCACCACTTGCCGGTGGAGAGCTGCAAATTTTGTCCTATACTCGGCACTTACGGCCATTGAGCAGTGAGGGATCTTTTTCGTGCCAGCACCTACTGCGACACGGGACCTCGGTTTATACGGTCTCATTCGAAGAACCGGTCTCCACGTCTCATAGTGGGATTCGAACCTGCGACGTAAGGATCAACTTCTTACTTCGCGACTCTAGAGCAGACGCACTAACCACTGCGCCACGCGGGCGACAAAAGAGATGGTATAATGCTATTTAAGTTTTTTTTTTTTTTATAACGAATCTAAATTTCTTAAAGTAGAAAAACTATTATATTCTTGAAACATAAAATAATCGTTTTATTATAACATGATTTTCAAAATGGTCGTAATTAGATGATTAGACGCCCGTATTGTAGGGTCCTCGGAGTACAAATTTCCACTAAGTAGAAAGAGTCACGTGGCACTGAAACGTCATAGGTGTCCATTGTTAATAAGTACTCCAAAAGTTCCTACAAGTACTCCTAAAGCTAATCATAAGAATGAATATATCGAATAGATTTGACGTTACATTAGATAGACTACACATTATGTTTGCGGAAAATTTTGACGTCGACGATATTCCTTTGGTTACGGACGTTCAATCTTTTAGCACCGATAAATGACGACCTGCAAAAGGGACAGTGAAAACAAAGCCGTTGACAATTCGTGACTTTGTGACTAAAAAGAACGATTTGCTACATTTTGACTTCTTAATTATTTATAAATAAGCGAATATAAATTTTCCTCCATTCAGTATTTTGATAAATGATATATGAATAAATTCCTTATAACTTCTTTCTTTTCCAGTAGTAAATATCAAGAAATGACACTCCTTCAGTGTCACTGTACATCATTACGAATTTTACCAGATTCTGCGCGACTTTTTTTTAAAATGCATATTAGTTATTATTTTTTGTTCAAAAAAGAAATATAATATTTCCTTAGAATATTCAATTTGGTAAGAACAAAAAAGGAAAAAAGAAAGAAAGAAAAAAGAAAGAAAAAATTGCGATTGAGGCATAAACAATAGTTCTGAATGATGATAAAGCCATTTGCAGAAAAAAGCCCCACCTCCCTTTCACCTCCGACTAAAGTCTCGGAAATGTGTAAAAACTTCATAAATCCTTTCTTGTGCACATTTGTGATTTCAAACGCCACAAGTTATACCTTGCACTGGAGTCGATCATTAATCCAGTTATTACTGTGTCATCATCTAACAGATTTAATACACTCTACAATTTAGTCGATTGAAAACACAATAGGCAATTTACACCCATGACGTCAGAGTGATGGCGCATAACACCGGTGATTTAAAAGCATATTAAGAAATTCAAATTTGTGTCGCTGAAACATAAAGAATATTCATTTTCTAGGAGAGAAATAGAAGATTTAGGAAAAATATCCTGTATTATTGCATTATGTATATGTAAACTCTGATCTTACGTTTTAGCCCCATCCTAGCCAAGGGGTTAACAAAGGATAAAAACACACTTTGGAACGCTTGCATGTTATGTTGTCCTATTACATGTACTCTTGAAAATTACATATGTAGATCTTAATTTCTTATATATTTTACATTTCAAATATATTCTACATTCCAGAAAGAAAGTTTTTATTCCCTATTGTGGCCTGGAGACCGTGATTTGAACAAACATGAATTTCAATCATTTTCTGACTATGTTTGCATTTTAATATAACTAATCATGGGCTAAATGTTCGGGAGAAAAAAAAAATCATTATATATTTTGAATAGATTCAAAACAAATAAATTGAACAAATCCAACAGCTGTTTTGCCGATGGTACTCACATATTTAAGCGTATATGCAAATTAATATACTGCTGAATAAACACCCTTCACTTAATTAATTGTGATCACTGAAACGCTAACCAAAAAGAAATTGAAGCAAATTATTTCAGAGGGACAATGAGGAAGTATGTCACTCCTACCGTTTACGAAAGTGTTAATATCTTAAGTTAGTTTGTTGTTTAACGTCCCTCTCGAGAATATTTCCCTCATATGGAGACGACAACACTTTAAGATGGAGAGGGCTGTAAATTTAGACCTATGCTCGGAACCCAGGGCCATTGAGTAGTAAAGGATCTTTTTCGTGCCAGCACCTAAGTCCTGCGACACGGGAATTCGGTTTATAAGGTCTCATCCGAAGGACTGGCCTCCACGTCCCACAGTGGGATTCGAACCCGCGACGTAAGGATGAACTCTTTACTCCGCGACTCTAGAGCAGACGCTCTATAACCCTGCGCCACGCTGGCGACTTTACGGAAGTGAAAAACTACGATCGAAGAGAATGTTCATCAGTATGGTTCAAACTCAACTTTTACAATGTATTTCTTATTATTCGTGCACATCGGGTGATTAAATCTTTAACAATAGAACGCACAATTCTGATTTTTTAACAATACAGTACAGGATTTACGATAGAATTAATTCCACAAAAACAACCAGCAATAAAAAGGTAAAGGACGGAGGCTTCATTAAAGAAGAAGAAAGACACCATAAGTGAGGTAGATAGAACTAATAAGAGACATAATAACATTTCAAGCAGTACCACAGTATCAACGATTTTTTTCCTCTTTAAATCTGTTAAGTGTTGATACAAAGATGATGTAGCCTCAGGTTTTACATGACCATCATTTTTTGATCCATGGGGTGAGCTAAAATATCTAAAGGTATGTTAATCGGTTGAACTTTGACATTTTGAACTTTACCTTTTGTTATTTGATCTCTCATGTAACCATTTTTAAACGAAGTGTTTTTATGTACTGCTGACGAGCTAGTTGAGCATCCGTTACCCAAGATTTCACAATTGTTGCGTACAGTTTTAGGAGTTATTTTCCTGTTCATTTTGATCACATATCGCAGAGGTACGCAATATAATCCAATGGTCGCAATGACTAAAATAACAATAAACTGCATATAATGTATAAAAATATGAAAATTGTTTTTGTAGACTTGTTGGACATTACAATCTTGCAATGGATCATCTGGCGGTGAAATTAAACCCACCGTGAAAATTAATATCATCGACCAACTTAAAAAGCAAACTATATATTTTCTGGAGTTTCGAAACAAATTTTAACTCCACGATGTATGACAGATAACTAAGTATCCTTGTAAACCAATCAGAAACGTCTGAAGTAGAGACAAGAAAACACCATTTACAGCAAAAAAAGTTTTGATTATACATGTTACCTTGAAAAAGTCTTTCTCCTCTGAAATATTAATTTGGATGGCAGTTATCAAATATCCAAGTCCGACCAAAAAATCAGACATAGACAACATCAGAACGAGAAAATGGTATGTAATTTTGTCTAAGGACTCTTCTTGTGAACAAGATAATGAATATGAACGTGTTGAGAAAAACGCAAGGTAATCCTAGAAGCAGACAAACGGAAGTTGAAAAGATTTTTCTAGATGTCATTGGGTTTTTTTCTGTGTTATTTTCCATTTGACAAGTTATTGGTCTACACAGCTAATTGTGCCACGTACGTGTAACGTATGGTAGCACATACCATATGTTACACGTATGTGAAACATACGTAACACATATGTGTATTCCAACCGCACGTTTCACGTACGTGGTACAACGTATGGATAACATGCGTGTGACAACATACGTTTCACATAACGTACGTGAAACATGCGGTTGGAATACACGTATGTGTTACGTACGTTTCACGTACGTGTAACATATGGTATGTGCTACCATACGTTACACGTACGTTTATAAACGCATGGTTTACATGTGTATTGTCAACCACACGTTAAACGTACGTTAATGAACGCGTGGTTTACATATGTATTGTCAACCATATGTTACACATACGTTAATAAACGCATTGTTTATATGTGTATTATAAACCATACATTACACATATTTCACACACATGGTTTACATTTATTATCAACCACACGTTACACATGCGTTAATATATGCATGGTTTACATGTATTATAAACCACACATTACATGAACGTTAATGACAAGTATGAGTATTATCAGCTATGTTACATGTATGTTAATAAAAATTGTTTTACATGTGTGTGAAAAGATAGCTGTGTTTGAGAAGGCTGTATATTTTCTATATTAATGGTACTTTTACATACATGTACAATAAATGTAGGTCAACTATAATTAAATTCAATCCTTTTTATTTTTTTTAATTTCAATTTCGTTTAATTAATTAGTAAAATTAGTATTGAATTTTAGTCAGTAAGTGAAAAAAATCCATAAAAGTTTTATTGTTGCCGGGACTATAATATTCTTAAATTGGTGACATTTTCAAATACACAGGAACTATTTGTACAAAAGTACTCAGGCCAAATTCTTTTTTTTTTTTACTTAATAGTTCAAATTGAATTTGGAGAACTAATCAAGATAATGTTTAACAATCAATAACCTGTAAATTTGTAATTCATGAAACAGAGTATTGAGACCAACTTGGTCTAAGTATAAAATCCCTCTTAAAACGGGACTCTAGATCATAAGTTGTCTGGATTTTAATGATTATACTGTAATATGTTTTAAAGATTCAACTATTTTTTTTTTCAAAAAATAATATCATATCATGATCTATGATTAAAACCCATTCACCTCTGAAAGCTCACAGGTGTGTGCGTTGTTGACTTGTGCGTGTTTTGCGTCTTTAATGTTTCAATTTATTTCACATTGTTTACCTTACGTCCACTTGCATATCTGTCATGGAGTAATCAGTTCGCATTGGTGTATAGTTTACTCTTAGAGCAGTAAAACATAGTCTACATACAACTACAAGTACATCAATCTCGTAACGTGTATATCGGATATCGGTAGAGGCACATAAAATTGAACTCGATCATCGGAGATATAATCATTCCGAATTCAGGAGCAAAAGCTGAATTAAAAAAAAAAATCACGATAATTTCACAACAAACTCAAATGGAATTCACATAAATAGATATTAGATAATTATACAGTAGGTAGCGTCCGTATAACACTAAAATATGTAATATATACGTTCCGGAATTTTCACCTCCAATTTAGTATTTACGTTACGGGTGACGTCACTGTTAAAGTTAAGAAGTCTGATGTCTGCAAGACAGTGTCTGAAGTTAGGCTAGGATAACGGTGAGGAATATATAACATCAACACTTATTTAATTACTTTATATTTCAGACTGTGTTGCATATAAACTAACGGGCGTGTTTCTTTTATTTTAGTGTATAACGTAATGTAAACTAAGTAAGAAAATATTGACGCAGTCAGCTGTCTTGGTCAGCACCCCAGCCCAGGTGTGAATCAACACTGGCACACTATATCAAAATTCAGGTGAGGTTTAAAACATTCTGTTAGGCCTATAAAAAATATTTATTGTAACTGATTTTTTTTTTAGCCTACCAATAAGATGCAAATAAAACCCTTGATGGAAAAAGTTCCACCCACCCAAATGTATTTCTTTACAAAACATGTAGAGGATATATAAATTATCTTTTAGGGCAATTAGGGTGTAACACTTATTTTTCAGATGTCTTTTTCATACAGTCCTTATGAATAAAAATAATGTATTTTAATGAGATTGTGATTTTTTTTTTATGTGATTTTAAATGTACACTCCAGGATGGTGGCTGAAGCTCTGACATCTCCTATGTAAACACCTAAATGCCAAGTCTGGACTTCAAAAACAGATTCTGAAAGTTTAACCAGCATTATGGTAATAATCTTATTGTAATTACATATATCATGTAATGATGTGCATTACATTTCAATTACAAGAGGAGAAAATGTTAAATGTTATCAGTAAAATAAGTAATTTTTCATCTTGTTTGTTTTGCTTTACAAATCTGAAATGCAATTTTTTTTTACCTCAAGGACAAAAAGTATACACTTCGAACAGACACAAAAACATATAGGTCCATGCCAAGCTATGAAAGATTTAAGTTGAGGGTAAGTTCTATTATTAGATCTACATGTATTATATAGAATTTAATTGTCAGACATATGGTTATGTCTAAAATTTTACTGTTGTATTTATATCTGTGATAAGCAATATTTGCACCTGAGCTGACTTATATGTTAAATCACAAAAAAAAATGTTTTAACTAATTAGGTAACCTGAGTCAGTCATGACCTATTGCTATCTGTTTTTAGCTCACCTGAACTGAAAGCTCAAGCGAGCTTTTCTGATCACATTTTGTCTGTAGTCTGTCTGTCTAGCTGTCCGTCTGTCTGTAAACTTTTCACATTTTCGATTTCTTCTCAAGAACCACTGGCCCTATATTGGTGAGGAATACATAACATCAACAGTTATTTAATTACTTTATATTTCAGATTGTGTTGCATTTAAACTAACGGGTGTGTTTCTTTTATTTCAGTGTATAACAATGTAGATTTAGTTTACCAAATAATTAAGAAAATGTTGACAAAGCACCGCAGCCCAGGAGTGAATCAACACTGGCACTTTATATCAAATTGCAGGTGAGGTTTAAAACATACTCTTATAACAGGTATTTATCATAAATATATTTTTAAGCCTACCAATAAGATGCAAATAAAACCCTCGATGGAAAAGTTTCACCCACACCATGTATTTCTTCATAGAGCATGTAGAGGAAATTAATATCTTTTAGGGCAATATTAGGGTGTAACACTTATTTTTAAGATGTCTTTGCCTTTTTCATCCTTATGAATATTAATAATATATTTTGAGATTGTGATTTTTTATGTGATTTTAATGTACACTCCAGGATGGTAGCTGAAGCTCATATGTATCTCCTATGTTAACACCTAAATGCCATGATTGGACTTCAAAACAGATTCTGATAGTTTTACTAGCATTATGGTAATACAATGTACTCTTAAAAAAGAAATCAGATTTTCTGATCCCATTGCTTTTAGACTTGCAATTACATATCATATAATCATGGTAATGATGTGCATTATACATTTCAATCAAGAGAAGAAAATGTTAAATGTTATCAGTAAAATAAGTAATTTTTCATCTTGTTTGTTTTGCTTTACAAGTCTGAAATGCAGTTTTTTTTAACATATATTTTTTTTTTACCTCAAGGACAAGAAGTACATGTATATACTTCGAACAGACACAAAAACTAATAGGTCCATGCCAAACTTTGAAAGATTTATGCTGAGGGTAAGTTTTATTATTATATAGAATTGTCAGACACATGGTTATGTCTAAAATTTAACTGTTGTCATTTATATCAGTGATAAGCAATATTTTGTATTAGCTCACCTGAGCTGACATAATCACAAAAAAATGTTTTTTTAAAACTAATTTAAAAGTAACCTGAGTCAGTCATGACTTATTGCTATCTGTTTTTGTCCATCATCATTCACTGTGCATTGTCTTGTAAAATTTGAACATTTTCAGTTTCTCTAAAACTGTTGAACTCATATTGACCAATTTTGGCATAAATAAATGCAGCATATGTGGGTGAATGGGAACAAAAATAGCAAATTTCATGGTCCCTGCTTCCTCTGGGGCCTAGGGGATGGAGCTATATAAAACCATCAAAATTAATGCATTAATCTTTAAATCTGGACATCAAGCAAACTGTTTAGAATGGTTGTAATGAGCATTGAGTCTTCTACTAAAATTATGGAATTTATGGCCCAGGGTAAGTGATTCAGGGCTTTATTGATCATATAGTGAAAATGCAATGATTCATTGAAAATCCAAATAATATTCCTGGCCAGGAGTTTAAAGCAAACAAACTAAATTCATGACTATGATGAACAAGTTTTGCTTTCTGAGTTCGCTCACAATGCTTCTATTTTAAATTTGTCATGTAGAGAATTATAAGGTAGATACTTGAGGATAGTGAAAAGTCTAGTTTAAAAGATCAATGTTATTAATACTACAAAAAACTGTAGTTATTCGACACTATTAGTTTCCCCCTGCAAACAAAGTTTGGGGGAATATGTAGGAATCACCTTGTTCATATGTCTGTTTGTCTGTCTGTGCAAACATGTCTGGTCCATATATTTCTTACGGAGGAACATTAGAATCTACTACTTAACACAAAGATTATTCATGACCTGAGGGTGTGTCATGACCCTGACCCATGGCCAAGGTCATTTTGGCAAGTTCAAGGTCACTGGAAGAAGAAGTTCATAATTTGTGTCCAGTCCATATATTTCTTACGGATAAACTTGGCAAGCTCCCATTTTGCACAAATATTGCTTATGGCCTGAGGGTGTGTCATCACCTTGACACAAGGTCATTTGGGCAAGTTCAAGGTCACTGACAGAAAAAATTCATAATTCGTGTCTGGTCCATATCTTTCTTATGGAGAATAATTTTGGATGTTGGGAGTATCCACTTCACACAAAGATTGTTTATGACCTGAGGGTACATGTGTCATAATCCTGACCTATATAGTCACTGTAGAAAAAATGGATAAATAATGCATCCATACTTTCCAACAGAGAAATACTTGAAAACTCTTAATGTTTAAACAAATTGTGAATACCTCTTAGATCCTCAAATACTAGTATTAGTGACTTGATATCTTCTCTGAAAAACTCAGTGGGAGGTATTTGTCCATTTTGGACAGTTCTTGTTTAGTTCTGAAGGGAATCAACCAAGAGTTATATGTGGAAAATAATAATGTTCAGAAAAAAACTGTGTTTTTCCATATGCAAATTCATTTAATATTTTCTTTTTCTTTACAGATGAAAGGGAATTGCAGAAGAATGAATTGATGTTAAAATCTCAACATTAAATATGGCTTAAATTTGAAAATGTCTTTCGTTGTGATTGCCTAAAGAGCAATTAGGATCAGGAAATTTGAGGTGAAGGATATCCAGATATGTACCTTCAAAATGTGGATCATTCAACAGATGAAAAGAAAATAAGCCCTTGAAGAAAATTATGTCAAATGCATGAAATGAATATTTTTGTTTCACATGTTTACAATATGTGAAAAAGAATTTTCAAAACATATGTTTAACCATGGTTTGACAGATGTATGGTACTTATACAATTATCATATGAGCAGTGTATACAAACCATGTTAAACGCATGTTTCTCAAAACATATGTTACACACACGTTGCACGTACGTTATTCATACGTGAACCGTATGAATAACGTACGTGTGCAACATGTGTGTAACGTATGGTAGTCAATACATATGTGTAACGTACGTGTCACGCATGATATTCATACGTGTGAAAACGTATGTTTAACGTACGTGGTGCTTTTTTCATGTGATACGTACGTGAAGTCACGTATGTATCACATACGTTTAACGTATGTGATACATACGTGGCACATTTTGCTGTGTAGATGATTCTTTCAATTCGATTCAGGTGTTACACCAACATCCTTACGATCTTTGAAAATAAGAAAATACACAAAAAATTGATTGCAAAAGTATGAATTATGAAGTATATAATGTCGATTTCGAGCTATATATGATTTATATGCGCTAAGAGCTGCTAGGACATACTTTAGAGTCTCGATTTACATGTAGCGCTTAAGGATGCCATGGTGTTTTCAACGCAGCTAGAAATTTCATCAGGGAATTAATTTGAGAGGTCAGAGAATTGAAGGATCAAACTTGATAATGACTAGGCTTTGTTAAGCAAATATAATACATGGAAGCCTTCAAAAGTGAATTCGATGTCGCAGTTACATATGCACTGTAATCAGATTTAATGGAAAAAAATATATGAAACATACTGTAATCTATTGTGATGATAAATATTCATTTCTGATAATAATGAAAAACCAAACCAAAAGTCAAAACCCAAATGTTCATAAACCAGATTTTGTTTTATCATATAGAAGGTTCATTTTAATTAACAAAAGAAAAACACTAATCATTTAGTTTCTTCTCCGTGTGTTCTTTACACGGACAAGTATTTGAATCTTATTCAAATACCTTATTGGAAAGGGATTTGCCGGTAAATCTAATGTAAATCCTTCTACATTATTACTCTAGAGATTATTCTCTAAAGATATGACTTTCACGATATGATCTCCAAGACATTGTGCATCAATTAACATGTTTATATTCATGCAAGTTGGAATCATACACCTATCCAAATGTTTTTTGGACATGCAGAAGGTATTAACTTATTAAATGTCAATAAATGATGCAAAAATGCACGGTTTGAAATTTTGAACATATTTGTACTTTTCATTTATTGTAATTGCTTATCGTCATACATTAATTGTTGTCCGTTTTACATGTGTGTGATAATATGAGAATGTATTACTAATTTTTGGACGCTAGAAACTACTTATATAGCCAAAGAGCAGTGAAGAATCTTCGCCATGTCAGCATCTAATCAGACTAACTCAGTATTGATTCAGTGACAATGAAACTAAACCCATTGGATATAATAATGTTTTCAGCTTTCAAATGACTATGACTTTTTAAAGATTTTAGTTAAAAAGGAACATAAAACTGCATCGATAATCTTGTATTAACAGAATATTTACGTTTGTTACAAATAAATCAGATTTAAAGTAAATCTTACCATAAGATTGCTTATTTGGCTGTTGGCTAAAATTATACTTTCGGTTTTAAAATCTCATGAAGTTCAGAACCTGTTTCTTCAATAAACCGACGAATTTAGATAACGTCTAATGTAGTAGTGTGTAAATGCTTAAGTTTTCTTATATGTGTCTTCCGATGGAAAAATAGGAAGTCCAAAGAGAAACTTATAAGAAGAGATGAATTAGTACCAATTTACCATTAGAGATCAATGCTTTACGCGGTTTCCTATCTCAAAATACGATATCAGGTTCGGTGGCCATAAAACTTACACGAGCTCACTTTTGATCTCAGTCTCACTTTTGCAAAAGGAATTAATCGTTGAAAAGTGAGACTGAAATCAAACGTGAGCTTGTCTTAGTTTTATGGCCCCAGAGCTAGATCTATTTCTTAGTGAAAACTTTCATAATGGATATATTGTATCTGAAATAGCCATGCTTAAATATCAGTCTTACTGTATGTCATGTCACAATCAGTAAATATCCATTTAAACAAGGTTCACTAAAAGTTCAATATACGATAGGGATGCCTCAGATATTTCTACAACAGCATAATATGTAATTGAATTACCCATTCGTGTAATTCAATCATATGCTTTTCATTTTGAACCTAATGTTAAAGGTAGATAGAAATCCCTCATATCACCTCCCTCCCCATTATGAAAAAAAGAAAGTAGTAAAACCGAAGTTTTAGTTCTGGAAAATAATGAAGCAATTGACGATTAACGTACTTTTTTATTTTTATTTTTCATTGATTGTTAAGAATGGACGTAGGATAGTACATGTACGTGATCCATGCTTTATCAAGTCATGGTTTGGTTTGCGCTGACATTAATCTGTTGGAGGTAGCTTTTAATATATTTTGTAAATTTACCTGATCTGTGTATGTTTCTTCAATTTATTGTTGATGGTCTGAGTAAAAAAAAAAATAGCTCTTTTTTTTTTTTACATAATTCACTTTTGTTAGGAAATTAAACAATCATTTTAAAATTGTGTGTGCATCTGTATGTTGCACCAATATTATACTTTTTACCTTTGACGCAGTATTTCGTTCTTTTCATTTAGTATCTTGTTTTTCGACTTATGTCATTTGTTTGATTTATTATCTCTTTATAACGACTGTTTCTTCGTAGGTACATGTACAACTTAGTTTTTAGAGAGCGTAAGCCTTTTTTATTTATTTTTTTATTTTTTTTTTTTTTGTCGATCGTACGATGATTATTGTGCGGTCAATCTATTCCTCATTTCCATCTGAACCTTTATCTTAGACTTGTGACATCAAAATCAATAAAAAATCATGGCCTGGACTCCTTACCAAGAACTAATGTACTAAATTTTATGTCTCCCTAGCACAGAGTTAGCAAGATATTGAGTAGTCAATATCTTCTTTGTACATGTACATTAATAAAACGTCGCCCGCGTGACGCAATGGTTAGAGCTCTAGAATCGCGGAGTAAGGAGTCTATCCTTACGTCGCGGGTTCGAATCCCACTGTGGGACGTGGAGACCGGTCCTTCAGATGAGATTGTATAAACCGAGCTCCCGTGTCCTGTAGGTGCTAACACGTAAAAGATCCCTCACTGCTAAATGGCCCTGACTGCCGAGTATAGGTCAAAATTTGTAGCTCTCCACCGACAAGTGGTGGCGTCTCCATATGAGTGAAAAATTCTCGAGAGGGACGTTAAACAATAAACAAACAAAACAGAAAAAAAATAATAATAATAATAAAACTTGACCTTTGATCCTGTGATCTTATAAGCAATGGGTTCATCTACTGCTTAAAGGGAAGCAGTGTTATAAGTTTGTTGTTCGTCAAGCAAATGATTCTCAACGTATTAAACGCTCATTATCTTAGTGTGCCCAGTTTGAGCCCTGGCGTTTGACCTTGTAACCTTATAACCAATAGTTGTCATTCAGAAAAATAGTGTACCTAGTTTGATGTATGTCAAGCAGATTATATTGAGCGGACAATATCTTCATTTGGCTTGACCCTTGAACTTTTACGTTTTGCCCTCAAAATTGAGGAGGGTCTTTTACTCTTTAGAGGATACTAGAGTCTAGTTCCAGTCAAGCAAAAGGTGTTTAAGATATAAAACATTTAGTGTCGAAAAACCAACCGACCGACTGACCTACGGATGCAAAGCACCATTCCTTCTCTTTTTTCAAGGTGGACATGAAAATTATTTCAACTTGCAGCAAAACACTCCCGTGAACTTCTTATCATAAATCATTCCAAAATTGTTATGATATCCTTCTCTGTGACCAAGGGCGGGAGTCAGAATCTTTATTTTTGGCCATTTAAGATTTACACGTTTAGACTTTTTAAAGAATATCTAGCTTTTCTAAACTATGATCAGCCTACTTCAAAATGGTCAAAATGGTGTAATTTAGTTTTTAAAATATCAATATTCAACAGTGAGAAAAAATATATTTTGTTAAAAGGTATTTAAAACAATTTTATTTGAAAGGCATATTACACATTACGTACGTACTATTTAAGTTCATATAATTTAAAATTACTCATTTCCAGAAGTTTTTTTTATGCTTTATTTATGACACCTTTTCGAAATCTATATATACAAACACATACCAAACAATTTCCAGACACTCGCCGCTACACTTCCACACACTCACCACCACATTTCCACACACTCACCACCATATTTCAACATACTTACCGCCACATTTCCAAATACTCACCGCCACATTTCTACACACTCACTGCCACATTTCCACACACTAACCACCTTATTTCCACACACTCTACACCACACTTCCACACACTCTACACCACACTTCCATGCACCCACACAGTACACTTTCAAAAAATATCTTTTTCTCTACATAGTTTTCATTTCAATGCTTTTGTAAAATACTGATTAGCGACTTTACAACAACAATCACATATACCAAGACCTCCATCAGCTACTTTATAAATAAGATACCAACATTAAAAATGCCTGAGACTTATGCTAATTCCTTGAAAAATCTTAATCTTACCAACTCCTACCAATGTCCTAGATTTTATTTTATAAACTGTCTGCTGAGACAATCGTGATACAGAGAGATGACAAAAGTATTTTCATGAATTACCTCTTGTCAATATTTATCGCACGATTTTATAATCAGGGCATTGACTGTCTGGATTGAAATCCAGTTTCCGCTGTACACAAGCTTCATTTCTAATCTGTTATCGTCTTAATTTAAAAAAAAAATTGAAAATAACACTTTATATATATATATATATATATATATATATATATATATATATATATATATATATATATATATATATATATATATATATATATATATATATATATATATGTGTGTGTGTGTGTGTGTGTGTGTGTGTGAGGGTGTGTGTGTGTGTGTAGAGGGTGTGTGTGTGTGTGTGTGTGTGTAACAGCTGTAGCGTTATTATCCGTACTGTCAAACAAAACATTTTATTCTTTAAAACACTTGTACTCTGAACGACGTATTGTTTTTTTCATATTCAAAATAACATTTTTCATCTTTAAAAAATTAATATTGAAATTGGGAAAAATCTACGCAGGTTATAAAGTGCCTTTAAGACTTATTTTTGTAATCGCATTTGAAAATTGAAATGTTTGAACGTCATGCATGTAATAAAAAAAATACGAGATTCGCCGTGAGAGAAAGAAATTTGTAACAGCAAAAAAATTAAGGAGCGTTATTGATAGAAAAATTCATGAACTTTTATTTACCGTGGTAACCAATGGTTTACAATTGTGAATTGTCGATCAACATAATTGTATCTTTTGCTGCTGAAGATTACCGCTTATCCTCAAGCGATAAACGGCTTTTTTTTTTTACTATTTTGACGGGGAAAAAATTTGTGATTTACAATTTTGAACTAAGTTAGGAATTGCACCTACTCCCATTAAACTTTATAAGGCGATGAAATATGGTTACAAATGATAGGTATATTTAGCAAAACTTATCAGAGTTCGTATGGTACCGTTAATGAAGATCAGATGCTAGGTCAAATACATGTCCAATTAGTATGTTTTATTAAAAAGAAATATACACTCTTATCTAAAATTTAAATAAAAGTAATGCAATTATTACCAGATACCATTACCAAATTGAAAATTAACACATTGTATCACGAAAATATATGTAAACATGATGTTAGAATTTGAAATGAGAGAGTTTCGTGGCTTCTTTGGAAGTCATTGTTTGGACTAAATGATAAAATAAGTTAAGTTGATTTTTTTAGATAGTACTGGGTTTCGATATCACGAACTCTGATATCTCGAATACCATAGGTATCTCGAACTCAGTTGGAAATTCTAACTACGTTATGCTTCATCGGAATAATGAAAAGATCTTGAGGGAACATTATTTCAGTTATTATGTGAAATACTATATGATTTGTGTGCGTTTATGATTTAAATAAATAATTATTAAAATCTTATTCTATTCTTTTATTTAAATATTTATTTAATTATCATTTATTTATTTTGCTAATCAAAAAAGTTCGGAGTCTGATATTAGTTACAGTTGATTTGGAATCCCCCCGGTAAAAATCCTTGATCCACCCCTGAAAGATAATAGATACATATGCATATACATGTACAATGTACAATACTATTCACTAATTTCCACTGGGCATTTCATGTTCAAACAGAGTAATGATTTTTGTTGTTGTTGTTGTTTAACTTCCCTCTCGAGAATTTTTCACTCATATGTAGACGCCGCCACTTGCCGGTGGTGAGCTTTAAATTTATACCTATATTCGGCATTTAGGGCCATTGATCAATGAGGGATCTTTTTCTTAACAGCACCTACTACGACATGGGACCTCGGTTTATACAGTCTCATCGGAAGGACCGATCTCCACGTATCACAGTGGATTCGATCCTGCGACCAAAGGATCACCTTCTTACACCGCGACTCTAAAGCAAACCCTATAACTACTGCGGACGACAATGATTGTTTGATATAACAAGAAGAAATGGAAGTAAAAAGTCGAGACTCGTGTATGAAGTAATTTTTTTTTACTTAGCATTTCCTTTTAAAATACTATGCTATGAATGCTATGAGTTTTTGAAATGCTATCCAAATCTGTGAAACTAAGGCACTTGCCACTCTATTTTTTCTTATCACTAATATAAATGAGGAAGATATTCCACGTCTTGTACAGTGGTTCGACAAGGAATATACTTCTATCAGAGTTTTAAAAAAATCAAAAATGCAAAGCATGATTGAATTTTCTTTTTATAATAGAATTCTTTGATTGTCTCTATGACATATTTGAGGGAAAAGTAACCCGATATTATAAATTTTGAATAATATATGCTTATAATTTATTTATTTATTTATTTTTACCAATAACTGGAAAAAGCATTTAATTTTGCAAACTCAAAATTCTTTTATTGTTTTGAATGAAAATTTGTATTTGAAAAGATTGTTTTTTTAGGGCAGGTCAGATTGCATCTGATCTGAATATTAATTCGTTTGCAGATATAATAAACACTTTAATAATACATGTAATACCAAAGTTTACACTCATTGCGGGATTTTGCCCCACATAGACGCTTTCATAGTGATGGGCTAACTATACAATAAACATGTATCCTGTATGCATCTTTTGAAATCTCTCTATATAGCTTTCATCAATTTATATAGTTTTTTAAAATGTTTTAAGGCAATAAATCAATTATCAAATTTCTTTAAAAAACATGAACAAAGCTTTCCCAGAACAACAGTGTTTTAAACTAAAAACAATAATGAAAACATAGTGCATTCCATGATTTTTTTCCCCCTATATTTAACGTAAACAGAAATTTTCAAAAGTTATTTCATAATTTATCTGCATGTCCACGAAAATGTTAAAATTTAAAACTTCGAACATTACACCAGATTGCCAGGATCGTCCGGGTTAGCACAAAAGTCCAGAAAATTGAAATGTTCCCAAAACGCCAGCGTGTGATTCCTTGGATTTTTTCTGAGTTCCAAAGAGTTTTTGAAAAGGAGATATTCCTTGTTTTCTCCAAACGTGTTCCAGTTACTTCCATCGGGAATGGTTATAGAAGAATTATGCTTGGATCTACAAATGGCGGAATACAAGATTAACAACTAACAATAACCAAAATGATTAAGATTGCTTTAAAAATATCCTTTGAAGATGTATATACACCAGAATGTGAAAACAGATTCTTTCAAGCAGGTTTGTTATTGGCATGTCATTTTTGTCAAGAATTTCAAATTTTCTTTTTTAAATTGACACACATTATCACAGAATAATAGAATATTTGTATCTCATTATACATTTCATTTCATTTCCCTTCGTAATAAGCAATTCTAAGTCCATTTTTAAAAACTAGTTTTGAGTACAATTTCTGAACAATACAGAGGCCCTATCGTAGATGTGACGGGTCGGAAGGGAAGCTTACTCCTCCATCCTGCTAGGCACCTACTCTCAACTTTAATGTTTCCAGTGTCTTTCTCCCATGTCACATTTTCACATTTAAACGGTTTTTGAATCGTCTTAAATTTATGTATGCACTGAAGTATATATTATAGTAGTGACAGATGCATTCACTAGTTTAAAATTACCCAATTTTTGCAAAGTTGCTCCAAACAGCAATGATAGTATTGCTTATTTTTGTATCGACATCACTCCACTTCGGAGAGGTTTCCCAGATTTGGGGACAGGTAAATTGTGGTTCTCCCGGACATAGTTCCGAAGAAAATAGAGGTGCTCCGAACAGGAAAAACAACTCACTTGAATGGTAAACACCTATAAGTACATGTATTTTGTTAGCTGAGTAAATCAAAGAAGTCGTACATGTATAAACAGTTGAACTTCGTTATCTCTAACTCTAATATCTCGAATACATTGGACATATCGAAGAGATGAACAAGTCCCAAACATTGACTTTTAAAGGTGTCTCAAATCCTCGAATATGTCCAATTAAGTTTTTTTTTTCTCGGGCCCCCTAATGTTCGAGATATCGAGATTCGACTGTATACTATTATTACTAAATGCCCAGACAATAATTGTTTATTTGCCTAGAAAAACATCTTACAAAATATTTCATAAATATGTTATTTCTATGTTGCTATTCATTGCCTGTTTACAATATGACAGAAAGTATTGCATATTGAAATGTTGGTGGAATTAACAACTTTTACAAGTTATCAACAACTATCTCTTAAGTAAGAAATTAAGAGAGAGAGAGAGAGAGAGAGAGAGAGAGAGAGAGAGAGAGAGAGAGATTTTAACCTTTCCAGTTTGGTCCTGGGTAGTTTTCAGAGAGATAGCTGAACTCGTAAAGCCATGTCGTTGTGCCTTTTGAATTTAGCTCAGTTGCCATCTTGATATGAGGAATTTTAAACTCATAGTCAGAAACCAGCTGAGGATTATTTGGAACATAAAAAGATAATTTATACAATGAAGAAAAACAATAATATTATTTTACTTATAAATTAAGCTGCCATCCAACTGCAAAAATACATTAAGACAATTTGAGCTAATACAATGTATAAATATTAATTTTTACTATGGTTCAATCATTGGAGAGAGCAGAATACGTCATTGTAAAATTGTCCACCAGACCACGAGAATAGCAAAGGTAAACATGGTAAACAAAACTAAATAACATGTTTCTCAAGCGACCCTTTTTGCATACTTGTACCATGATATGTACAACTAACTGAAAACTTTAGCTTATTTCCAGACATATTAAAGTGTGAAAATATCAAATTTTGGAATTACTGCTTATTGTTTAGGTTTTAATACACACTAAGAACACAGTATAGATAAGCATTTAGATTGCCCTATATATTCAGCAGGCATGCCATAATATGTTCATGAAAAAAGATGAAGATAACGGACAGTAATCGATCTAAAAAGTTAGAAATACAAATCTTTGAACGAGGCATAAAATAAGGATTCCCGGAAAATCTAGAGGTGGTATCAGGTGCCTAGGAGGAGTAAGCATCCCCTGTCGACCTGTCACACCGTGAACCCTATTTATTGATCAGTAGACGGAATATTCCGTAATCAAATTTAGTATTAAACTATTATATAATGTTCCAAGTTTATATATGTACGTACGTTCATATATGTTTGAAGATTCTCTTTAGAACCATTTCGCACCGACGGATAGTAGTGCAATATGGATGACTTAACCGTATCGTTGTGAAGAAATCGAGTAGTCAAATCGTCCAGTAAAATGTTGTACTGTGTGATGTTATATCCACCTTGTTCATCGAAGTCATCGGGAATGAAGATGGAAGATTCATCGCGAACGTAACCAGTCAAAACCTTTACGTTTCTATTATAATCACCTCTTTGGAGGATTTTTTCGGGGACGTCATGTAGGAAATATCCATCAACTCTCGGTGCAAACGATATAACATTCCGACTGTCCTGTTTAAAAAAAAAACATAAATTTAAAGTTTCAAATTTCAGAAAGATATAAAAGTATATATTGAACACAAATAAAATAAACTTATATCTGATAGTTATTACTTATCGTTCTACATTAACATCTGTCACTGGCTAGCTTTTATCACTACAATAAGCGCAAAATAGTATTGTGTGTTTGTTTTAATTCAATTAGGTATTTGCTTTAAAAATTGTATTTTAAGGATATATAACACAAGCAAAAAATCGATGCATAGATTAATATATACCATTTAACTGTTTTTAATCGAATTGTCATAAATAATAAATCCCTAAATGATAAAGAAACCTTATGTTTCTTCTATGGTGCTGGAATATGCACTTTGTATCTTTTTTTTTTTTTTTTTTTGGTTAATCTTTGCAAAATTTCCCACATATTTTTAAACGTTATTTGAAATTCTTAAAATTATCCACAATTACTCCGGCAATCACTAATTGGGTTAAATGTACCTATATGAATACAATCTATGTGATATATTGCTCATTTCTGAAAAAAAAATGTTTTCTTTATGCTTCAGAAAGATATAAACTTATTATTTCTAAAGCTGTTGCTTTAAGATATAATTTGAAACACTTCTTTGAATTTCATTTCAGCCGGCATGCCATAATCTGTGCATGAACAATTGTAAATATTATAGCTTTTTAACCCTTTTTTAATAAAAACAACATGGGCGATGTGTTATTCTATATTTTATAAAGAAATATGTGCACGTTAATACATATGTAAAGGGCATGTATACTATGTACAATTATAAATTGTTTTTGAGGACAAAACTGTCAGATTTGGATGCTTATTGTTTTCGCAAAATATACTTCATGAAATATGTGGAGATAACGAACAGTATTCGAGCTCAAATGTCCATTAAACATTCAAAATAGGAGCAAAGCAAACACGGACTTCTAAAACATCAGAGGTGGGATCAGATGCCATTGAGGGTTGAGCATCCCCTGCCAACCGGTCACTCCCGCCGTGTGCTCCTTGTCATATTCGGGAAATAACGGAAAAATACGTCGACAATTCAGTGTGTAAATAATGGCCTAACAATTAGTATAAAAAATGTCATTCAGCATTTGACTTAATGAAAGATTGTATTTCTTTTTTTTCAGGAATACAAAAGAATGCCATGTTTTTGTGTCATGATGAATCTATCGGAACATCTATCTGTGTTTGAGAACATCTGAAATGTCTTTATCTTCGTTTACACTTTCGGGAAAATGGTAAAAAGAAAACAAACAACCTTGATCAGTAAACATGAAATAAATCATAAAATCCCATGGTATCAATTTCATACTTTATTAATGGTAAAAATTATTAGGAAAAAAATATTTTCTCCGATTTTCTAATTTTAATCATTGGTTAATTTTAAAGAACTGATATACTTTGTCAGATGATACACAGTAAGTTACATGCACTGTATAATCATTATTGTTCGTGGGGGACAAATGTTCATGACTATTTTAAGTCACTCTAACCCACGAATTGAAATTCCCACGAACAATCACATTTACTTTTCTTTATACATCAAAGTTATTTATATAAGTTAACCATGAAATAACATTTAAATGAATCAGTAAAATGTTGCTTGCCCATTAACGTTGAACCCACGAATCAAAATGATCCCACAATATACGACAACCTAACTTTGATCAGAATATTTTTTTTTACATCTGGCCCTAATAAGATTAAAACGTTTTGACAGTTATACATACAGGTGCTTCTATGTTAACGATTTCATAGGCGTATTTATGTCTTAAACAGTCCACCATAATTTTGGATGAGAGTACTGGACAGCCCAATTTCAATGCTAGGTTTCTAGTACTGACGTACAAGGAATGGGGAGGCCTTTTTACAGCAAATGGACTGAGAGCACATCCACTTTGTGAGATTATCCCTTGAAACAGTCCTGAAATTATCATACCTTGTTACCAATATAATTCATATATTTCCAGCCAATGGAAAATTTTATTTTTAAACACATGCAAGTACAGTACCAACCAGACCCAACCTGACACAAAGCAGCCCCAGAGCAGTCCCGGGGACTGCTTTCTGGGACTCCTAAAGCAGTCCCAGAGCAGTCCCACAGCGGTCCCAGAGCAGTCCCAAAGCGGTCCCAGCGGTCCCAGAAAGCAGTCTCAGCGGTCCCAGAAAGCAGTCCCAGCAGTCCCAGTGGGTGGGGTTAATTAATTTAATGGGCGGAGCTTACTCAGAAATGAGATTACCAATAAACAATGTAACTATAAAAGGCAGTTGAAATTGATGATCCATTTCTTTCTGAACAGTATCAATTCTCATGCGACAGTTATTTTTGAACTTTTAAGAAAATCACACTACGCGTATAGAAACAAATAATAAATATTGAACAAAGAAGACGTTCACACCTACTAATAACATGAATATTTAAACACAGTTTTGTGGTATATTATTTTTTCACCAAAATAAATCAATTTGTTAATTTACTGTGATTGATATTGGTTTCCATATTTATTTATTTATTTTTTATAGAAAATTAAGCTTGAGTTATTTATTTTCTATCAAAACTAGCTTTAAATAGACCTTATAATTATAGAGCAAGGCCGATTTCCATACTATACTCTGAATGCAGTTTTCTTAAGTACTGGAGCTTTTGAAAAATTCTTTGAGTATTATATTTCAGTCATGATTATTTTCACTGACTTGCCAATTTAATTATCGTTAGATTATCTATGTAACAGAAAACAATAATACTTTTATTATATAAACGTTTGAGAGTACATCTGTAAATCACGCTAATGGAACCCTCAGATGATGTTCAAAGTTAATTAATCCCGAAATAAACGAAGATTTTTTGCAGAACGTAGATTGAAATTAGTGTCATTGTTGACCAGCATGTTCAGTGATGAGTAACACTGATACCCAAATAACATGCATTGACTTTCTGCTAATCATGCCCGAAGGCCATGGAAACCTCAGGTGTTGACACCATTTTATACATTTGTATTGCTTTTTATTAATCGGCCAGGAAAACACAAACAAAACAAATAAGAAATAAGTCACAATTCCCAATAATTAAAAAAAAATGTTTATAAATTTACTCTTTTAATGACTTGTTTATAAATCAAAAACAAATTCAGAAATAGATCCCCCAGTAATTGTTCACAAATATAATTGTTTAAATGTCTGAAGAATGGTAGAATAATTTCATCCATTGGTCATTTAATAAATTATTAGGTTTTATTTGAGGGCGTTAAAAAATTGCATGGAATGCTCTTTTTTAGCATGGTTTTTAGCTTTTTCAAGTTAAAAAAAAAATCCAGTACAGTACGTCCCTCTAAGTATCTTATTGTAATGACA
This sequence comes from Saccostrea echinata, assembly GCF_033153115.1. Lineage (NCBI taxonomy): Eukaryota > Metazoa > Mollusca > Bivalvia > Ostreida > Ostreidae > Saccostrea > Saccostrea echinata. Next base: position 5,040,354 of record NW_026889765.1, read on the forward strand.
AGTTTGTTTTTTTTTAAATAGTGCTAATGCAAACTTTGAGTACATACCGTAACTTGACAGCATTAATTAATTAAATAGGCCTAGATATTTTTTTCAATCACCTGTATAAAAGTTTTGATTAGCATTAATTAATTAAATAGGCCTTAGAGATATATTTTTTCAAACACCTGTATTAATGCTTAATTCAAGGGATAAAAGTCATCTTCTGATTTCCCTTTTAACTAATTTCATTTTTAAAAATTAATTCTAGACTACAATTGTGTAAATTTACAGCCCCTGAAGACATTTAGTAATTACATGTATATCTATCTCTACTTATTAAAATGTTATAAGAAATCCTTGGGTATTTTTATTCTTTATTTTTAACACCTCTCTGTTGAAAGTAAACAAAACAACAACAGGGAGCCTGCAAATTCAGAATACTCAAGGGGCGGAGCTATCATGTCACTCAGAACCTTTTTCATGCATGAGTGAACAAAGCAGTCCCAGAAAGCAGTCCCAGGGACTGCTGGGTCTGCTTTCTAGAGCAGTCCCACAGCAGTCCCAGAGCAGTCCCACAGCGGTCCCAGAGCAGTCCCAGAGTGGTCCCAAAGCAGTCCCGGAGACTGCTTTCTGGGACTGCTTAGGTGTCAGGTTGGGTCTGTAATTTGTAAAATGTGTTAATAACTGCGATATTTAAGGGAATAAAAGCACGTGACTTGCTCCTTTTATTTCTAATACCATTACCCTCTTTTTGGAAAGATACTGTATGTAATTTACCAGACGACAATGGGGAAAACATGTGGAGTGAAACAGAGGCCCCTCCAGCACTCTCTCCAAATAGGGTCACCTGGCGGGGATTCCCACCAAATCGATGTATGTTTCTGTTTACCCACTTTAATGCAAGCGACTGATCCAGAAGTGCTTGATTACCGCTTGTTACCGAATCATCTGTTGATAGAAATCCTGCAATAAACAAACGCATAGATCACCTGAATTAACAACCCACATCTTAATGTACACAATGCATTCATATAGAATTCCATTGTATCATTATCTGATTTATTCAGTAAGTAAATCGCAATTGCTATAATTTAATGTGGAGAATTGCTGATACGTTAGAAATGGCAAACCTAAAGCTCCAAGTCTATAATTTATGGTCACGACAATGACTCCTCCCTTTGACGCAAGTATTCGACCGTCGTACACCGATCCCGATCCAAATTTGAAGTATCCTCCATGCACCCAGACCATCACAGGAAAACTTGGATCGGAACCATTAATATTCTATATTGATGTATATTGTGCATAAACCTGTATATAACGTTATTGTTAATACTCTGGTATTTCGTACGGAACATCTATCTATTTATTTTCATATTGTTGTTGTTACAAAACGTCATAATTCCCATATATACTCATGACTAAGAATTTATGTATGTTCATATCATAACTAACCGTCGGCGAATATACATTGAGATACAAGCAATCTTCTTGTATATTTGTGAAATATTCCCCAAGGTTTTTTTCTGAAATACAAAATATCAAAATTCAGCTTGACAGTTTCCTACTTAGAATGCATTTAATGTATTTTTGTGTCAAAATTAACACGTTCAAATTGATAAGTATACTTGTATAACTACATACATTAAAATTACCAAACTTTCAATAATTTTAATATTACACATCTTACTGTTGACATTGACCGACCTGCTCTCACACAAGCAACAACATGCTTAAGAGAAATTAACAAGATTGGCATCAGAAACTCAAAAGACTGGCCTTAAAATAAACACCAAGAAGACAGAGGTGATGAGAATCAATAACAAACAGGAGGTATCTATCCAGTTAAGGGGAAGAAGGACCTTGAGCTGATAAAATACTTGTCATTCAATTATTTTCATATTTTGTAAATTTCTTATCAAGTATGTCCCACATATCATAAAGCAGTTATATCATTAGGTTTCTTATCTTATTTTAGAGATACTGATGACAAATACCTTGCCCTACTGTATCTAAGTGGACTTTTAATTCTCCATGTTTTCGGACCCATTACTCTGTCCATAATGGGATTTTTTAAGCATAAATAAAAAAAATGTAAGTGGACACGTATTTTTAAAAAAATATTCAGAGTATGAATAGGGCATAAAATTCGAAAGAAAAGCAAATTTCGTCAATCACACTGCATCTAGATAGGGAAAATAACGCACTTTTTAAGACAACTTAAACGACAAAAAAAATTAATTTGCAAAAAAATTGAATAACAGTAAAAATTTCGAATGGTGAAACTGACCGCAATTTTGCACAGGACATCGTTAAAGATTACATAAACAGGACAAAAACGTGTTCTCGAGTACAGGAATAATCAACTATGACGTCAAACGTAAGCTAAATAAGCGAAATAAGATATATATACAAAAGATTCCTGTCATCGATCATGCAAAAATTATTTTTGTGTTCCCCTTTTCTCAAATTACTTCATGATATACTGATTATGACCTGATTTTACACAATAATACCGCCCCTGTATTCACCGAATATAATCTTCCTGTACTAACAGATAGTGTATGACGTTACCGACTTGTTGGACGCGCAGTTTAGGGAAACAGAGGGTTGGATCAATCTATTTCATGATTTGTTAATGTTTTCAAGAATGTTTAAACTTTTCATTTTTTTATTTAAGGTGGTAATTAAAGTAAAAAAAAATATACAAGAACTGATGGTTTTCACGTTTTGCTTACATAAACGGGGACTGTGACGAAGTTGAACAGTCATGTGACCATGTGCCCTGAATCCCCTTAAATGGGGAGAACATTAACTGACAGATTCACTTATCTTGAGAGTATTGTCAACAAGAACGGTGCGCAGATGATGATGTCAAAAGCCGAATTAATAAGGCAAGATATGCTTTCAGTACCCTTCGCAAATCTGGAATTCTGAAGTACTCTCCATCAACAGCAAAATCAGGATCTTTAACACAAATGTTAAAGCAGTTCTCTTATATGGTTCTGAGACCTAGAAGGTAACTAAAACTATAAATAACAAACTACAGTCTTTCGTCAATAAATGTTTCCGCCATATCTTTAACATCAGATGGCCCAACACAATATCAAACAGCCTATGATAGAGAACCAACCAAAATCCCATCTACATCGACATAAAGAAGAGAAATGGGGTTGGGTAGGCCACACTCTACATAAATCTCCAAACAACATCACAAAACAGGCTCTGGAATGGAACCAACAAGGAAAGAGAAGGGTTGGGAGACCCAGGCAAACATGGAGAATATGGAAATGGAAATGGACGCAAAACAGGCAGGTTTTACCTGGGCCCAATTGAATAACATAACCCAGAACAGAGTCCACTGTCGCGGTGCGGCCCTATGCTCCCCAAGGAGCGAACAGGAATGTAAGTCAAGTCATCTTACTGTAATTAATTATTGGGCAATATGTTTAGTACTATACCTTGACTACTTAATATTAGGAATATTACTGCAATTTATATAATGAGTATTGCTTCCAATCTTTAGCTACATGATAATGAAACTTCTACAACCATAATTTTATATAATAGCTTCTACACCCAGCCTTGATCCACTTTAACTATTTATCAATTAATATTGAGTCTTACTGCAATGATTATCATGATTATTAATTTTAGTGCTACAGTTTAATTATATAAGGTTTAGAATCTTACTGCAATGGCCTTAGTGGTTGAGGACAAGCAGGTCCAAATTGCGTTGCATTCAAAATTTTTGGCCTCCAGCTTCTTTTTTCCACAGGTGGTGCAAAGCGGAGACTTCCTATTGGAGCCTCAGCAAATGGTATCCCTAGGTAAATATCTAGGGACCCCCCGGAGCTTGTAGGGATGCGGAAACCCCGTACTTCCCCTGCGTGTGTATCTGTAGTAACAAATAATCCATGTGACTCACAGGCTAACGATATCAGAATTATAAGAAAGATCGTCACCTGCAATGTCAAACTTTATCTAACAAAGAAAGAAAAAAAAGGTCAAACTGTCTGATTATTGTACGTGCTTATTTAGAGTTTCCGTTACAACAGCACTGAATTAACTGTCTGCAATTCTTTGTAAATGAGGCAAATTCACTTAGGTTGTACATCCTGACGTTTAATGACATGGGCGGTATTTTGTGGTATAATTCATCAAATATTTGTTTAAATGTACACTGTCTTTAAAGGGGCCCGGACACAGTTGCACTGCTTACAATTTTAAATGTCTATTTATTTTAATAATAACTTCAATTTAATGATTTGAACTTTGCATTAACATTCTAAGCATTCAATTACAACGTTTACGACATTCTTCATAACATCACGTCAAACACCTGTTTCTGTATACAAGGCAGAGCTCTGTTATTGTTTCTATTTACGTATTACCATGTGTTTTCAATTTGTTTAATCTGCACATATCACTGAACATGGACTGACAATATTCTTGAGTTGGTTTTGCTTTCTCGCATTTTGTCTTTAGATCTGAACTTTCTGGATTATATTTTTCATTATCCCCCAGAAGATCTACTACAGTAGATTCCGTCTAATCCGACCACAACTGGCTCCAAAAATGACCGGATTAGGAAACAATCTAGATTAGATAATATTTCAAACTGTTGAATATACTAACGGGGCCGAAATTTTACATATTTTTTTTTACAAAAAAATATTTTAAATTATTTTATAAATTAATAAATAAAATATAAATTATTTTACAAAATTTTTATACATTTACGTATGAGGCAAAACATCGGAATACATCCGGATTAGATTAGATTCACTGTATGTATTAAAAATTCCCTATTATATCCCTGCCACTTTGTTAGTATTTCCACCAAACCGTAATCCGTTGGGATCTCAGTATGTTATTTTCAGTATGTATATTAACCTGTGTGTGAAATAAGTATTGTGAGTTTCATCTCTTTAAAATTATTTATGTTGAAGGAGAATTTGTTGAATTCCTTTGAAATAAATGTAGAATCTCATTTTTGTGGTCATTTTGCGCATTACATACTGACCTCAGTACTATATTTTCAAGATCACAACATTTTTTTCAATATTATACAATGACAAGCATGTTTCCTCATATTCACAAAAGATTATATCTATATGCTATAAAATTTTGTCTACATGCAAGATATCAAGTGATAGTGGAAGCTTTTTTTAAGTTTGCCATTTTTCTTACATGTATGTTAGCGATTGTAATATAACCACAAACTACAGTTAGGTACAGTATCTGACAACAGACCTGTAAAATGCAAGTCATTTATGTTTACAAGCTACATTGTTTTCGGAATTTTTCGAACGAACTGAACTATTTGCTTGGTTAACCTAGCGAGTTAAATATATGTTTAAGCGGATTTGACCTTTCTTCAGTGGACCATCTTCCCAAGTCAAGGGTTTCTGATCCACTCTTTTCCAAATAAATCTTTGACCGAATGACTGAAGGGGTTTACTATCGCGCCATCTATACACTGTAGCTAGTGAGATTACACATATTTTTATCTCTGTTGACCTCTGCTATTGACCGATCAGAGTAAGCCATTTAAAGGGGGATGCGAAACAATTTCGAAAGTCGGTATGGATTTCAAAATAATTTGAACTGCAATGCTGAGACAGCATTTAACTGGGTTATTTAATGGTAAAGACGTTTTCGTTGGGACTAAAACTGGCATGTTTTTTTTTTCTGTTTACGATTTAGTTTCAGATTAAATAAACAATGTCTTTGATTGGCTCACGCAAACTTTTATGAGGTCAATCAGCTGCAGAGAACGTATTTCTAATACCGTCAAACTCTGTCTATTCGATTAAGGATTTATGTGGAGAGGAGTGGATCAGAAACTCCGTGATTCTGGAAGATGCTGTGGACATGACATAATTCCTTTGATAAAAAAGAGCATCCAGAAAATCAAAGATTGTACACGTACAAAGCACATGGATCAAGTGCTGTTGGTCCGAAAATTACATGCATGTGTACTACGCTTTTAAATTATTGACCCTCAAAAGGAACCTACTCAGTCTTTATGTCATCGCCCGAGTTTGCTTAAACAGGCATTAAAATATTTATCTTCGTCTGCAACTTTTTTTATGTCGACATCCACCACAATGATGCTGACTTGCAGGTAAATCATGTTTAGAAACCACATGATTAATTTCACGCATACATAATTAACTCTCGCACCCAAACAAATGTTAACGCTAGATGGTACAATGTACAGGTAGGCGTTTATAGTACGAGTTATCGTTCATTATGTAGTAGATCTATTCACTCGTACATGGAATATTCGACATGTGTTAAAATACATGTATACGGAAATAAATGAAATATTCTTAATTAATATTAATATTCACAGGTAATTTACATTTATTTCACTGGCAATTTACAATTGGTAATTATATATTAAGTCGTACAGGTAAAAGTAGAAATAATAATCCATATAAACAATGTATCCATTTGAATTAATCATCAAATATGGATAAATTGATGACAAGCGTGGATTTATTCAAATTCAAAATAAAATTCGTTGAACTATATTATTAGATATAATTTTTTTTTCAATATTCATTTATATTTCGATTGATGCAATGTTTATGTGTATTGGGAATAGAAAATCCGGGGGGGGGGGGGGGTTATTATCCCCTGCAAACAGGCACGGATCGTTACAAATGAACATTTAAAAAAACATATGTCTAGAGGCTGCTTTAAGATCCCGCCCCCATTTTTACAGCCAATCCAACCCTGATGACCTATGCTCGGCACTTAGGTCAATTGAGCAGTGAGGGATCTTTTTCGTGCCAGCACCTAGTGGGATACGGGACCTCGGTTTATATGGTCTCATCCGGAGGACCGGTCTCCACGTCCCGCAGTGGACCACTTCGAACGTAACGATCAACTCCTTACTCCACGACTCTAGAGCAAACGCTCTTACAACTGCCCCATGCAGGCGACGATTCCATAATTGAAAGATGGATTTTTTTAATCGACTCAAGTTGCAAGATAGAAATTACTGTAGTATTACTTTTCTTTATTTTAATAATATACTCATACCTAAACTACCACTGAGAAATATGCCCATATTAGTAAAGAAACATTTTCTAATTTCTTTTGATTTCAAGTTTTTTTTTTTTTATTTTTATTTTACCTGAATGTCTAACTTAGCGCCAAGATTTTATTTTCACACAAAACTCACGGTTTACCGAGGTATATCCGAACGCAGTACAGCAAGACATTTGTTAATCTATCAACTTATATTCCTCGTCATTTGCTACTCCCAACTTTTCTAGCTCATGTACATTTCACACCAGGTGATTTCGAGCTATTTTTTTCCCTCGAAAGTACAAATATATATATTTCTAAACAATGCACCTAATTTCTCTACCTATTTTTGACAGGTATCAGATTAATGTTAGACATTTGTTTGTTTGTTTAACGCCCCTTCGAGATTGTTCACTCATATTGAGAAAAGAGCATTTATCGGTGGAGGGCTGTAAATTTAGACCTGAACTTGGCACTCAGGGCCTTTTTAGCAGTGAGGGATTTTTTTTCTTCTACCGCGACTCGGGACTTCTGTTTATACCGCATCGTCCGAAGAACCAACCTCTACGTCCCGTGAAGAGAATGGAACTCGTGACGAAAGGATCAACTCCTTTCTCCACGACTCAAGACTTAGTCGCTCTAACCCCTGCGCCACACGGGCGACAATTTAAACAAATGATATAGATGTCATTATCCCAAAATCCCTGAATTATGTATCATCTGAGAGTACCTCATAAAATACGCTTAACCTACATCGCACAAACATAGGGATACTGTCTTGATCCCAGATGGTTTTTTCCATGCTATCCGTACCTTTGAACCAGCTAAAAACTAGCACAAAAAACACTATTCACCTATATATTTTGGATAGTCCCAGATTAATTAACGTTGCAGATATATACTAGATTTCAGATGATTTCTCTTATCTACGCAGTGATGAAGCATCGTTTTTGAAAGGGGGGGGGCAGCCAGAGAAAAAAAAATTACTTACCCGAAAAAGTTGACAAGCAGATAAAAATAGGAAAAATTTGCCCAAACTCTATTAAAATCTATTTCGGGGGGGGGGGGGGGGTATAATTACAACATCTTGCAGTACCAAATTTTATAAATACAATACTACTTAATCCGTATTTGACCTTTACTGTAACAAAAAAAAAGAGGGGGCAACTGGCCTTTCAAAGAACATTTTCAATAGAAAGTAGTTATGTTTGGAAAAAAGTGGGGGATGGGGACCCCCCCCCCATCCCTGTTCCTACGTGCCTGCTACGTTAGTTTGTTCATGTTTCAGCTAATATTCCTGCAAAAAAGGCTAATTTTCTTACAGACCTATGACAGTCAAATGGTTAATTAAACATAAAGATATTACGCTCTCTCAAAATGTTTCTCCCATGCATATACGAAGAATGTGCATGCTGAATTCATTTTATCATATCCTGGAAAAATTACGATCTGAAATACTTTTGCTTTTTACAAGATTAACATGAAAATATAGGCCTGATCGCAGATAATTGTAGCTTGTACCAGCTTAAAAAACTGTACAATATCCACCATTTTTCTACGTACTCTGGATAGAAACAATATTTATTTTATTTTAAAAAAAATAACCTTGATCCCAGATGTTTTTTTCTTCAAACTAATAGTCCAAGACAAAACTCGGTAATACAATACCTTCTATGGAGAGTTAAAAATAAATTTAACCTACAGATATGTCCCTGATCTCAGAGCTTTCTCCCACCTACCTGTACTTTGTACCAGATAATATCCCTGTTAAATATACGCCACAATCCTATCTGCCATTGGATGATACATGCAGAATATATTTGGTATTGACAATATTACCCTGATTTCGAAGGGTTTCTCCAACCTACCTGTAGCTTGTACCAGCAAATAGTTTAGGTCAATACTTGGTAATAACCTACCTTCTATGGAAAGCCACTAGATAAATTTAACATGAAGATATGTCCCTGATGTCAGAGCTTTCTCCCACCTACCTGTACTTTGTACCAGATAATATCCCTGTTAAATATACACCATAATCCTGCTTTAGATTAATTGATACAGGATTTATTTGGTATTGAAAATATATTCCTGATCTCGCAGGGTTTCCCCAAACTACCTGTATCTTGTACCAGCTAAAAGTCTAGGTCAAAACTCGATAATACCCTACCTTCTATGGAATGTCAAAAGTTAAAACTTACATCAAGATATGTCCCTGATCTCAGTGTTTTCTCCCACCTAAGTACTTTGTAACAGATAATATAATATTCCTCTTAAATATATGCCACAATCCTACCTGCCATTGATAGATGCAGAATATATTTGTTATTGATAATATTACCCTGATCTCAAAGGGTTTCCCCAACCTACCTGTAGCTTGTACCAGCTAATAGTTCAGGTCAAAATTCGGTAATACTCTACCTTCTATGGAAACTCAAAAGTTAAAACTTACATCAAGATACGTCCCTGATCTCAGAGCTTTCTCCCACCTACCTGTACTTTGTACCAGATAATATCCCTGTTAAATATACGCCATAATCCTGATTTATATTAATTGATATAGGATTTATTTGGTATTGAAAATATATCCTGATCTCGCAGAGTTTCCCCAACCTACCTGTATCTTGTACCAGCTAAAAGTCTAGGTCAAAACTCGGTAATACCCTACCTTTTATGAAAAGTAACTTGATAAATTTTACATGAAGATATGTCTCTGATCTCAGAGCTTTCTCCCACCTACCTGGACTTTGTACCAGATAATATCCCTGTTAAATATACACCACAATTCTACCTGCCATTGATACATGCAGAATATATTTGGTATTGATAATATTACCCTGATCTCGATTGGTTTCCTCAACCTACCTGTAGCTTGTACCAGCTAATTGTCCAGGTCAAAACTCGGTAATACTCTTCCTTTTATGGAAAGTCAAAAGTTAAAACTTACATCAAGATATGTCCCTGATCTCAGTGCTTTCTCCCACCTACCTGTACTTTGTACCAGATAATATCCCTGTTAAATATACGCCAGAATCCTACCTGCCATTGATAGATGCAGAATATATTTGTTATTGATAATATTACCTTCATCTCAAAGTGTTTCCTCAACCTACCTGTAGCTTGTACCAGCTAAAAGTCTAGGTCAAAACTCGGTAATACCCTACCTTTTATGAAAAGTAACTTGATAAATTTTACATGAAGATATGTCCCTGATCGCAGTGCTCTTAGAAAACAGACTACAGCAATCTCCTGTTTATTGCCAATTTTATTTATAAAACCGGTTATTCCCTAAATAACCTATGAATGGGTCAACCTACACCACGTGTCTTGAATTTAACTCACAACAAGCAAATTCAAAGAATTGTGGTTACCCCTTTCGGTGTCTTTGTGGGTGAGGAGTCATTATTCATGGCATATCGTTCAGAAGTTATCACCAAAGTTGAACTTTTTGAAAATTAGGTCAAACGTGAGGGTAAAGATCAAGGGGTCAGAAATCATAGAATGGTCGGAAATATCTAGTCACAGTTATGTAGAGTTCAAATATGAAAGGTTGGTCTCTTCTCAATCAGAAGTTACAAGAAAAATTAACATTTTTGAAAAGTAGGTCAAACTTCAAGGTCAAGGTCACGAGATCAAAAACCATAGTGTGTTTAGAAAGGTCTTGTCACAGGCAATAAACAGGTTTAAAATGAAAGCCCTATCTCTTCTCATTTAAAAGTCGTGACCAAGTTAAAAGTTTTTGAAAAATAGGTCAAACTTCAAGGTCCAGGTCACGATATCAAAAATCATAGTGTATTCAGAAAGGTCTTTTCATAGGTAATATAAATCAAAAGTTATAGCCTATTCAAAGTAATGTTTAAATTTTTTAAATGTAGGTCAAACTTCAAGGTCCAGGGGTCAAAAATCATAGTGTTTTTATAAAGGTCTTGTCACAAGCAATACTCAGCTTTAATATGAAAGCCCTATCTCTTCTCATTCAAAAGTTATGGCCAATTCAAAGTAATGTTTAATTTTTTTTTTAAAGTAGGTCAAACATTAAGGTGAAGGTGAAGGGGTCAAAAATCATAGTGCATTTAAAAAGGTCTTATCACAGGCAATACACATGTGTAATATGAAAGCCCTATCTCTTTTCATTCAAAAGATATGACCAAGGTTAAAGTTTTTGTGACGGACGGACAGACTGACAGACAAATGAGATTTAATGTCCCCTCGCTTTCGTGAAAGCGGGGGACAATAACATTAGTAGGGGTGCATTTGGCAAAACACTGCCATTCTTTCTATTAAAATGAGGGGTACCCATTTCTTATCCGCAACTCCTCCTAAATAGTTATGGGCTAGGTTAAAGTTGACAACAGACAGAGAGACAAACAGATAAACAGACAAACAGACAGACAGACAGGACAAAAACAATACACCCCCGGGATTTTTCGATCCGGGGCATAAGAAGTAGAATCAATTGGACATGTTTTATGTAATATTTATATTGTAATACTAGTACTCCCCACAATCGAAGTTTAGTGAGATGTTGGAATAACCTTGCCCGTCTGTTCTTGAAATTTTGTCCAAGATATTGATCATACCTTGTACAGCGATTGTTTATAACCCGAGTGTCTTAACCTTAACACAAGGTTATTCTGGTAATATCAAGGTCATTCACAGAAAAGCTATATGTTTAAAAATTTTTGGCAGGTCTGGAACTTCTTTGTCCAGAAATATTGGAGTTACTTACTTCATACACAGATTTCTTATGACCTGAAGTTGTGTCATGATCTTCACCTAAGGTCATTTGATCGAGTTCAAAGTCAATTATAGAATTTTTTTTTACTACTGTCCTTAACATATCTGGTAATGGAAAACATTAAGGCTATACTTATTTCTTATATTGCATGAAATATATAGAAATAACGAACAGTATTCAAGCTGCATGCATTATATAGAAATAACGAACAGTATTTAAGCTCAAAAGTCCATTAAAACAACACAATTCAGGAGCAGAGCAAACACGGACCTCTTAAACATCAGAGGTGGGATCGGATCAGGTGCCATGAAGGAGTGAGCATCCCCTGCCGATCTGATCTAAGAGCATGTATTAATCATGACTGAGTAATAATACTTATGTTTTGTGGAATGACCCAAGATCATTTCGTCAAGGTCACTGCTAAAAGTGGTATGAATGGTTTTGGAGGTTGAAACTTCAAACAAAGAATATATGAAAGCTAAAAGTATATTATGACCTTGCCTAGATATTCAGTGTCAGTAACAGAAAAAAGTAAAATTCATTTAAGATCCATGATTATGCCCTCGTAATGGAAGATTCACGGGTATATAATTTTTGTCTTGTCTGTCCTTCTGTCTGTCTGTTTGACCATTTGGTCGCAAAAATTTTAACTTTGTCCTTAACATTTGATTGGTCTAAGCTATGGTTCTCATATTTCACACGTGTATTCCTTGTGAAAGGCCTTTCTTTGGGTACCTTATATTTTACCTCTTGACCTTGAAGTTTGACTCAATTTTGCAAGAATTTACCAGTCCTTAAGCGTAATCATAAATTCTGAACTGTAGATGTTAGGATTTTCATACTTCACATGTATTTATTGTAAGATCTTTCCAAGGATATAAAAATATTAATGACCTTTTGACCTTGAACTTTGAGTTTGATCCACATTTAAAAACATTGGCCGTAATTTTATAATGGTTAGTGTTTTGGGCTTTCATATTTCACAAGTATATTCATTGACAACAAGTCCTTTCTTTGGGTAACATCATTTTTCATCCCTTGACCTTAAAGTTTGACTTGCATTTGAGAAACTTTAACCTCTCCAAAAGCTGTCATACGGAGCATCAGTGTTTCACGAACAAAAATTGTTCTCAATTGGAAAAACATTGTTGTCTATATTTTACTCAAAGATTACTTATGACCTGAACATTTGTCATTTTTAGCTCTACTGGTCAAAGACGAGAAGAGATTATTCAAAAGTAAGGTGTCTGTCATTCGTCCCTCTGTCTATAAAAAAAATGTTCTACTAAAGTCCTACTCCTCCTACAGTTTTGGTTTGATTTCAATATATCTTAATCACAGATCTTTGGATTGCTTTAATCCGAGTTAAAAAAAAAATCGGGGTGTATCAAAAATATAAAGGTATGGAATTCCTTACACTGTGTACCCTATTTCGCTAATAAAACACTTTTTAATCAAAAGCTCGAAAATTTTCCTTTCTATTTAAATTTACTGCTATATATAAACAATCTTTATTACTACCAAAGTTCATTTCGAAATTCTATATAAATGTACTTCCCGAGATATTCTATAATCAATTTCAAAATTGACCTACTTTTTTTACTCGACATTAGCTTGAATTGGGCCCCTGGTCATTCACATGTATACAGACGGTGTTTGAAGTGCAACGAAGAGCTGCATAGTACTTGCACAATTTTTTAACAATTTAAAGTTGATTTTTCTTATTCCATATCATAAGGTTAAGTCCGCAATAATTCCTTTCGCGAAAAAAAAAATTAGAAAACGAGTGCATCAAAAACTGCACCGCCATGTTGTTTATGAATATAAAAAGAGCTAAGATTGAACGAATTTTCCCAGAATGTATAATATACTTTTCAATTTAAAAAAAAAATAGACTGCTAAAATGTTCTTAGTGACTAAGCAAGACCATACGATCAAAAAAAAAGAAAATTTTGTAGAGCTCGAATGCAAATGTTCATTGAGTATGAAATATATGGAAATAATGAGCAGTATTCAAACTCAAAAGTCCAGTAAACAATACAAAATAGGAGCAGAGCAAACACGGACATCCGAAACATCAGAGGTGGGATCAGGTGCTATGGAGGAGTGAGCATCCCCTGCCGACCGGTCACACCCGCCGTGTGCTCCTTGTCATGATCGGGAAATAACGGAAAATCCATCGTCAATTCAGTGTGTAAATGATGAACTAACAATTAGTATGAAAAACATCAGTAAGCATTTGACTCAATGATAAATTGTATTTGCTGACAAGGTCAATGTATCAACCACAGAACTTACGAAATGATGACTTTAAACGAGACTGTTGAAATTCTTGTTTCATCAACATGTTTGTCAATAATTTACCTCGTTTTAAAAATTGTACATACGTAGAGCATGTTCTTGCATATCAAATCAACTGAGAGATATAAACTTCGTATACACGTGATGAAGGATATTGCTGCATAAGTAAGGGAAGTTGACGATTGAAAAGTTAAAGTCATAACATTTATCATAAAGCTTGGTTGTTAGATAACCATTAACTAAAATATCCAAATATGAAACAGATGTGTCAGACTCCGTGGTATCTTTTATCTCAAGCACACCGGGATATAGAATAAATTCCGGGTAAAATTTATCCCGTCGTTCCCGTTAACACTTAGTGTAACTTTTCAAAGGCCCCAGATGATGTCGAGTAAAAAACTAAGGTGAATTTTTAAATTGGTTTCAGAATATATCGGATGGTATACGGGATTTCGGAATGAGCTTTGGTTGTTATAAAGATTGTTTATATATGAATAGATATGGATAGAAAGTAAAATTGTAAAGCATTTGATTTAAAAGTATTTTATTGGCGAAAGTGCGTACTCTATGTAAATAGTTCCAATACTTCCATACCTTTATTTTTTGAACACCTCAATTTTTTATAAGCGATCTAAGTACCTATGATCTTAGTACACAAGTAGACTACATTAAAACTACATTAAACTGAATACGAATCGTAAATAGGCATTTTCGATGTAACATGCACTTTAATTTATTTATCGTGTAACTTTCCAAAAAAGGTAGGGCATTAATGAGTATTGACCTAGACTATCAGCTGGTACAAGCTACAGATAGGTTTGGGAAATTCTTCGAGAACAGGATGATCTTTTCAATACCAAATATATTTTGCATCTTTTGATGGCAAGGTAGGATTGTGGCATATATTTAACATGGATCTGGTACAAAGTACAGGTAGCTGGGAGAAAGCTCTGAGATCAGGGACATATCTTCATGTAAAATTTATCAAGTTACTTTCCATAAAAGTTAGGGTATTACCGAGTATTGACCTAAACTATTAGCTGGTACAAGGTACAGGTAGGTTGAGGAAACACTTTGAAATCAGGGTAATATTGTCAATACCAAATATATTCTGCATGTATCAATGGCAGATAGGATTGTGGCGTATATTTAACAGGGATATTATCTGGTACAAAGTACAGGTAGGTGGGAGAAAGCACTGAGATCAGGGACATATCTTGATGTAAGTTTTAACTTTTGACTTTCCATAAAAGGAAGAGTATTACCGAGTTTTGACCTGGACTATTAGCTGGTACAAGCTACAGGTAGGTTGAGGAAACCAATCGAGATCAGGGTAATATTATCAATACCAAATATATTCTGCATGTATCAATGGCAGGTAGAATTGTGGTGTATATTTAACAGGGATATTAACTGGTACAGTCCCTGAAACGTTCTACTTTCCCATTTTTCCGTTCGCTCACCGTTCGTTCACCGTTCGTTCAGCGTGCGTTCACCGTTCGTTCAGCGTGCGTTCACCGTTCGCTCTCCGTTCACAGTTTTGCGTTCACCGTTCACCGTGCGCTCGCGTTCACCGTTCACATAGCGTTCAGCGTTCGCTCTTCGTTCCGTTCACTTTGCGTTCACCTTGCGTTCAGCGCTCACCTATCGTTCAGTTTTCATTGTCATTCGGAACTCTGAAGTGAAAGGACTTATCTTTTTGTAGTTAAGGAGTTACAGGTTTTTTTAAATTTATTAACTAACATATCGTGTTTGAAGAATCATTATTTCATGAGGAAAAATATCTACGATATATATTTTTATTATTCTAACTTAGCTGTTAGGATATTTATTAAATTACTCTGGAAAATAAATGTTGTTACAAGCACATACTGTACCTATGTAGAACGATGCTGAAATATTAAATTTAACTAAGGGCAATGTGCAAATACTTTAAACAGTGCAACATTTTGTTGGTTTGTTAAAGACGACAAATTTTTAATGGAGATCTAATTATTCAAGTCAAATAATTACGCAGCAAAATTTCGAAAATATTTATTTTTATTACGTTTTTTTTTCTTCAATTACTACACAAAATATAAGTTCTGAGAGTTATACATAGTACTGCAGATATCCTGTTAATTTATTATCTTTAGAACGAATTAAAATGATTGTGTGGTTAAAGGAAATATTTATTTAAAATGTAATGCACTACAGAATTTCTCTACTGTAATATGTAAAGTCTATAGTTATAGAGAAAAAAAATCTTTCTTCACCGTAACTTGATATGTTTGCCATTCGATATGATTAATACCACCCCCCCCCCCTTTCACCCTAAATCGGTGACTTAGTCAGTACCGTATTTCCAGAATATTTTAATTAACATTTTGAAAAAAAGCTACAGTCTTTTTTAGAACAAAAAATTCAGTCTCAAAACAAACATGCATCTAAAAAAAGTCACAAAACAATAGTAGATCAAAATGTACACTTGTCGGCTGTAGTATTTGAAATTGGCAGAGAGTATGTTTCACATTCAAGTGTTAATGCCCAATGTAATTTACTAATTTATTATTCAAATGTTGGAATCAAATCTAGAAATGATAAAAATAAATGTTATAACTTGTTGGAAATACTCGCACTTCGTCTTCGATGTGACGAAACTTTCACACCTGCACAGTGTCGAATGACTTTGATTGACAGGACAGGACAAGCACGTGGACTTCGTGTGAACTTGAAGCAGGAAAATAAAAACGAGTCAAACAAATGGATATGATTTGTTGATAAAAAAAAAGTTACTTTCACTGTCTGATATATTTAGAAAAAAAATTCAGAGTTTTTGTTTGATATAGGTACAAGCATTTGGTGAAGCCTGAAAGGAGGGGGGGGGCTAAAACTGAATAGTACTCTCTCTCTCTCTCTCTCTCTCTCTCTCTCTCTCTCATTTGTCTGTTTAATAAAAACTATAACACCATATTACTTAAATATCATGTTCTGAAAATTGAATTTATAACAAATAATATGAATATGTATCTTTGTATCATCTTGTCCGAGTATAATCACCGCCATCTAGAGATACATGTACATGTAGACGTCTGCTCAATGAATCATAATGAAAAATAAAAATGACACATAATACATTATTGTATTAAAAATCTAAAATACGAGCGTATAATTGTAATTTTTTTTTTCATTACTTTACACGAAATCGCCTTGACACGGAGATATATATATATATATATATATAAATGTAAGTTACAACCGCTTTAATTCATTCTATAAATCATAAGTTTTTTTCTGATTTGTTATCAAATAAGAATAAACATTTTTATTTTCCAACTAAAAACAATATCTTTTATACTTCAGCGTTCGGCAACAATTGCAATGTTTTAATGCGATAAAAATCGTGTGATTAAAAACTTAATGTGCATGCATCGTCTTTCTTAGGACAATTTTGGAGAATTTATTTTATTGACTTGTTTATTCATTCATTAATTTGTTTACTTATTTATTATTATTATTTTTTTTTTTTTTTTTTTTTTTGCACCTGACATTATAATATAATATAATAGTTTCAATGCAAGGAAAAGATCAGAGGCATTCCGAATATATCGTTCATCTTGCGTTCACCGTTCGTTCACCGTTCACTTTGCGTTCGCGTTTGCGCTCCGTTCGCGTTCTGCGTTCGCTCACCGTTCACCGTTCACACATCGTTCACCAAGTTGCGTTCAGCGTTCACACATCGTTCACTCACCGTTCGCTCTGCGTTCGTTCAGCGTTCGTTCACCGTTCGTTCAGCGTTCGCTCACCGTTCAAGTGGGAAAGTAGAACGTTTCAGGGACAGTACAAAGTCCAGGTAGGTGGGAGAAAGCTCTGAGATCAGGGACATATCTTGACGTAAGTTTTAACTTTTAACTTTCCATAGAAGGTAGGGTATTACCGAGTTTTGACCTAGACTTTTAGCTGGTACAAGATACAGGTAGGTTGGGGAAACCCTGCGAGATCAGGATATATTTTCAATACCAAATAAATCCTATATTAATTAATATAAATCAGGATTATGGCGTATATTTAACAAGGATATTATCTGGTACAAAGTACAGGTAGGTGGGAGAAAGCTCTGAGATCAGGGACATATCTTGATGTAAGTTTTAACTTTTGAGTTTCCATAGAAGGTAGAGTATTACCGAATTTTGACCTGAACTATTAGCTGGTACAAGCTACAGGTAGGTTGGGGAAACCCTTTGAGATCAGGGTAATATTATCAATAACAAATATATTCTGCATCTATCAATGGCAGGTAGGATTGTGGCGTATATTTAAGAGGGATATTATATTATCTGTTACAAAGTACTTAGGTGGGAGAAAACACTGAGATCAGGGACATATCTTGATGTAAGTTTTAACTTTTGACATTCCATAGAAGGTAGGGTATTATCGAGTTTTGACCTAGACTTTTAGCTGGTACAAGATACAGGTAGTTTGGGGAAACCCTGCGAGATCAGGAATATATTTTCAATACCAAATAAATCCTGTATCAATTAATCTAAAGCAGGATTATGGTGCATATTTAACAGGGATATTATCTGGTACAAAGTACAGGTAGGTGGGAGAAAGCTCTGACATCAGGGACATATCTTCATGTTAAATTTATCTAGTGGCTTTCCATAGAAGGTAGGTTATTACCAAGTATTGACCTAAACTATTTGCTGGTACAAGCTACAGGTAGGTTGGAGAAACCCTTCGAAATCAGGGTAATATTGTCAATACCAAATATATTCTGCATGTATCATCCAATGGCAGATAGGATTGTGGCGTATATTTAACAGGGATATTATCTGGTACAAAGTACAGGTAGGTGGGAGAAAGCTCTGAGATCAGGGACATATCTGTAGGTTAAATTTATTTTTGACTCTCCATAGAAGGTATTGTATTACCGAGTTTTGTCTTGGACTATTAGTTTGAAGAATAAAACATCTGGGATCAAGGTTATTTTTTTAAAATGAAATAAATATTGTTTCTATCCAGAGTACGTAGAAAAATGGTGGATATTGTACAGTTTTTTAAGCTGGTACAAGCTACAATTATCTGCGATCAGGCCTATATTTTCATGTTAATCTTGTAAAAAGCAAAAGTATTTCAGATCGTAATTTTTCCAGGATATGATAAAATGAATTCAGCATGCACATTCTTCGTATATGCATGGGAGAAACATTTTGAGAGAGCGTAATATCTTTATGTTTCATTAACCATTTGACTGTCATAGGTCTGTAAGAAAATTAGCCTTTTTTGCAGGAATATTAGCTGAAACATGAACAAACTAACGTAGCAGGCACGTAGGAACAGGGATGGGGGGGGGGGGTCCCCATCCCCCACTTTTTTTCCAAACATAACTACTTTCTATTGAAAATGTTCTTTGAAAGGCCAGTTGCCCCCCCCCCTTTTTTTTTTACAGTAAAGGTCAAATACGGATTATGTAGTATTGTATTTATAAAATTTGGTACTGCAAGATGTTGTAATTATACCCCCACCCCCCCAGCCCCGAAATAGATTTTCGAGTTTGGACAAATTTTTCCTATTTTTATCTGCTTGTCAACTTTTTCGGGTAAGTATTTTTTTTTTCTCTGGCTGCCCCCCCCCCCCCCTTTCAAAAACGATGCTTCATCACTGCGTAGATAAGAGAAATCATCTGAAATCTAGTATATATCTGCAACGTTAATTAATCTGGGATTATCCAAAATATATAGGTGAATAGTGTTTTTTGTGCTAGTTTTTAGCTGGTTCAAAGGTACGGATAGCATGAAAAAACCATCTGGGATCAAGACAGTATCCCTATATTTGTGCGATGTAGGTTAAGCGTATTTTATGAGGTACTCTCAGATGATACATAATTCAGGGATTTTGGGATAATGACATCTATAACATTAGTTTAAATTGTCGCCCGTGTGGCGCAGCGGTTAGAGCGACTAAGTCTTGAGTCGTGGAGAAAGGAGTTGATCCTTTCGTCACGAGTTCCATTCACTTCACGGGACGTAGAGATTGGTTCTTCGGACGATGCGGTATAAACAGAAGTCCCGAGTCGCGGTAGAAGAAAAAAAATCCCTCACTGCTAAAAAGGCCCTGAGTGCCAAGTTCAGGTCTAAATTTACAGCCCTCCACCGATAAATGCTTTTTCTCAATATGAGTGAACAATCTCGAAGAGGCGTTAAACAAACAAACAAATGTCTAACATTAATCTGATACCTGTCAGAAATAGGTAGAGAAATTAGGTGCATTGTTTAGAAATATATATATTTGTACTTTCGAGGGAAAAAAAAATAGCTCGAAATCACCTAGTGTGAAATGTACATGAGCTAGAAAAGTTGGGAGTAGCAAATGACGAGGAATATAAGTTGATAGATTAACAAATGTCTTGCTGTACTGCGTTCGGATATACCTCGGTAAACCGTGAGTTTTGTGTGAAAATAAAATCTTGGCGCTAAGTAAGACATTCAGGTAAAATAAAATAAAAAAAAAAAAACTTGAAATCAAAAGAAGATAGAAAATGTTTCTTTACTAATATGGGCATATTTCTCAGTGGTAGTTTAGGTATGAGTATATTATTAAAATAAAGAAAAATAATACTACAGCAATTTCTATCTTGCAACTTGAGTCGATTAAAAAAAATCCATCTTTCAATTATGGAATCGTCGCCTGCATGGGGCAGTTGTAAGAGCTCTAGAGTCGCGAAGTAAGGAGTTGATCGTTACGTCGCGAGTTCGAATTGGTCCACTGCGGGACGTGGAGACCGGTCCTTCGGATGAGACCATATAAACCGAGGTGCCGTATCCCACTAGGTGCTGGCACGAAAAAGATCCCTCACTGCTCAATGGACCTAAGTGCCGAGCATAGGTCATCAGGGTTGGATTGGCTGTAAAAATGGGGGCGGGATCCTAAAGCAGCCTCTAGATATATGTTTTTTTAAATGTTCATTTCCTGTTTGCAGGGGATAATAACCCCCCCCCCCCCGCGGATTTTCTATTCACAATACACATAAACATTGCATCAATCGAAATACAAATGAATACTGGAAAAAAAATTATATCTAATAATATAGTTCAACGAATTTTATTTTGAATTTGAATAAATCAACGCTTGTCATCAATTTATCCATATTTGATGATTAATTCAAATGGATACATTGTTTATATGGATTATTATTTCTACTTTTACCTGTACGACTTAATATATAATTACCAATTGTAAATTGCCAGTGAAATAAATGTAAATTACCTGTGAATATTAATATTAATTAAGAATATTTCATTTATTTCCGTATACATGTATTTTAACACATGTCGAATATTCCATGTACGAGTGAATAGATCTACTACATAATGAACGATAACTCGTACTATAAACGCCTACCTGTACATTGTACCATCTAGCGTTAACCAACAAATAAGAACTAAATCCACTTACGTCTTAGCTAGGTTTGACACGGCGCAGCGAACAAAAATTGAACCCTGGAATCCTGATCACAAAGCAAACGCCCTAAAACTAGGCTACTGTGACTGGCCTTCAAATGTCTAGTACAAATCCGGAGACTCGTTTTCCTTTATTCATTACGTAATGAGTATAAGCCGGAAACTGTCCATTATGTCAGATATTAGACGGACTAATATCTGACACAATGATCCGTTTGAAGCTTAAAAACCTACTCAAAAAATTTGTCCGATGTCGAACACTCCCGTTGTTAACTTATTGGACACCTACAGGTACATGTAAATTGGTCTCGTTCCCTTTGAGTAAATTTACCCGGGATTGTTCATTAGGCTAGACCAGAGAAAGCTAGTTTTTAAATTTACCACTCTAGTTTTTTCATTAGTAGGAATCGTCGAGTCACCGATTTATATTGATAAATAGGAGCATTACCTTTGTTTAGCCTTTTTTGTCCACATTGCGATATTTATAAACCACGAATGCGTTAAAGTTAGTTCTATTAAATTGACAGTGTATTCATTTAACAACGCAACATTACGGATGAGGAGCTGCAATTTAAAAGAACGGCACATGGTCATGTATCATCTAACGAAAATACGGGGTTACATCACAGCATCAGTTAAAATATGGTTAGCGAATAGTTAAATGAAGAAAAATGCCTTGGATGTTCAACAAAGCAGAGAAAATGTGTAAGATGCACATGAATCTCAACTGATTCTTCTTTGTGTCGACCGTTCACGGCAGCTCATATGGTGGAGCGCTTGCTCCGTGACCAGAAGGTCGTGAGTTCAAATCTCGGCCGCGACTTTTCTAAGTCGATAAAAATAGGTAGCAACTGTTCCTTTGCCATGGGCTCGGCACTTTGAATTGAAAGTTGCGGGTCCTTCGGATGAGACCTTAAAACCCGAGGCCCCTTGTCACGGCAGGCATTGGCACGATAAAGATTCCGCACTGCTCAATGACCCTGAGTGCCGAGTAAATGTCAAAATTTGAAGCCTTTCACCGGTATATGGTGACATCTCAATATGAGTGAAAAAGTCTCGATTGGGACGTAAAACAGCATTCAATCAATCAATCTTTTTGTCGACAGGATTCTGTGAATGTTCCATGATTCAAACAGTGTGTAATAATGAGTAATGAACAGTAAATTAATGGAATTTAAGACCAGTGCCACGGATTCCTCTACATATCCTGTGAATCATTCAGTTCACTGTTGATTATTTATGCAAATTTCAAAAAAAAAAAATGTCCTGTGAAACACTTAAAATTTACGCTGCTAATTTTCAACATTGCTCATATTAAATTGTTTAATTCATCAAAGCCTTTTCAGTGCTGTTTTTTATTTTTTCATCTATTTTGACCTCCTGTTCTCATTTCAGTGTGTCATCTGTAGCTGTCCAATAAGTGAAATCTTATTAGACACCTATAGGTAAATTGCTTGACGAAGTTCTGGAGCAAGAAAAACTACTGGATAAAGTTTAACAAAAAGTGACGTCACAAAAAATGTTTTTGAAAAGTCATATAGTATGTACAGTTCACGCCTTGGGGCTTCTGCTTCTACAGTTTTGAACACTTGGGGAGGGGGGGTGTATTTAGCCGTTTTTACTGAGAATCGGCATCTGGATTTAAAGAGAGACAGGTGCGCCGCGCGAACATCTTGAAACTCTTTGAAAAATACATAATCAACTATAGTCCAGATCCTCGCTGTGTTTATTGTATGAATGTATCAATGTAACAGAGACGAGATGTTTGTTTTCACGCCTCCACATTATTGCTGTTTGATTTTGTTTATGCCAAATAATCGTTTTGTTTTGCTTTTTACATATTTCTAAAATAATCGAGCAATGTGAGGAAATCTTGTTACAGTGTTGTAATCACGAGACTATATTAATGCAATATTTAATATTTAACGGCAAATCCCAGTGGGAAATTTTGTATGACTGTGACGTGTTTTTGATATTCTCAAGTTTTTTAAGACTTCTGTCGACCAGTAGTAAACTTGATAAACTTAATGTTGCTCTGCTCTGCTCTCTCTCTCTCTCTCTCTCTCTCTCTCTCTCTATATATATATATATATATATATATATATAATAAAGAAAAATTCAAAACATTTTTAGAAATATTTAAACCGTGTTACCGGCTTTTATCAGTTGTGTTTATTGAAATGCATAGCAACGAACGTTTGACAACGTATTATGACGTCACAGTGTACATACAATTAAGAAATGAATTTAATTTTTGAAGATTCATGAGGACATGAACTACGACGCTTCACGCCGGCATATTTCATGAAGCGCGTTAGCGCTTCATGATAAATATGCCGGCGTGAAGCGTTGTAGTTCATGTACCTCATGAATCTTCAAAAATAAAGTTCATTTCTTATATTTACATTATTTTCTGATGAATTACCTCAATTTTAAATCATTCAACTGTCATTTTTAAAGCAAAACAGTTTGCACTATATAGTTTTGACGTCAAGTACGGTATTATGACGTAACAATGGAGATATTCATGCTCGTCCATGGTAGTTCATGAGAAAATGAACAGTCTTCTAATTTGCAAAGAATCTTAAGGAAAAACCTTTGGAAATGTAAATATTAGAAAGACAACGTCATGAATCAAAATTATGTGAATACTTCTGAAAAAATTGCAAGATATTTTAGAAATAATTTAATTTTGTTTGTATTCTAGCCTCTGATTGGTTAATATCCAAAAAGGAACACAAATTATTTCTGTATAACCTGGTTTGGTATGGGGACACACCCCCCTGACAACCAGCTGAATCATCTGTATGCATACAATCCTCTCATTTCCAGTCCTCAGGATTCATGGAAAATTCCAGATTTAATAAATATACCTTTAACTTCAAACAATAATTCGATCTTACCACATGTAAACAAGCTGCTTGGCCTATGCATCAGTTTTTACCTCCCCTTGCTTCCCATCACTTCCGTTACTTCCATTACTATAGTCTTGTCCCATGATCCCTTGCACTTCGTTATTGGGGTCATGTAACGGCTGTATCCATGTTTAATGGCGGCGCCCATGACGCATCTGAACGTGCGAAATTCGTAGCCTGTGGAAAAAAATGGAATACCATCGAATACACAATTTTTCACATAAACTGCTTGTAAGTATTGATTTCCCCGGTCTCTGGTTGTCTTTTTCTGAGTTTATTAGGACGTGACAAGCTTTAGTTACTTAAATTACTTAAAAATAAAAATGTAAACAAGTTTTGCTCTACATTTCGTAACAGTTCAAACAAGTGTTTAGAGGCGTAGCTTAGTTTTCCTTTTATCATGTAAAGAAGTACTTTAGGATGCTTTTTAAATTTTCAGTGCCCAAATTTCCAAGACATTTCGAAATAAATCATTTTGGGGCCACACTACGTTCGAATTTTCTCCAACATGTCGTTGCTCGCTTGTATTGACATATTTTAGGCAGTTCCAAAGTACACATACATGCAGCGAATTTTATTAACATTATTTTATACTCACAGATAATTTATTATGTCATTTAAGTTAACAAGCAAAAATCTGATTAAATCAATCAACATTTTTAAATAATATTTGAGGCATTCTTACCTTTCTCAGCTGTTTCTGTTCATATGAAAATACTTGTAGCTGAATTCGTGAATTGCATTATTAACAGAAAAGGATATCTCTCTCTCTCTCTCTCTCAGGAAAAAAATGCATGTAGACCCCCATAACTGATAAGAAGAACCAAGTCTGAGTTCCCCCAAATCCACTGCAACCCCTAATAAAACATTTTTCAGGCACTCTTTTTATCTCTTATTGTTGTACTTTTAGATATATTAAAACTCTGAAATTAAATACCTGTCTTTATTACTTTTTCAACAGTGAAATACTGTGATTTATTTATTGAATAAAAGTGATATTCTCTCACAGTGTGAAAGAATACCAAAATGATATTCTCTCACAGTGTGAAAGGATATCAAAGTAAGTAAAAAATAATTTCTGGCCTGTCATAAGATATAGATAGTAACTAAACATCTTGATAGAGCCAAAACTGCAATTTTCTTCCCAAATAAATTGCTAAAATCCATGCTATGTAATGTTTTCAATCTCACAACTGCTAAGCTATGACGGTCTCAACTGCTCAACTATGACCTCAAACCTAGCTATGACACTGTGTTAAGAAAAGACAGAGGCAAAGGGAAAATCAAAGAAAATGTAATAAACAGAAAATTCAATGTTTTGTAGATGAATATGGAATTTATTTCACTCGTGAGACAGGATTTTTTGTTATTTTCACTCGTGCTTCGCACTCGTGAAAATGTCAAAAAATCCTGTCCCACTCGTGAAATAAATTCCATATTCATCTACAAAACATTGAATATCCTCTATATATTTTATTCATTAAAATCAGAAGTATTTATACTGAATTCCTTCTATTTACTCCAGGTCATCACTGGTCACTACTGTAAGGACACATGAAAGAAGAATGGTGTTGCAGCTTTATCTATAACTTGTCTATAAGCTGTAATAAAGTATTAAATCTGTATGTTTTTTTTTTTCATTTTAAAAATGAATATATAAGGATTGCAAAGAAGCAGTTGCATTCAAACCTTCCATATTAGAAAGTGGGCCAGCTAGGACCAGTGTTCAATCATTTTACTGGTCTTTGGCCACCCCCTATTTCTAATTACAAAAATGAACAGTATTGGAGAACCAAGACTGGCTATATGCTATTCACCATTGCTTGATTTAGCTAAAATATATTAGACAAATCTTAAAAGTCACAATAGTGTTCAAAATAAAGCAAATTTTCTGCTGTGGCATTTTGTTTCTTTAATTTAATTGTTTTAAATTGGAATTTTGGAAATAAAATAGAAGGTTCAGTTCTAAAATAATGAACCTCTTTTGGATGCTGAACATGAAATGGCAAGGGAAAAATCATATGTGTTCAGAATAATAGAAGGAATGAGCAGCCTTTCCAACTCCACTCCAAAGCCATACAAATGTGAGTTTATATTTTACAGTGTATTTGTTTGGTTGTTGTTTAACATCCCTCTCGAGAATTTTTCACTCATATGGAGATGCCACCACTTGCTGGTGGAGGGCTGCAAATATTGGACCTATACTTGGCACTCATGCAGGGCCATTGAGCAGTGAGGGATCTTTTTGTGCCAGCACCTACTGCTACACGGGACTTCGGTTTATACAGTCTCATCCGAAGGACCGGTCTCCACGTCCCGCAGTGGGATTCGAACCCACGATGTAAGGATCGACTCCTTACTTCACGACTCTAGAACAAATGCTCTAACCCCTGCGCCATGCGGGCGACAATATATTTTACAGTGTGTAGCTCTCTTAAATGTATGAATAAAATGGGGGTGGTTGGATGGGTTATACACATCTGCAGGCATTCAAAACACTGTCCTCCTACTTGCTAAAGGCTTTCTCTTGCTGATGAAAGTATGAACACAACTTGTGATTAATTTGCGATCAAAAACACAATGGGTTTCATCTACAACAATGAAAGTGCCTTGAACATTTCTTGCTACCTGCAACATGTATTGAGAAGAACTCAAAAGATCCCCAGAGTGTCCAAAGTATAATATTTTTGTCAGAAAAAGGCCAAACATGATCATATCTCTATCTCATATTAATTAGTTAATGTTAACAACTGGTTAATGTCCCAAAGAACTAAAAAGACAACCAGGCTAATAATACTACCTCACCCCCCTCCATTACACACACAGAGTATTTCTGCAAGCATGGTAAGTGTGTATGTGTACATTGTATCTGTCAGATATATGTCGATACACGCGAGCAACAACATGTTGGAGAAAATTCGAACGTAGTGTAACCTCAAAATATATTATATCGAAATGTCTTGGAAATTTGGGCACTGAAAATTTAAAAAGCATCCAAAAGTACAACTTTACATGGTGAAAGAAAAACTAAGCTACGCCTCTAAATATTTGTTTGAGCTGTTACGAAATGTAGAGCAAAACTTGTTTACATATTTATTTCTAAGTAATTTAAGTAACAAAGGCTTGTCACGTCCTACTACACACAGAAAAAGACAGCCAGAAACCGGAAAAATCAATACGTACACACAGTTTACGTGAAAAATTGTTTATTCGATGGTATTCCAATTTTTTTCACAGGCTACGAATTTCGCACGTTCAGATGCGTCATGGGCGCCGCCATTAAACATGGATACAGCCGTTACATGACCCCAATAACGAAGTGCAAGGGATCATGGGACAAGACTACCGTTACTACGGTTGTATTATTGAGCGCAAATTTGAAATAATAAAAAGCCACGAAATTTTACACCCATAGTTATTTAATGATTTTAAAATTAAATTATAATGAATGACTCTAATTCTTGGCCAAATTATTCGAGTATAACCTGGTTTGGGTCAGTTTACGCTGTTTTATAATCCGCTTCGCGGATTATAAAGCGTAAACTGACCCAAACCAGGTTATACTCGAATAATTTGGCCAAGAATTAGAATCATTCCTAAAATATTTAAACCGTGTTACCGGCTTTTATCAGTTGTGTTTATTGAAATGCATAGCAACGAACGTTGGACAACGTATTATGACGTCACAGTGTACATGCAATAGAAAGAAAACGTCATGAATTAAAATTATGTGAATACATCTGAAAAAATTGCGAGAACTGCAATAGTAAATAATCAGATCTTACATATAATTGGAAAATGTAAAGTAAATTCTTATATATATATATATATATATATATATATATATATATATATATATATATATATATATATATATATATATATATATATATATATATATATATATATATATATATAAAGAAAGCACAAAGAAATTCACTTTTTATAAGGATATCCACTTCCGCCCCAACCCAGGGTTGAACTCTACATACGGAATAAGTGTCCTAGCAGTATATAAGCAGCTCTCTAGACCGCTGGGCCATTTATGCAAGTCAAAAAGCTTGCTTTCGTTGTCGATGTAATTCTCGCGGCGTTGTCCTACACAACACGGTCATTGAGGATAGAAGAGAGATACACTTATTTGGACATAATTTTTATTTGAGGATCGTTACCGATGCACATTGTAATAAATCAAGTTTATTTAAACAGCACAATTTACAACAGCTCTTAAACTAACATATCCTTCCCTAAGTGAAGAAATATTAATATAGAAAGCAAAAGAAATTCACTTTTTATAGGGATACCCACTTCCGCCCCAACCCCGGGGTTTAACTCTCTACACACGGAATCTGTCTCCTAGCAGTACTGGAACAGCGCACTTGACCACTCGGCCATCTAGCCGAGTCAAAAAACTTGCTTTCGATGCCAATGGAATTCTCCCGGCGCTGTCCTACATTGCACTGTCATTGAGAATAGAAGAAACATACAGTTATTTGGATATAAGTTTTATTAGAGGATCGTTACAGATACATTTTGTTATGAATTTATTTTATTTATACAGCACATTTTACAACAACTCTTAAACTAAAATAACTCCCCTAAGTAAAGAAATATTAATATAGAAAGCACAAATAAATTCACTTTTTATAAAGAAACCCACTTCCGCCACGACCCGGGGTTGAACTCTTGACCTACGGAATCTGTCTCCTAGCAGTACTGGAACAGCGCACTTGACCACTCGGCCATCTAGCCGAGTCAAAAAACTTGCTTTCGATGCCAATGGAATTCTCCCGGCGCTGTCCTACATTGCACTGTCATTGAGAATAGAAAAAATATACAGTTATTTGGATATAAGTTTTATTAAAGGATCGTTACCGATACACATTGTAATGAATTAGTTTCATTTATACAGCACATTTCACAGCAACTCTTTAACTAACATATCCTTCCCTTAGTGAAGAATTATTAACATAGAAAGCACAAAGAATTTCAACCCGGGGTTGAACTTTCTACATACGGAATCAGTCTCCTAGCTGTACATAAACAGCGCACTAGACTGCTCGGCCATTTAGGCAAGTCAAAAAGCTTGCTTTCGATGCCGATGGAATTCCAGCGTTGCTGTCCTATATATATATATATATATATATATATATATATATATATATATATATATATATATATATATATATATATATATATATATATATATATATATATGCTTCCTTTGCTTGCTGATTTAAATGCTTCCTTTGCTTGCTGATTTAATGCTAGTAATCCTTATCCTGATGCTGTTTTATAAATAGGTCAATGCTACCGGAAGTAGCATCATGCTACCGGAAGTAGATAATGAATTTCAGCATTGCCGTTTAAAACAATAAAAGTGCGTTTTACAATTATTTGATCATAATATCTCACTATGTATCAATAATGTGAATACTTAAACCAATATTCTTTCTTTCTTTTTTAATTTTTTACTGAATTAAAACTCATTGATTTTCTGATGCTAGTAGGATAATGCTGATTTTATGTAGGTCAATGCTAGTTTTATCCTTTGCTTGCTGATGCTGACCCTGGTAATGCTGTTTTTTAAATGCTGATGCTGATGCTAGCTCAATCCTGATGCTACTAATGCTTATGCTGATGCTGGTTTATGTAACAAAATTAGTTCCCTGCACTGTAGCAAATTTCAAATAAGATATCTGCTCAAAAAAAAAAAAAAAAAAAAAAAAAATATGAGACTTTATGTTATGTATGGTATCGCCTTACGGCGCACGGATGATTACGTCAAAGTGTCTAAAGCAGCGTCACGTTTCTTCTTTGCTAAATAAAAGTTTGATAAGCCCCACTTAATTTCTGGAATTTCATTGATGTACAAGCTTGATTTTCCCTTTATTCCCAAATAAACAGTCGAGGAACCAATCTCGCACACACATGGGAACTTCTGAAGATTCATTAAGTTATAGACAGTACTCTCACTATCATTCAACTAAATCGGCTATCTTTTCTCGACGATCTACAGTGATAGCGTCTTTTGCTATTGCCAGTAGCTTTTTTCCCGTATGTTTTGTTCTACCCGGGGACCCGATCAAAAAGCTCCCGCTTAGAAAACTCTCATTTCACTTTTATTTTAAAGATCTAGTGATGTTTTTATTTTATTTCTTCTGTAGTCATTTAAAGTTTCTTAGGGCGTCATTACTACATCTAAATCAAACTGAACTGCTCTTCGGTGCTCCGTAACGTCACCAAATGTCGCCATTTTTCGTGTGTTGCGTTTACTACTTTCCCATTCCATTTGCTCGGGAAACTGCCAAAAATTAAGCAAATGCCTTGATATTTTACAAAAGACGAAATAATAGATAGTGGATTAAAAAAAAGATAATTTTTACCCCAACCTTATCTATTTAATACTTTTATTTCGAAGTAATACTCGTGTATTCGCTAATGAAACCCTGTTTTTTTTTTTTGTTTTTTTTTTTTTTGTTTTGTTTTGTTTTTTTTTTTTTTTTTTTTTTGATTGTGCGCCGTAGGACTGTACCCTGTGCACATACAAGCATAATAAAATCATTATTTTTGTCTATATTTTATCACTAAAATAAAGGTGCACTTAAATATGATGAATAAACATTTGCTGAAAATTTCAAATATATATATGGGGCTTACATTTATATTATATTGTAAACATTTACCAATAGTGGAATACTCCCATTTTTAACTAATTGGACAGACACAGGTAATCGGATCTTGTTCTGCTTGATTGACTTTTCCTGGCACTGTTTATTTAGGTGGGCCAAATAAAACTAGTTTTTGAGTTTTCTTATATTTTTTTTAAAGAAGGAATCATCTAGCCATGGTTATTTTATTCTATTATCGGAAATTAACATTAACTTTGTTAAGTCTTATTCATCCACGCTCCGATATTTTTATTACTAGTATGTACTACGCATGCGTAAAATTTAGTTTTATTAAATTTTTGACAATGTTGTCATATTATAACGCAACGACAACGTTGACGGCATACATTTTAACACAATGACATCTTCAGATAAAGGTATTTTTGACAATTTCAAAAATGGAGAACCGCATAATGCAAACTTGAGCTTGAAGTTTTCAACAGTAAATTCCGGAGATATTCCGTATTTCGGATTTTGAACGAAACAATTTTTCGATTATACAAATCAACAGCATTTCAAGAATTTTAACTCTTGCTTAATTTTTTGGAAGAGGGTAAAATTGGGTAACTATTTTTGATATTGTTTTATTTGCAACAAGTAAGTTATTCGATTGTGTGCAGATTTTGAAGTATTTTACTCCAACCACTCCTTAAAGCAACGACATACATTTCTTCAATTAACGTGGGACTGGACAGGCAAATTGTCATAAAGAACAACTTAACGAAAATACGGGTTTACATCACAAAATCACTTAAAATATGGTGAGTGAGTAAGTTTAAGACAGAAAAATGGATGTTCAACAAAGCGAAAAGCCCGAAAGAGGTGTGTAAGGAAATGCATGCATCTATTTCTTATTTTGTGTCTCCAAGAATTTGCAAATGTTCAATGCCTACGCGGGTATGTTAAGGCTACACCCAGAGATATACTACATGCCTCTACAACATGACGTCATAATAAGCTGCATGACCTGAAGTTTACAAATAATGATTTCTTAATATCTATATTTAAAGTTTAATTTCAGGTCCAAAAGATGAATGGAATCATTCAAAAACATAATATAAACAAAATCGTTTTTTGTGGTATAAACAGCTAAGTATGTACCACGGGGGTTAAATACCAAACCCATGACGTCATAACTATTGATCAAATATTTGCCGAGTGAAAAGTAAACGTGACGAGAATTCATGTAAACAAATATGTAAAATGGGAGTTTTAAAGCATATACTGTGAATGTTTTGTGTGATTCTTAAGGAATTAAAGATTAGGTACGCTGATATATTCTAATCATATTTTCTTATAATGAACACAGGCAGTGCTTTAAAATCCCGATCAGCCTTTTCTCTGTCGTTCTATTACAACAAAGTTGAAAAGGTTCAACACAACGCTGCCTAGTTTGAGACATAATTTTTGTTTGTATTGAAAGCTTGTATTCCATAGTACTTGGAAAGTGCTGCTAAAATCGTGTGATTAACATGAATTGATGACAATTCCTTGATTGTTTGTAGAAAATGTAATAATTTTGGCAAGGTTTCATGCGAAACTTTGGAATAATTTTTTCTGTGTCGGGAGAGTAGGATTCTAGTGTTTTATTGCCTGAGTCCAACAGATGAGGGCTGTAGATAATATTGATCTATTCCAAGTACCGAGGGAAATGTTTTTCGATCTATCTGATTAGACATTTGATAAACCTAACTGTAAAGATTAATTATTAAATTTGTGAACCCTGATGACGTCACAATGCTTTTGTAATCGGGATGACATCAATCTATAGATTGAATGCGTATTGCCTAGGCAAGAGAGCACCATTCAATTCAGCAAAACAACAACAACACAAAACAACAACATTAACAATAATAATGATGATGATAATAATAATAATAATAATACCAAGTGATAAGTGACGCTGACTAAAGGAACATAATCAGAACATGTAGAATGTAATATAAAACAGCCAATACAGGAGTATCGGATAACAAAACTATTTATTTAAAAGACAAATATATTCAATCACACGACAGCAGGTACCAGTTTTTACATAATGTTGTTTCCCTCTGTAACTTATTAGCACCTCACGCTAACACCTTCTTAAGAAAAGGTAACAAATATTTTGTAATGCGTGAACATGTAAGTACAACTAGATTATTTTGTGCAAATTAACACTTTGATTACGGACATGTAAACTCATCAATGGGTTTTAAAATTGGAGTATCCCATACCCTCATAAAATAATGAAGAAAACCAGTTGAAAAATAATGACACTAGAGGCTGACCTCAATTTTCATATTTTAGAATTCTTGTTTAAAGTATTACTTTCCTTCTTCTAGAAGACGTCGTTAATTAACTGTTTTAAATCACAGGAAAAGGATTTCAAGCATTTTGATAAAGAAAGTTCGTATGCTGTTTAACGTCC
This sequence comes from Saccostrea echinata, assembly GCF_033153115.1. Taxonomy (NCBI): domain Eukaryota; kingdom Metazoa; phylum Mollusca; class Bivalvia; order Ostreida; family Ostreidae; genus Saccostrea; species Saccostrea echinata. The sequence goes on from NW_026889765.1 coordinate 5,073,854, forward strand.
CTCTCGAGAATATTTCACTCATACGGAGAAAGTGAAAGTTGGGATATTCCAATTTCAAATTATGCTTACTTTTGTCTTTTTATAGGAGAAAATTATTCTTAATTACACACTGAATAGGTATGAACATTTCTGTATTTAAAGGGGTGCATTGATAAGACTATTCACTTGATTGTTTCTTAGAAACTATTCGAATTAGCTTGAAAAAAAAAAAAAAATAGATGAGCCAACATTTCGCTTTAATTTAATATCGCCTACTCAAAAATGTTGACTTATTGTTTGCTATTTAGAAATTTGTAATAATGCAAAATATCGGCACATATTCTGTCGTAGTTTCTTTATTTAATGGATAGGAGAATCCAGGTATTAGTTTTTATATCATGTCTAGATAATATGTATATTTTCCCAAAGTCAATAGCATAAACCATTTAATACAAATTATACAACCACTCAATGATTAATTAACTACTGAATTAAGGTCTTCCGTCTTCAGCAGAAGACCTTCTTGTTATTCTTAAGTTTCTTTTCCACTATTTTTAATAAGGTCTACCGTCTTCTACGGAAGACCTTCTTGTTATTCTTAGGTTTCTTTTTCACTTTTATTATTTTTTTTCTTACCGATTTTGTGCACGCGATTTCTCGAAAATGGCTGGATGGATTTTCGTGACACTTTCAGGACTTAGGTATTATCACTTGAATCTTATGTTTTTTTTCTTTTTGATGACGTCATTTCCGGACTGGAGATATTGTCGATTTAAGGATTTTTGAAGGGTCGGTTTGTCCGGAAATTTTCTCATGAATGGCTCTAGACAGAAACATGAAATTTCAGGTATAATAGACATCTGTCTGTAGATATGCGAAACGCATTTCAATTTTACCGAAAATGCCGCGAGTCGGCGCTCGCTATGGTCCAAAAAAGGCATATCGAATGTTTTAATATTTTCAACGTTTTTTCTACAATATTTCTTTACCTGTAAATAAGTTGTTAAAACATGTAGAACAAAATTTGTGCAAAACAACAAGATCTTTTATTCGTTAGATTTCATAAAACTTTCAGATCTGGGAAAACATCAGAAATTCTAGAATTTTTTTTTTTTTTTTTTTTTTTTTTTTTTTTTTTTTTTTTTTGATTTTTGATGTAGTCACTTCCCGTTGGGAGATTTCGCAATTTAGTGATTTTAGGAAGGTCACTTTGTTCGAGCGTTTTCTCAAAATCCACTTATCATAGAAGTATGAAATTTTCAGTGATGATAGAGCAACCTAAAGAGAAGTGAATGTTGCATCTCATTATCACCGGAAATACAAAGCGCCGACGCTCGCTATGGCCCAAAAATTGGAATATCGAGAGTTTCAAAATTTCTAACACTTTTTCTACGATATCTTCTCACTTGGAAATATTTTGTATAAACATCTAGAACAAAAGTAGTGCAGAATGACAAGATCTTTCAAATGATATCTTGGAAAAGGAGCTAGTCCCTAAAATAAGGGATCTAGAGGGACAAAAAGTATTTTCCCGATATTTCAAAAGGTATTGAGAATTTGTAATACATCTAAAGAAGCAAAGTTGTTTCCAATGACACATAGCATTTAGAGAGATCATCAAAATTTGTCGAGTGACGTCACTTCCGGCAAAACAGGAAGTAGTCAAAAATTGCCTATTTTAACAGATTTTGTAATTGAATTGAATTATACATGTCAATGAGGACGTCCGACCGTATTCACTGTCGAGATTCGTCACTTTTTTCAACTTCCGGTTAAACCGGAAGTAAAGGAAGTAACAATAAATGACTTAATTCTGCAGATATTAATATGAAATCAAATGATATATTTCACCCAAAACTTCTGACACAATTATCCTTGGATTGGGGCCTCTTCTGGTCCAACTGGAAGTAGTTTTAGCTTGCTTTATTTTACGAAAATCAGCAAAGATTTCAATCATAAAAATACTAAATACAGATTGATATCATTTTTTGTCTTGAGACCTTCTTTTTTAATGAATGATGTATTTATATTTAACCATTTTACAAGCAGTTCTGAAAATCGGACGGAAGATCTACTCGTTGTTTTGGAACTAGCTTTGCTCTAGTTTATTATTTTTCCTTACCATTTTGTGAACGGGAGTTCTCGGGAAGGGCTTTCTCGATTTGCATGAAACTTTCAGGTATGACAGTACATAAAAATCTCGACATATATTTTATTTTGTTTTGATAACATCGCTTCCGATTCCGAGATTTCTGCATTTTAATGAATTTTAGAGGGTTAGTTTGTCCGCGAGTTTCTTAAAAAACGGCTTAAGAAAGAAACTTGAGATTTTCAGCGATGATAGAACAATATATGTAGATGTGAAAAACATAGTTCATTTTCTCCGAAATTGCTGCACGCCGACGCTCGCTATGGCTCGAAAAAAGGAATATCGAAATTTCAAAATTCCTTACACTTTTTTCTATAATATGTCTTTACCTGTAAATATTTTGTCAAAATATATAGAATAAAAGTAGTGCAGAATTACTAGATCTTTCAAAGGATATCATGGAAATGGGGCTGGCCCCTAAAATAAGGGGTCTAGAGGGGCCGAAAGTTTATTTTCAATAACTCAAAAAGTATTGAGAATTTGAAATACATCAAAGAGACAAAGTTGTTTAAGATAACAAGTAGCAGCTAGTGAGATTGTCAGAAGAAGTCGAATGACGTCACTTTCGGTCAAACAGGAATCAGTCGAATTTGCTTATTTCTACAGATTTATGCATGGCAGGAATAATTAATCTTGCAGAGGTCTTCCGACCGTATTTTCTATCGGTTAAACCGGAAGAAGCCAAAAATATCTTTTTTTTTGCAGATATCGACATTCATGTAGAATGAAATTATTAACATCACCCAAGATTTTCAACCTCATTCTATCGATTAGCATCACTTCCGGTAAAACCGGAAGTAGTCATAAATTGTTTAAAATCAGTGTCGATTTCAATTATAGTAATATATGAAAGACAGACCGACATCATTTTGATCGTATCCTTCTTCCTAATGAATGGATAACCTTCGTTTACAGACATTAAAGGCAGTGATACTGAAAATTGGACGGAAGATCTACTCGTTATTTTTTTCTTACCGATTTTGTGCACGCAATTTCTCGTAAATTGCTCGATGGATTTTCATGCAACATTCAGGTCTGATAGAACATTAAAAAATCTAGACTTTTTTTTTAATGACGTCACTTCCGGTTCGGATATCTCTGCTTTTTGTGATTTTTTAGAAGGTCACTTTGTCCGACATTGTTCTCCAAAACCACTGAGCATAGAAGTATGAAATTTTCAGTGATGATAGAGCAGATTATGGAGAAGTGAATTTTGTATATCATTACCACCAGAAATACGAAGCGCCGACGCTTGCTATGACCCGAAAGAAGTCTTATCGAAAACTTCAAAATTTCTACAATATCTTTTTACCTTGAAAATTTTGATAAAACATATTGAACAAAAGAAGTGCAGAATTACAAGATCTTTCAAATGATTTCTCGGAGAAGGGACTGACACCTTAAATAAGGGATATTTTTGGGTCTAAAATGTTTTCCCGATATCTCAAAAAGTATTGAGAATTTGTAATACATCAAAGAAGCAAAGTTGTTTAATATGACAAGAAGCAGTTAGTAGAAGCGTCAAATTGCGTCGAATGACGTCACTCCGGCCAAACAGGTAGTTATCGAAAAATCGCTTATTTTCACAGATATTTTCATTATTTTGAATTATAAATCTTTCAAAGGACGTCTGACCATATTTCCCGTCGAGGCTCGTCACTTTTTTCAACTTCCAGTTATACCGGAAGCAACCATAAATAACTTAGTTCTGCAGATATTAACATAATGCAAATGATTTTCTTCACCCAAGACTTCCGACCAAATTTTCAGTCGATTTTGGTCACTTCCGGTCAAACCGAAAGAAGTCTTAAGTTGCTTTATTTCACCAACATAAACATTGATTTCAAGTGATTAACATACTAAATACAAATAGCCTTCATTTTGATCTGGAGGCCCTATTTTTAACGAATACTTTATTTTTATTTAACCATCTTACAAGCAATTCTTCTGAAAATCGGACGGAAGACCTACTCGTTGTTTTACAAATTAAAGGCAAGTTATTAAATGGGATCTGCCATGAACTCCGGGGACTAGAAATGAGAGGAATGCATGGAAACAGATGATTCAGCTGGTTGTCAGGAGGCTTGTCCCCATAACAAATCAAGTTATACAGATTTAACCTGCGTTTGCGTTTCTTTTTGATATTAACCAATCAGAAGCTAGAATACAACCAAAATTAAAGTATATCACCGTAACTGATTTTGAAACTTTAAATTATATTGAATCACATAATATACTAACGAATCCAGTTATCAAACCACGTTTCACAAATGACAATTTATCTACACTCCCTTTTGATTAAAATCTTCCTTTATTTCATTTTCAATCGGCAAATATTTGAAAAACAGTTATTACGTCATTGGTTAAGTACGTGACACTCGTGACAATTACTTCCGTATAAATATCATCAGAAACTACATGTACATGTAACAATAAACAACAATGATGTTTATATTAGTTTTTCCGAGTGGTTCCCTACATTCCATCGATATTTGTTTAAAGAGGTATTGCCAACTTGGCGTTAAGCAATAATCAATCAGTCAATAAACCATTCAATGTTATAGGTCAAACAATTCTTTAAATAAAAAAATATTTAGAAATTGTTTGAAGTTCAGGTAAACTTACTGTGACGTCATATTATATCACCATCAATTCTCTTAAAATTTTAGTTTCAATCGTTTTTGAGTTGAAATGCATAATGAATAAAAGACAAGGATCCAATCTTTTTTTGTCTTACTAATTGCATTTTTATATCAAATTTAAAGAATGTTTCTTCATCAAATATACAATAAAATATACATTTCTTTTTATCACATTAATAATATCAAAAGACCATACCGATTTTTTGTCACAACTAGGATTTCTGAATTTCACAGTCAATACCTATACTTAATTGGTCTTGGGTACTTGAACTTAATGTGGTAATGTAAAGATAATTTTATTGATTTTTATCAAACACTTTTAAAAAATGAATCGTATTGGAACATTGCATACTTATATATTTAATACAAGATTGATGAATAATGAAACTGAAAAAGGAGGGTTTTTTTAATTTTTATAGACTGTGCAAGATGATACATTTTAATAGTCAAATCAAAATATTTTTAAAAATACATGCAGCACTTCAATATGAACTTCATTAATATCTAATTTCACAAAGCTTTTTTTTTTCTTGTAAAATACCAGGATTGTTTTAACAGTATTTCTGTATCAAAGTTTTAAAAATGTATCATGCTTAAATGTTAAACAAAAATACATTTTGTCGTTTAGTGATTTTGGATACAATTATAATGATGTCTTTTAATACCATGTTAATAGGTAACTATAAAGAGTTAGGAACATTTATTTTGGATAAAAATGTCTTTGAGACAACCTTTTCTAGATTGCAGTCAATGTTCGTACCGCGAAAAGTATTCCACACAAGGTGTATATAATACGTTTCATTTAGCTTTTGCTTTAGTACATTCTAAGAATGTAATCAACTGATGCAAAGCTGAACAAATGTTTCGTATTTTGTGATTCAAATATTGATGATTTCGTACTGGTAAACATGTTTTATTACTTAATTACAAACCCCAGACATCCTAAGTAAGCCGGTGCATTTGTAAATGCCTAAGACCATCAAGAGCTTCGAAATATTAAATTTCTTATGAATTGTATTTAGTTTGTTTGTTTGAATTTCTTTTTATGTCCAACCTTTTTTTTCAGCTGCAACCTTATTTTTTTTTTCAGCTGAGATTTTTTTTTATTTCTGTTTAATATCGAATTTTAAAAAAAAAATAATAAACAACCTGTTTACGGTCTTGTGTGTATATTTAAAAAAAAATTGAGGATGGTCTCAAACGTCAAAGTTCAGACAAAGGTAAAAAGTAAGGAAACATGACAAATAAAAGAAGTCTAAATTGAACAAAATTACCTAAAAGTACTGGCTCAATATTTTTTTTCTAAATACTAATGAAATTTACAGATAAACACTAAAAATTGTCATGCATCTGCTTTAAGAATAACATCCTTCTATATCCAAGTATAAGAGTAAAATTGCGTAATATTTTAAGTATTTATTTTTGTAAAAAGTGCATAGGTCCAAAAGAACAAATTGCTTAATCTAGAGATACAAAGAGGATGACATCAGAACTAATATATTAACGAGGCCGAATTTAACTTTTTTTGCCCTAGATATTTTGATAAATTTTCTTGTATGATTTTTGCTTTTTTATTAATTGTCTTAAGATAAAATACTCGAATGTTAACCGTCCCGATTTCTTAGGGGACCATCTCAAAAGTTGTCAAATTTTACTATTGGCCCTATGAAAATTGTTGGAAAAGCAGCAAATTATCACATTTTCCCTATATTTTTTTGTATTTCTGCTTTAGGGATTTCTTTTTTCTGTCGAATACATGAAAGGTATTGAAAAAAGTCACCAAAGTGTGAAATTTCACGAAAGTTTACCGTCTGGGTAGGTCTAGGAATTATTACAAAGGGTTTGTTTTTTTTTTCAATACCCAATACCTCTAAATTTGCCATATTGCTGATACATGTATATATATCGGCTCAGGTGAATTAAACTGGTTAAAAATAACAATGTTTAGATTGCTGATATATTTCTTTTAAGGTTCTGTCAACAGTTTCAAGTAAAATGCCAAGGGACGTCTTGAATACTCGAGCGAGTCTTCAGCGTCATCCATTGCTTACAGAACTGTGACGTCCTTAGAGCCATTTCAGCGTTTAATCCTAATTATAGTCTTGAAAGCACATTTTCAGACCCATAGACGTTATAGATACTGTTAATTTTGTATTAAAATCACAAAAAACTATGAAAGGTGTAATGTCGTACCTACGACTGCATGAAATTAAAAAGCAGCGCAAAGTCATGCGCACTCGAATTAGACTCGGTCTCGTTAAGATAACTCGAGAACTGACAAAAACTAATAGGGACTTACATGTGATGAAAGGATGATTCATATGATGAAGCTCTGCCATTCAGTCAAATGAATGTTTTTGAAAAGTCTGGAAAGGTGATGAATAGCAGACCTCTTCATGCCATTCAATCACATTTCAGTAAACCTTCAGTCACCATTCGGTTAGTCAAATGACAGACTTATGTATATTGAAAATTATTACAGTCATTTTTCAACACCCCTACAGTACATTTCCCCTTCATAAATCTCAGGCTCTTGAACTATTTGAAGAAATGTGCAGGTGACCATCAATTGCTAGAATTTTGATCTCTTGAAGAGAACATCCTTTCGAAATCAGATTATAGCTCGAGGGTCATACAATATAGATAAGCTCACTTTTGGTCTTAGTCTCACTTTTCACTATAAATTTCCTTGTAAAATATGACTGATATGAAACGAAAGTGAGCTCATCTAAGTTTTATGGCCCCGGAGTAAGGTCCCGATTTTCTCCTTTATAAATTAAGCATATTTTATCTTGATCTATCTTTTTTCAACTCCAGTCATTGTAAGATCGTAATATATTTTACTCTGGATTGCTCGAAATCAATTATGTATGTCAAAATAATTAGCAATATGGGAAACGCTACCTGGGTGTTAAATGTGCTGGATATTTATACACATGTAATTAACACAGTAGGTATACAGCTGCAAAATATATGTTGACTGTTAGTAAATTATATAATGATGAAACTGCTTCGTTTATTTATTTTTTTGTATTTTTATTAAAAATCCATACTATGCCATATTATGTACATAAACATTTTCACATACAAACAAAATACATAATGTACAAGGCTGGCTTTAAAAGTCTTTGTAAAAGGTGCTTTGCATTGCCCCCACAGTATAAGGATTGATTTCTCCCCAGGTACATGTACATGATCGAACTTCTCCAAGAATTCTGATTTCTACCCTACCATAATCGATCAAAACCTTAAGTAGATTAAATTGAACATTTGCCACATGACTTGAAAAATGTACTCAAATTTGTTCTAGCTATTATGTACCTTTATAGCAAATCTAGCTGAAATATTTGGTGGGAAATCCATTAATGCATCATATTAAAAACTTTTTAACCAACAGACAGACAGGCAGACAAGATGGTTACCATTGTGAGATAGCTTATCAAAAAAATTATTTCTAAACATATTCTAAATATCATTCGAAAAGTATTAGTTCTAAGAATCCGTTTTATAACAGCATATTAGTGTTTTTGTATATTTTCGAACGTCTACCAGCTTCCACATATAGATAAATGGATTTGCCACAGCATTTGCAATACTTAGACAAAATAATACACCCATTACTTCAGAGGAACATTTCTCAACCCACAATGCAATAACAAGTGGCCCTGTGAAAATCAAGAGGGCGCTTATTAGCAGACCTACTAAATGCACAGTACTCATGACTTTTTTATGTCTAATATGGGCGAGCTGAAATCGGACTTCAGATGTCGCTGGTTTGGCATTGCTTTTATTTGCAGAAGACGAGGTTGTACTTTTTTCCTCCGGGTCTGAGGTCGCAGAAAACGAAGATTGTTGATCCCTTTGAGCATTGACTGCTTTTACATGTATTATATTCGACGTCCATATCTTTTGTACCCTTCGACTCTCAATTTTTATATGTTTGATTGTTTTAAAATAAAAAATCAGTGTCAAGGATAAAGAGTCACCGATAAAAACCTGCTATAGACTGTATGAGCAAGATAAAAACCACTGTACACAAATGGTAGTAACTGGTCATTACAAGGATTAAATTTTCTGGGAGGTGGCGAAACAAGGACACAGTTTATGATGACGACAGCGAACCAACCACCGAAACACACAAAGTACTTCCTTTTCTGGTCAAAAAAGGATGAATGGACGCTTTCTTTGCATATGATTAAATATCTCTGAAAACTTATAAGAAATGTTTGTAATAATGAAAGATACAGACCAGTGGTCATCAGGAATATTTCCAGGACCGTTAAAATTTTATTATCGCTTAAATGAGGAATAATTTGTTTTGCACAGATGCACATGATCCCAATCCCAACGGTGAAATCACTGACAGACAACATAAGTACCAAAAAATAGTAGGGATTGCCTTGTATCTTCTTTTCTTTCATAAAGATGATAAAAACTCCGCAGTTTATGACGAGTACAATAATTCCAGCGATTGAAAGCAGAATGAATGTTGCTGATTTCAAGTATTTTTCCTGTTGATCCCTCAAGGAGCAGTTTAGGTACCCATTCAGGAACCAGCTTTCATTTCTTTCAATATCCATCTTTTTAATCTGTAGAATGCTTCAATGCCAAATATCTCTTATTGGTCCTGGAGTAAAATAGTCAGGAAAAGGTTGTTTTATTCATCAATCAAGTTGCAATTATTATTTTACCAAAGAGCATTCACATAAATGTAACACTGTTCAATTTTCATTAATTAAACTACATTTCAATTTCTTTTTTAAAATAAGACTGAGAATCAGATTTTTTTCTCTGTGACTTATATCTTATAGATAATATATTGGGGTTTAAAAACTATTACCAAATAATATTTTTTATCAATATATATAAAATAAATTTTTATTAATATTGTTCATCTAAAAATTAAATTGCCTTTCTGACATTCTTTCCGCATTTATGTAGCAATATACCATTATCTCTTGAATATGGACTTTATGTCCTCAAATTGTTTCAATACGCAAGAGCATGCTCTACATGTATGTACGAACAACTTAAAAAACAAATAAGTTGATGAAACAAGAATATCAGAAGTCTCGTTAAAGCTTACGTTTTGTTATTTCAACGGTTTATGCAATGACCTTGTCAGCAAATACAATTTATCATTTCGTCGAATGTTGACTGCTGTTTCCATGCTTATTAATAGGCGAATATTTTCACACAGAATCGTCTAGGATTTTTTCGTTTCTCCGATCAAGACAAAAGTACACGGCGAGTATGACAGATCAACTGGAAATGCTTACTTTCAATTTTAACCAAACAAATGTTCTCACACTTGGGGTCATCCTGTTTTTATCATTACTTAAAAAAACACATGGTAAATAATGATGGCCGACATAAGCTGTAAAGATATCAAAAAATTCGTGGTTTTATGGGAAGGAGAAAAATATTTATAAAATATGTCAAGTGCACAGGTTCTTAGTAATTCTTTTTACTAAAATTCTGTGAATATAGTGTTTAATCAAACTGCTTCTAATTATTCTCAAGCAAAAATGGAAGGGGGAAACCTGTGGAAATACCTTAAGTCTATTTACAATCTTATAAGATATATATTAGCGTGTGTACAAGAAAGAATTATAATGCAAAAGTATTATAATACTTGTATTTTACTACAAATCTCATTGTGTGTACCTGTCTTTAGAGGTCCGTGTTTGCTCTACTCCAAAATTGTATTGTTTCAATGGATTTTTGAGCTTGATTACTGTTCTTAATCTACATATTTCACTGGTGTTTAATTAGATAACTATATTATGCATTAATATTAGGGATGTCAACGAATATTCGAGTACTCGACTATCGTTCGACCATACCGACTATCGACTAAATGTTTTTAGTCGGTTATTCGTTAAAAATTTGTTACTTAATAGAAATCGTAAATTCAATGTAAAAAAATGGATATGCTCAGTTCATTTATTAACGTATCAGTTTTTTCGTCAGTAAAACTCAGGGAAAGGCTTCACCGTCTTCGTAAATTGAGCAAAGGATTTTTTTTTTTTTTTTTTTTTTTTTTTTTTTTTTTTTGCAAACATGCATTAACATACTTTAAAAACCGTCAGATCCAAATTGTAGAGTTTCAACCTGCAATTCTGTAAGATCTCCTATAATGCAACTATCAATTAATGAATGATAATTAAACAGCTGTTACGTATTTGTAAATACATGTAAATTGGGTTATGAGCGTGTTTATTTCTGATATTAATATCATTCATTTCAAAATTGTATTGATTGTTTACAAAAAATCTCATAATTAAAATTTATCGCAAGCTCTCTTTGTTTTTATAAGAGTTACGCTTTAATTGTTTAACAATCATGGGTCACTGTCAAGACACATTAAATGGCTTCAGGTAAGAAATCAACAACGGATACAAGTACTAGCAGCATGAAAAGAAAGGATAAATGCGAGCGTTTGATATTCTGTATATAGATAAAATGTGCAGTAAATATTATATTTGAAATCAAATACAGTGCATACATATACATGTATTTATCATACATGTATTATATACATACATTATACATGTATTTATTACAACGTAAATGTTAACGATTCAATAATTCTTTGTATAATGGTGATAGCGTAAATTAAATATTGTACAGGCTAGCAGTCTGTTAAAAACAAAGAGGAAAAATGACATGAAATATTAATTTAAATTTCAACGAGTACTCGACTATCATTCGACTAAAGCCTCCGACTATTCGACTAAGCTGTACGAGTCAAATTGACATCCCTAATTAATATATATGTGAACTCTAAATCATCTTATTTGCAAGAGAAACAATTTTAAAATTTTCCTTTAAAAAATACAAAACAAAAAAAATCATATAAATTAATTAAGACCTAATATCATTTTTTTCTATGCGTAAACCATATTGATTTCATATGCCAAGCTATGGATAACTATTGTAAAATATCGTTTATCCTTTTAAGTTAATGTAATGCACAAGGTTGAGTTTTCTTTGTTTCTTTTTTGTTAATGATTTACAATCACAATCTAACTGGTGAATTATAATCATTTTCAATTAAGCAGACATTTTTTTTTTTTTAAAATAATGCACTATGATTATAAAGATAAGTACAAGAGGATATATTACCTTATTAATACTCAAGTATTGGAAGCGTTGATTGATCAGATACTAGGTACCAAGTACAGTTTCCGATGCTCTTTAAGAAATGACTTCGGCAAACACGCTTATATGGGATCTAAATGTTTGTAATGTTAACGTAATAGCAATACGAAAATATAAAGAAAGCATCATGATTATATAGAAAATTAACACTTCGTGTTATGTAAAAGAAAACATGATGATTGGATTTGAAATAAGAATGATTCGTGGTTTCTTCGGAAGAGCATTGTTTGGACTAAATGAGAAGACTAACATTGAAGTTAGGACTTTAATGTCTTAACGAGGTTGGATCCTGATATTTAAAGTCTTAAACATTTTTTGTCAAGTATATTTTTAGTTTCTACACACATAGCTTATTTAAAAATCAAAACAAAAAATGGGGGTCAATATGCTTCTTTTGGCGCTACAGTACATTTAATATGACCTTTTTGCACTGAAATTTGTGTCTTATCAAAAATCACATCTTCGACGTTTTCCCTCCAAAGTTTTTATCCAAATAAATCATGGGACAAAATAAACTATTAGTCAATTTAAAAAAAAGAAACATTAAAATTGTGACTAAGAAAATGTTTCAAATTGCTTTGCATAATCAATTATTTGACCTTTCTGCACTCACAAAATATGATTTTTCTGGCATTAAAAATTAACAAGCAAGAAAATTATTTTAAAGTCTTAAACTTTTGCTGAATTTAAGCAGATTGATCAAAGTTATCTTATATATTCAGAAAAGAAAAACAAAAGTTGGGGTCTATGATCTAAATTTTTAGATACATGTATTACTAAAAAAGTGTTAATTTTATGTTAAAATTGGCTCTATTTTTTCCTGGACTTCCAGAATATATTTACTATATTTATCACAACATAATGAAAGAATTAATAAGAAATAATTTAATGGATATTTCAGAACCAGCATAAAACATTTCACTGCAAAAAACAGCTCTGTTTGCAACCAGCATGGAAAAATAGGAATCTAAACTTAACAGTACTGTATATATTTCAAAAGGGAAGAATCGATCATTTTCTTCTAAAAAAAAAAAAACCTTCCGCCACAAAATATAGTTCCTGGCTTTATCCTACTTGAATGGAATCTAATCGCGGTTTTTTCATTGGATAAAGTTTAATTTGCCTTGTAGAATCCAGATTAAATGTTAGAACTTAAAAATGATGCAGAATTTTAGAAATAAAGGTCCAGACCAAAATCTGCTCAAAAGCTCAGGATCGAACCTCCTTAAGTTAAGTAATAGTCTTGTTAAAACTTAATTATTTTATATATCATCTTTAGTCAGAGAACTCTGAAACATGTCGACATTATTTCTCTATTGACTTGATTTCCAGAGTTTGGAGCTCTAAATTATTATCTTATGTAAGGTTAAATAAGGTACGGAAAATGTCTTTTGCCGCCTTGCGGCCTAGAATAAATTCAATGAAGCAATATGTTTTTAAATGGTTTTTCCTAACAAAAAATACTTTAGTTATCTACTATTACCTATAGTTGACTATAGTTTACTATAGTATTATTGTAAATCAAAGTATTTCTATCATGGGTTTCAGATTGATACATTTTTTATTGTCTTCAATTTATACAATTCATGCACATGTTTTATAATGAAAAGAAGTATTATTTGTATATTTATATATTTCCAAATTTTATATAACTTTATCGAATTAAAGAAAGTTTAAGCTTTAAAATCTCGAAAAAAAGTTCCAGAGTACAGTTTCATGGTAAATCAAAGTACCAAAGTTTTAACTATAGTAAACTATGGTAAACCATAGTTAACTATGGTTAATTTTGTTAGGGTTACGCGAATTTAGAAATTTTCACCCTTATGAATAAATCATATGCTTCAGATGAAGTGTCATAAATTTGATTTATTCATGGTGTTCTTTGTTGCTTACATGTAACGCCTACCATGGCACAGGACATCCGTTTTTTAAGGTACCTGTTCTATCCAAATGATCCGTGATTTTGTATAGCATAAGAACAGTCACTACCCATTTAAACACCTTAGTTTGATACAGCTTCTTGATTGAGAATTTAAAATTACGAAGCAAGATTCAAAACCTAAAGTTCCATTTGAACCTTTGATGTTGTATAAATCTGTTAGAACCTGGACATAATAAAACTCTTCTTAAGATTGAGGAGTCGTTGAAAAACTTCCCTGTTTTTAGAGAGTGCTCTAAGAAGAACTTGACTTATAACCATATTGCATCTGTGTATGATACTTTAGATAGTATTTGTAATTAAATACAGTTGAACTTTGGTATCTTGAACACTGATATCTCTAATACCATGGATATGTCTAAGTGATTTGGAAGTACCAACTACTTATTCTTTACGTATTCTACCCTCGACATCTAGAATTATCGTATATCTCGAAGAATGTTTTTGGTCCCATGGAGTTCAAGATAACGAAGTTTGACTGTATATTGTTTGATATGCGTTAATAAATGAAATCAGAGCAATTTTCGCGATATTCTTTCATTTTACATACCAGCATGTTTTGTCATTTATATACCGATTTTTTATATGATTAGTCAGCATGTTCTTGAATTTATATTTTCATTCTGTACGTGCATTTTTTTTAGCTTCATCCCGAATGTTAATGGATTCTTTTATTTTTTGTAAATTTGGACTTTTTATTCATTACCAGTAACTGTTAATTCAATCAGAAAACAAAAAAAACATTGTAATGTTTTCAACATTTGATTCACATCTCTGACACCAGTAGTTCAGTAGATACTGCGATTCACATTTGTTGAGTCCCGTTTAGTCCGCCGTCACGTTACGTGACTCAACAACATATCTTATATGGGCATATAATGTGTACATATAAGTAAAAGGTCTAATAAACATTAAAAACAAGATGTTTTTATGAAATACTGATGCCCCTGTGTGCCAACCTATAGCGGAGGATACATTTTCTTACATAGAAATCAAATATGGTGGTACCCAAAGTAAGGTCTTGTCCCTAGGATTATTCCTGTGAAATATGAAAGCCGTAGCAGCCATTGAACAGATATGGAAAAGGATAAAGTGTTTCAAAAGTAAGTCAAACATCAAGGTCAAATGGTCAAAATTAATGGTGCCCAGAGAAAGGCCTTCTCACGGGGAAAAGGCATGTGAAATATGAAAGCCCTAGCACCAACCGTTCAAAGGATATAGCCAAGATTAATATTTCAAAAGTTGGTCAAACTCCAAGGTCAAGGGGCTAATATTGTTGGAATCCATAGGAAGGTCTTGTCACAAGGATTTTGCATGTGAAGTATGAATGCCCTAGCTCCAACTGTTCAAAAGTTATGGCCTAAGTTAATGTTGGGTTAAATTTTGTTTGTTTGTATGTTGTTTAAAGTCCCTCTCGAGAATTTTTCATTCATATGGAGACGCCACCACTTGCCGGTGGAGAGCTAAAAATTTTGACCTATAATCGGCACTTACGGTCATTGAGCAGTGAGGGATCTTTTTCGTGCCAACACCTACTGCGACACGAGACCTCGGTTTATACGGTCTCATCCGAAGGACCGGTCTCCACGTCCCACAGTGGGATTCGAACCCGCGACGTAAGGATCAACTCCTTACTTCGCGACTCTAGAGCAGACGCTCTAACCACTGCGCCACGCGGGCGACGTAAAACTTTGTAAAACTGCGCCAAACTTCAAGGTCAAAAGGTCAAAAATGTTGGTATCCAAAGAAAGGTTTTGTCACACGTAATACACATGTGAAATATGAAAACCATAGCTTCGTTATTAGCAATGTTAAAGTTATTATGGACATAAAAACAGAAAAACAGATGGACGGACAGGGTAAAAACTATATACCCCTGACTCTTCGATACGGGGGCATAAAATACATAATTACAATATAAACTTACATGTATGTGTAATATTAATTGAAAATAAATGGTAAATAAACATTTTGTAACGTCTAAAGGTGTACATTTTGCAAAGAGTTTCATTCAAAAACATGCAAAATGCATGTTAAAATGTTAGTCCAACACAATTTTCGCCATAAAAATTATCTTTACATTATTTTGATAGTTTCTCGCTTGAATGAATGGTAAGGTTTTGATTTTGTACCGAGATGTGCACTTTTCATTTGTTTACACTAAGATGGTGCATTAGATTATGCAGACATATAAATATTTATGTCTCTAATTAGATACTGTATATTAAATGATGAAATGGTTTTAAAAAATCGTGTTTACAAGTGTAACAGATGATCTTCATGACCTATATCTGTACGGATTTTTTTTTAAATTCTATGTATTAAAAATTCATTTTTTAAAATTTAACGTGATTATTTAAACCTTTATTTTCCGTAGACTTATTTTGAATATTACCAGCTAAGATTCTTATCAAGCTTAATGCCATTTCATCCAAAATAAATAAAAATAAGAAATCGACGTTGTCGGGAAACAAAACCCAGTTTGATTTTACATTAATACTTTGTTTTTTATTTGTCCGAAATGATTAAAGTCTGTAAGCTGATAACCGGCAGAATAAAAGAATTACTGAACATACAATCGGAAACTCTGTGAAACGCCTGTGTGTAGAAGAAATCGCCTGAGGCGATTCGAGTGTTTACGGTAGCGAGAAAATAAGAAAATAGTACGAAAGCCCAGAAGGCTCATTCGAGATTCGAGTTTTGAAATACGAGATTCGAAATTCGAGATTCGAGATTCAATATCCAAACTAACCAATCAAAAGGCGGTTTAAGATTCAATTACTCCCCCTTGCTAAGATTTGACCTTCAAGAAATAGTTGAATATATTCAAACCGAAGAGGTCATTTGATTATATTACAATGCAAGAAAGAGTGTTATATATATCAGAACGAAATTAGAAAAAAAATATTTTGTTTTTGGTCTGCAAAATATGCTTAAATTTTTATTAATACTTCTTAAATATTATAATAGAATTATATCAAGAATATCTATATCGTTATCTACTATGTTTACAGGTTTGATGTCATAATGATAAAAATTGATAATCGGATTCAAAGAGCAAGGGGGGGGGGGGGTATTGTAGGCGATGAAAAATTAGTGTGCAATTAAACAAGTGACTAGCGATCAATAATAAATAGTAATACGGGTTTCAAAGTGGATATAGTTTGTGAAAAGGTATTAGAAAGTGACCAGTGACGAAGTTTGTGAAACCAAGAGACAGCTCCTTAAGTACGGATGGCTGAAATATACATGCTTAATAAAGATAATGATTTCTCTTTGTTAGGAAATAATAAATAAAAATTGCTGTACCCCCCCCCCAAAAAAAAGGAGGTTATAACGGTTATCAGACGTTATTTTTGAAAGGACACAAGCATAAAGTTGCTATGTTTTCTATAGTATATTATATCGGTAAAAAATGACACTGACACTGGTCCTATGGCTATGTTATTTATTTTATTACAAATGTTCAGTTATCAACATTCAGTGTCAATCTTGCGATGCATGGGCAAAATAATTATATATTCGATAATTATTTATAAGGAAACCGCTCGCAAGATACTTAACCAATCAATACACCAGTTTCAATACTTGATGTAATGACCATAGAGAAAAAAGATATAAAAGTATTTAATAATGATAAAAAAATTAATTATTTTAATAAAATAATTGACCCTCTATACACCTTTAGGACATTGAAAAAAACGTATAGCCTAAAGGAGTACGTATTCAAATTACTTAGTTCATGTATGCCTTTTTAGTGTACACAGGAAATCTTGAAAGGCATCGTAGTAGTGATAAAGAAAAATCGCGTTAGGTTTCCCAATGGTGTATATTCCATATATTTGGCAAAAAGGCTGTAGCCTACACATCATTTTCTTGATGTAAAAAAAAATATTTATATATACATGTATTTGATTGAAAAATGGGGAAAGTTGATCATAAATCTTATTTATTTACCAGTTACTAGAATATTTTTTCATCAAATGCAATAAAAGTATTTTTAGCAATCCACACTTTTATGCCTATCCAATTTTTACAGTACACAAAACTTTTGATTTTTATAGCTGGTAAAATCTAAAATTGAAATGTTACCTTGAAGTTGATATCAGCATGATCAGACTATTAAAAGATGGCAGCAACAGGAGTCTACGAATAGGACAGGGGATAGAAATTAGGGAATATGTTTGGGTTAGTAGGAAGTCAAACATAAAACATGTTAAAAATTATATTTAGATTATTCAGTAAAGAAGTTTCCATAATTTCCAAGCACTGTGTAAGGATTTTAAAATTTCTCAATTTTATTAACAATGATTAAGAGTGGTCCTGAAAATTTTAATTTCTTTATCATAAAAATGTGTTTCAAATATTTATAATTATATTCACTGGAAATATGACAATGATAGATGTCTCCAAGATCGCAGAAAGTGGTCCTCCGACCCCCCCCCCCCCACCCCATTGAGAGGGGGCGACTCCCTCCTTGCCTATCTGCAAATCGGCAATGATGCGCTTTAGGTGAAATCTGTGACTTCACATTAGCCTACACATTAGCAGAAGGGCATATACACTACTGTTTCCCAATAGGAGAAATACATAAAAATTAAGTTTTCAATTACTTATCTTGGTCTAAGGCTTTGAATACTTGAATTAATTAAAAAATATATATCAGTACAGACTGGAATTTATTTTATTCCATATCAAATAGTAGATCAGTCTAACTGCACAAATGCACCCTTAAATATAATGAACTGTATTCTGAATTAAATTACCGTGAAGTGTAAAGACGATGCTTAGTATTTCATATCTATAATAATTTTCTCCCTCATCAATGTGCTTAATAAATAATTTATCGACATACTAATTTTGAAATTCAAAGATAAGACCATATAATATTCTATATACGTATCTATTGTTTTGTTTAATGAGGAAAATAAGATTTTTTTTTTTTTTCGGAACGTTACCCGAAATTCAATTTTATTTTGTTTTGATACATACAACAATTTTTCTTGGATTATAATTTAAGCAAATGACCCATTTATTATAAATATATTCAGTGATTTCTTGATAGTAAAAATTTTATATAGGGGAGTAATCAAATATTGAATCCGCCTTTTGATTGGTTTGTTTGGATCTTGAATCTCGAATTCTGAATCACGTATTTCGAATCTGGAATGAGCCTTCTGGGCTTTCGCACAATAGGTGTCACTGCTGCATTTTACAGAAGGTCACTCGCCGGATATCAGACGAAGTTAGTTATGGAACATAACGGCGACAGGTAGACCTCTCTGTTCTTCAACACAATTTTGAGCAATTCAACACATACGTAATTTCAATACGCATTCTACAATCACTCACCCTCCTTTTAGAATAAATATTATTAAAAGTTATTATAAAAATTTTATAGATTATATTAGATAAATAAAATTTATGATCAATCAAAAATAAAAAGTGAAAACCAATTGGGGAAAGACACAAACTTTTAAGATCTAGCTGCAATTTCTAACAATCAAAATTTAATTAATGAAAAGGGGAAAACACTACGACGTTTTGCAAAAATACCGTTCCTAATATTTTATGTTAAGATGGTGTGCGATGTGGGACGGTAAAGTGAGGGAATAATAATAAAATGTGTTGTCGCGTGCATGCATGTAAAGTTTGTTTATCAAGTTAAAAAAAAATTGAAAAAAATTCCATGTACATTTTCTAAACTTTTTATTAACAACTTAAGAATAATTATTCGAAAACAAGATCATAACAATAAAAAAATATTTTCAGTCGGAGTTATACTACATTGTACATGTATATCTAAAATTATCTACATTCACTTCGCCGGGGTCAATATTGATTTTTTTTTTTGAGAGAGAGAGAGAGAAAGAGAGGAACGAAAACTCGGCATGTGAGATAGTGGGTACCTACAGTGTATTGAATCTTAATCTAATAAAAAGAAAGTGATAAAATATTAATAATTTGGGGAATATACATGTGTGCTACAAGATTCGAAATTAAGCATTAATCCGTACGGACTAGTGACTTCCAATTTTCACTAGATATAAGTCCGTAAAGCATTTGACTAGTTTGCCTTCTGTCTTATAAAAATGATAGCATATTCATACTCCTACACTTTGTGACTTTAACACCACCCCCTTTAAATCATAATACAGAATACTTAAACTTAACTGTGATATTAAATACTTCTTTTAAAAAAAGCCCCCACCCATCCCCACCCCAACCCCTTAACATACGGGTGACATAAAGGGTTAATTAACAATTAAATGAATAAATATTTTCAGGATTGTTATCATTGTTATCATTGAGAGATAGAAAAAAAAAGAAGAAAAAGGTTGGCTGACATTTTTTGTGTATCGCTGGAATTAGTCTCACAGCTGACTTAATTACCTCCGTAACATTACAGATTGACATCTATCTTCATAACTGTGAGAAGAGTGAGATTAAATAATTTTTTTTTAATAATGTGTATTGTATTTGTAACATTATAAATCATCTGTGATCATTTAAAAGCATACGTGTTGCATTGCTTGAAGATACGATATTCCAATGTTTATGATTTTGAGAAAGAATATTGTTGCAGGCTATAAAAGCAGCTTTAAAACAGGAAATTTTTAATAACATTGGCAGAAAAATATATAATCGGATTTTCAATACTGACCGTACGGACTGGTGCTAGTACATGAATTTTACTAGCCCGACACAATTTTTACTAGTCTTGGAATTACGGACATGAGATAATTTCGAACCCTGCGCTAGTATTTTAAGCGACCAACCATTCTGTCTTAGATATATTTTTTTTAATGACAAAATTAACAAGGCACAGTTTATATTTTGAAGCTCTAGACATTTACCACATTTAGTAGTGA
The DNA here is from genome assembly GCF_033153115.1 of Saccostrea echinata. Lineage (NCBI taxonomy): Eukaryota > Metazoa > Mollusca > Bivalvia > Ostreida > Ostreidae > Saccostrea > Saccostrea echinata. The sequence continues at coordinate 5,094,599 of NW_026889765.1, forward strand.
ACTCACTTAATATGATCGATTGAAACCGGAAATCACAAACAGCGGTATGCATGACTTGTACAGCTGTCCAAGAGCATTTAGAAATGAAATTACCGATCGGTATTTATTCAAGTCTTAGAAGATTTAAACTTTTTTTTACAAGGTGTCTGTCCTGTTGATAAAAAGAAATACAAACAATGTATTTCCGATCAGAAAACAGGAAATAATGTAAACTATGCATATAAAGACGGGTATCCGTCTGCCAAGGAATAAATTGATGTAAACTAATAGATGATTAATTAGTTTTATTTCTTTAAATTGAACAGGAAAACGGATATTCAACACATTTATTTAAAATTGGTTCACAACATAGTTAATTAAAATAATTGTACATCGTATTTGTAATGAGTTATTTTACAGATATCAATAATAAATTTCCGAGTAAAAAATTTATAAATGTCTGGAAACTTAAACTTTATTTCAAAAATTAAAAATTATAAGACTATAAATTGAAAGTATAACACACTTGTCAAACGTTTTCACACCACTGCAGCCTCCCCGAGAGCGAGAACAATAGTGACAGTACTTATCAGTAAATGTCAGCACTTGTCTAAGTTTTTCAGCAGGGACAGTAAAACAACGGGTCAGTAATTGTCTAAGTTTATCAGCACCGACTAAGATTGTCAGTACTTTTCTAAGTTTATCAGCACCAGAAGTAAAAAGGCCAGTAATTGTCTAAGTTTTGCAGTATATAAAGACAGCACTTTGTCAGTAATTGTCTAAGTTTGTCAGTAAAAAATGGGAATGTCAGTACGTTTCTGACCTAGTAGTGCCTTTCAGTCTGTCCCACTTGGTTTTCCGCACTTTTTTTCTAAACGCTTTCAGATATTGAGCTGTTTTTTTGGTATGTGAGTGTACCTTAGTAAGTTACAGATCAAGTTTTGGTATTGTTCCGCTTAATTGATTTTTAGGGATTTACGGCCTTTTTAATTTTTAGCGGTTTTCCGCACTTTTTTCTAAACACTTCTAGATATTAACTGATTTTTGGTATGTGAGTGTATCTTGGTAAGTAATAGTTCCGTTTCAATGACGTTTTAGGGAATTGCGTCCTTTTTAAATTTTAGGGGTTTTCCGCACTCTTTTCCCCTACATGCTTGCAGATAGATATAGCTGATTTTTGGTATGTGAGTCTACCTTATTGAGATACAATGTATAGATCAAGTTTGCATTATGTTCCGCTTCAATGATCTTTTGACGGATTTTTTTACGGCAATTTTTATTTTTTTAATGAGAACCAGATTACACTTGCCGGGTAGGGGACTAGTATTTCTATTGTAATACTCCCAGAATGTTTGTTAAATTATGTAATGATTAGATTGCTTTGTTTGTTTATTTCTTACAAACCATACTATGCTAAATGATATGCAGGAACATCTTTACATATACACAAAATGCAATATACAAGCTTGCAATATACAAGGCTAGCTTAAGAAGGCTTTGGAAAGTATGTTTTACATTGCTTTCAGAGTATGCTTGGATTAATTTTCCCCGCGTACATGATCAAACTTGATACTCCAATAATTCTGATTTATACCCGACCGTAATCGATCAAATACCTCAATTAAATTAAATTGAACATTTCTCACGTGACTCAAAAATGTACTAAAAGTTTGTTCTAGCCATTATGTACCTTACTAGGAAATCTACATGTATCTGTAGTATGTGGTGGATAAAACAATTAATGCATCAGTTAATAACTTTTCAACGAACAGACAGACAGGCAGACAAGATGATTACTATAAGGCATACGCATTTTGAAGCCGGAAGTTATCAAAATCTTGCTTTTTATTCCTAAACATATTCTAAATATCACTTGAATGGTATTAGTCCTACGAATCCGTAGTATAACATCATATGAGTGTTTTTGTATATTTTCGAACGTCTACCAGCTTCCACATATAGATAAATGAATAAGCCACAACATTTGCAATACTTAGACAAAATAATACACCCATTACTTCAAAGGAACATTTCTCAACCTATAATGCAATAACAAGTGGCCCTGTAAAAATCAAGAGGGTTTTTACACCTCGTCAAGCAGTTTGTAGAATCTGTAGATTTTCCGAGTTTAGACGAAGATATTGAGGTTTTTTGGGCTGTCTTTTGCTGATTATAAATAAAAGTTTTGATTGAATACGCAACATTAAGTGAAGTACCCTAAGTGAAGAAATATTAATATAGAAAGCACAATTAAAGAAATTTATCTTTTATTAGGATACCCACTTCCGCCCCAACCTGGGGTCGAACCCTCGATCTACGGAATCTGTCTCCTAGCTGTACAGGAACAGCGCGCTAATCCGCTCAGCCATCTAAGCAAGTCATGAAACTTGCTTTCGATGCCGATTAGCATTTATGTTAGTTTATCAGTTGTTGTAAAATTGTGCTTTATAAATAAAATTAATTTAATTACAATGTGTATCAGTAACGAGCTCTAAATAAAACTAATGTTCAAAAAACCGTAACTCACTTCTATTCTCAATGACAGTGTAGTGTAGGGCGAGAATTCCATCGGCTAAGATAAATCACATTCTGAATACCAAGATTATTATACATCAATGCTGATATGTTTTCTGCATCTCAAATATAACTCAATATATGATACCATAATTGATTGTGCATTCCAACAGATGCCACTTAAAGTTCATAATATGAGAGATCGACATTTAAAAAGAAACTGATCCATAGAATTTTTTGTACCTAGTTGATATAGTAAAATCGTTTAATAGGTGAGTTTTTTCTTCGAATCAACAATCTTTTTTTTTTCTTTTGACACAGTTTGATTGACAGTTTAGAATCTAGGAGATATGCTTATGTTATCTACATTGCTTTATAAGTCTGAAAAAATAGTCTTCTATTGATGCAATTAAACATTACATTCAAAACAAACATTAGAAAGAACTCAGAATCATGAGCTGACTCAAACATAACAATAAAGGAGTTGAGCGAACACAGCGAGCAAAATGCCTATGTTACGAAAAATATAAAGGTGAAAAATAAAATTTCAATCAGAAAAAAAATACATTGGTATTATATTTTACATAAAGGTATACTTTTTAAGTTCATCTAGCCAAGAATCATATCACAAACAAGATTTAAATACCACTGTTCATCAGGAGTTGTGAAGCGTAATGGTTGGTGTGTTAGTCTCAAAGAAAATGATACTGAACTGATGCGATAGAATTATATCATTTAATCTTTACTTACAAAATTAATAAGGAATATGAAACCATCAAACTTTAAGAAGTATTGAAAAGTAAACTTGATACATTGACAATATGCCAATTTATTACAAAACAGACAAAACACACATTTATATGAACACCTGGCGCTTTAGCCGGCGAGGGTTATGACGTTCGATGCACTTTGATTTTTTTGAAGTTTTACCCTTGTATCGAATACAGTGGACCATCAGATATCCGGATGCCAGATATACGGACGCTTCAGTTTCCGGACAATTTTTCATGGGAATATTTTTATGTCTCGTTTATCCGGAATTCCGCGTTCCGTATCCGGACGGTCTTTTTTCACCACAAAATGAATGTTTACATTATATTTCGGTTCATTTATTAGGACGGTATTTTTTTTAACTGGTCTGTCAGCTCTGATAAAATTTTTTTATCTGGGTATTAGTCGTTGTAAAAACACTGGCCTGGCTGTTTGTTTTAAAAGATGATCACCAGCGACCTGTTAACAATGGCTTGCGGCAATGTTAATTATAGGTCAATGGGTACGCATGAGACTCTCGCTTCTCAGACATGTATTTGATACGTATTAATTAAGGAAAATATTTCATAAGTCTATAATTTTGCGTAGTCGGCAAATATATTTCTTTTACTGTTAGAATACAGTGGTACATGTAACATGGTTTTATGTATTACTACTTATGGACATGACATCGGAGTTTTTTATGCACAGTATTTTGTGCGCAAAAAAGATTTTGTGATTTGATGACATTTATAAAATCACTTTCATTATTACACAATCGTTAATTAATGCGATCTTGCTTGGGATGATTATGATAAGCATACGTATACATGTGCAGTTAATTTCACATTTGATGGGCTTTCGTATTAAATAAGACTCCATCGACATTTTTTTTTCTCTCTACCAGCTCTACAGAGACTTGGCTAGGAGAAATTGATTCATAGACACTGGGAAGTAGAAATAATGTTTTCACATAAACAACGTTTCATCCAATGACGATGTACTTTAAAAAAATATTTTACTTGAATAAGTACTGATCATGAGTACTAATGTATATTAAAGTATTTAAACAATAAAACAAATTTGCTATTGCCAGTGGTATGAAAGGCCATAAAACTAAATCAAGGTAATTCAGGTATCGGACGCTTCACATATCCGGACAAATGGACTGGGAACCAAAGCTTCCGGATAAATGAGGCTCCATTTTACTGACTTAAACCCATCTTGTTTATATGACTGAAATTTCATGAACAGCTGATTTCAAACCACATTATTGTATATTTTGTAATGGTTATTAGCCGAAAAATGTCCTTTATGTAAGATATTAGACTTTCATGGGCGCTAACGCCCCTCGGATCGTATCGGATATAATGGACAGTTTGGGGCTTACGTGTATATCTTATTGAAAACATTTACCCAAAGTCGAACACTCTCATTTTTAACTAATTGGACAGATACAGATAAACGGATCTTGTTCTACTTGAATGACTTTTCCTGGCACCGTTTATTTAGTTGGGCCAAAGAAAAATTGTTTTTGAATTTTCTTATATATTTTTTTCAATAGAAGGAATCATGTAGCCATGTTCTTCCTATTTTTATTATCGGAAAGAAATAAACATTATCTTTGTTTAGTCTTATTCATCCACACTCCGATATTTTTAGTACTAATATGTACTACGCATGCGCAAAAATTAGTTTTATTAAATTTTTTACTATATTGTCATTTCATAACGCAAGGCAACCGTTGACGGCATACATTTTAGCACATCGACATCTTCAGATGAAGGTATTTTTGATATATAATTTCATAAATGGAGAACCGCATAAAGCAAACTTAAGCTTGACGTTTTCTACAGTAAAATCCCGAGATATTCTGTATTTCGATTTTGAAAGAAACAGTTTCTCGATTGTACAAATCAACAGCATTTCAAGAATTTTAACTCTAGCCATTCTTTGAACTTTTTTTTTTCTTTATTTTTTTTTGGGGGGGGGGGATGAAATTAGGCGACTATTTTGGATATCTTTTTTTATTCGCAACAAGTAAGTTTCTTGATTGAATGCAGGTTTTGAAGTATTTTACTCCAACCACTCCTGAAAGCAAGGACATACAGTTCCTCAGCTAACGAGGGAGTGGACAGCCAAATTGTCATAAATCATCACCTAACGAAAACACGGGTTTACATCACAGAATCAGTTAAAATATGGTGACCAGATTAGTTCAAGACAGAAAAATGGATGTTCAACTAAGCGAAAAACCCGAAAGAAGTGTATAAGGAAATGCATTCGTCTGTTTCTTCTTTTGTGTCTCCAAGATTTTGCGAATGTTCAGTGTCTTAACCAATGTGAAATGATTATCTTATAGTGTTCTATTGCCTGAGGCCAACAGATGAGGGCAGTAGATAATAATGATCTATTCCAAGTACCGAGGGAAATGGAATTCAATCTATCTAATTAGACATTTGATAACTCTAAATGTAAAGGTTTGTTATTAAATTGATGAACTAGTTAGTAGGAGTAAAGTAGCGCTTCGTGAATAAAGTTTAATCTTGATGACGTCACAATGCTTCTGTAATTGGGATGACATCAATCTATAGATTCAAAGCGTATCAGGCAGGAGATCACCAGTCCATTCATCAAAACAGCAACAACAACAACAACACAAAATAACAACATTATTAATAATAATAACAAGTTGTAATTGACGTTGACTCCATGTAAATGTACATAGTCAGAACTACACAACATGTAGAATGTATATTAAAACAGCAAATACTGGAGTATCAGATAACAAACCAATTTATTTAATTAGTGACAAATACATTCAATCAAACGACAGAAGCTACCAGTTTTTAGATTGTTTTTCTCTATTTAATTAATTAGCACTTCACGCTACATGTAACACCTTATTATCGAAAGGTAACACATGTTTTGTAATGTGTGAACATGTAAGAAAATGTAGATTATTTCGTGCAAATTAACACTTTGATTAGGGACATGTAAACTCATCAATGGATTTTAAAATTGGAGTATCCCAAATCTTCTTTAAAAACTGAAGAAAACCCTTTGAAAAATAATGAGACTAGAGATTGACCTCAAATTTCATATTTTGATTTCCTGTTTAAAGTTTACTTTGCTTCTTCTTGAAGCCGTCGTTTATTGACTGGGTTAAATCACAGGAAAAGAATTTCTTTTGATTAAGAAAGTAAGTGTTGGGACATTCCAATTTCAAATTATGCTTTTTTTTTGTCTTTTTAAAAAAGAAAGTTATTCTTAATTAGAAACTGAATAGGTATGAACAACATTTCTGTATTTGAAGGGGAGCATTGATCAGACTATTAACTTGACATCTTTTAAAAAACTAATTGGATTAGACTGAAAAAATAAAAGAACCAGTATTTTGATTTGATTTAATATCGCCTACTCAAATATGCCCACTTTGAGTTAGATATTTTGCCAATTTGTAATACTGCAAAACATATCCTGTCGTAGCTGATATGTATATTTTCTTAGTTTCTTTATTTAATTGATAGGAAAATTTCACTATTAGTTTTAATGTCATGTCCAAATAATATTTATACTTTCCCATTTTTCAATAGCAACGAACATTTAATAGAACTTATACAACCACTCTTAACTATTAATTTACAACATGTTATTATTATTAAGGTCTTCCGATTCAGAAGGAAGACCTTATAGTGATTGTCCTGTATTTTCTTATTATTTTCCCCCTTTTCTTGTCATCACGATTTTTCAGAGATGGCTGGATAGATTTTCTTAAAATTTTCAAGGATTATAGAGAATAAAAATACCTTCAGAATTTGTCAACATTCACTTCCGGTCGTCAGATATGTCTGATTTCCGGTTTTTTTTGTTTTTTTTTTTTTTTTTTTTTTTGTTTTTTTTTTTTTTTTCAAAAATATTTTGTCTGAGATCTCAGAAACGGTAAGAGATTAAGACACCAAGTTTATATGAGTAATAGACCTTGAGGAGTAGGCGAAACCATTTGCGTAAAGAGCGTTAGCCGTCACTTCCGGTTGTCACCGGTAGTGATCAAAGATTTCAAAAATTTCAACTTTTCTTTTTTTAATCAAAACTTGCATCACATTATTGCGTCTCTTTCGCAGTTTCGAAATATGATGGTCCCAATCGGAAACAAAAACAGACAACTTCCGGTTATAAGAGAGAAACTACATAATTTGAATATTTTACTTTCCCATAACTTTCCTTTATAGATAAAGTATTTGAAATGAATTTTAGATATGTTATTCAGACTGCAAATGTGTAGAGTAACTTCAAATGTCTTTATAAAATTCATTTCTGGTCGTGTGTTATCCTGTCCTCAAAATGAGAAGTTGTCTGAGCGAGATCTCAGAAACTGTAAAAGATTAAGACTCTAAACTTAAATGAGCAACAGACCTTAAGAAGTAGGCGTAACCATTTGGGTTTAGAGCGTTAGCCGTCACTTCAGGTCGTCCCAGGAAGTGATCAAAGAAATCGAAAATTTCAACTTTTCTTTTTTATTTAAAACTTGGATCGCATTATTGTATCTCTTTCGCAGTTTCAAAATATGATGGTCCCACCGGAAACAAAAACGACAAATTCAGGTTACAAAAGAAAAACCACAGAATTTGAGTATTTTACTTTCCCATCAATATTCTTTATAGATAAAGTATTTGAAATGATTTCTAAATGTGTTATTCAGACTGCAAATGTCTAGAGTAACCTCAAATATCTTGGTAAAATTCACTTTCGGTTGCGTGTTTCCCTGTCCTCAAAATGAGAAGTTGTCTGAGCGAGATCTCTGTAACGATAGGAGATTTAGACACCAAACTTATATGAGTAATAGACCTTGAGAAGTAAGCGAAACCATTTGTGATAAACGCGTCACTCTTCACTTCCGATCCTCACAGGAAGTAATCAAAGAAATCAAACATTATAACTTTTCTTTTTCATATTAAAACTTGCATTACGCAAGTGAGTTAAGGCTAGATATAGGCATTTCCATGCAAATAAACTAATTAAAATGCTTAAGTACTATATCTATTGCACAGAGAACGTTAAAACTTATTGTCTAATACATACTTGGTACCAACGACATGAGATAGCCAATGCACATTATGACGTCATATTATGACGTCATTGTTCTTTACTACACAAGATTTAAAGGACGTCAACAAAAATGCTTCAGCGCAAGGGCATGCTCTAATTTATTTGACTTAAACAAAGTATATTTAGAAGCAAAATATTCCAAGGATTGCTGGTATTGCTGCACAAATATCAACAACTCAGTTGTTTAATTGCCATTTGTAAAGTTTTAAGTTGAATCAGGGTTTAAATGTACATTTCGGTATAAGTTTCCTCAGATTTCGATCAAATGAGAAAATGCCTAGAATTTGTGCAGCAGTTTTATTAATCAATAGAATATTCTTCTTAGCATTATACAATTTTTATTTTAAATTAAATAGGGTAATCCCTTGCGCCAAAGCTGTTTTGTTGATGTGTATTATTACCTCCAGTATGTAAGAACAATGACGTCATAATATGACGTCCTAATATGTACTGGCTGTAACATATCTTGGGTACTAAGTATGCATTAGAAAATAAATCAAAACTTTCTCTGAAATCTAAATATGTCTCATGCGTTTTTATAAGCTCATTTGCATAGAAACGCCCATACCTAGCCTTAACTCACTTGCGTACTTTATTGCATCTCTTTCGCTGTTTTGAAATATGTTAGATTCCACTGGAAACAAAAACGTCAACTTCAGATTTTAGGAGATAAACTACGTTATTTCAATATTTAATTTTCTCATACATATTGCTTATAGATAAAGTACTTGAAACGTTTTTATGTGTGTTGTAGATACTGTAAATGTTTAGAGAAACGTAAGAGATTTTTATAAAATTCACTTCCGGTCGCCTGTTTACCTGTCCTCAGAATTAGTATTTGTTCTCACAATATTGCTCGGCGACTGAAGTCTAAAATTTTACGGACTGATAGTCAGTCATCAGTTAATTTAAATCTATAAAAATCGTGTGTTGCCGTTACTTCCGGTCGTCAAAGGAAGTGATGCAAAAGGTGAATTTTTCAAGTTTTTTTTTTGTTTTTTTTTTTTGTTTCAACCGAAGCTTTAGGCTAACACCGATGTTAGAAAGGATATGTCCATGCAAACAATTTCTGCAAGAAGTGCCGGCCGAAAAACCGGAAGTTGTCTCAATCATGAGTATTTTATTATGAAAACTTATAGGTATGATCAGTTGTGGATACTGTAGGTGCAGCGTGAACTTTTTATTCGTTTGGAGCACTTCCGGTCATGACAGAAAAGGAATAAAAAAAAGAAAATTTGGAATCGAAGATATTTCATTTGTTTTATCTTTATTTACAAATCCTTGCAAGGTTTGAGAAGACCTCTATTAATCATTTAGAGTTATCCAATTGATAAGATTGTTTTTAGAAGGAATCTAGAAAACATAAGACCTGTTATTGCCTTGAAATAAGTCTCTAGTTATTATTATTTATTCATTCTTCCCATCAGTGCATGTATTAATTGTACCCCTTCATTAACAAACCTTTGAAGCAGACTTTATTCAAAAACGTCAATACATTGAAAGTACATAAAAGTGTCCTTCAGAGACCTACAGTTCGACAAAAAGTATTACCTTCATGACCTGTATATTGTATTGATGTTTCACTGTTGAAAAGCAAGAGCATGTTTTTCGCCATTGATAAATAATTTGATGTTTAAATGATATCAAATATTTGATCTAGAGTCAACATATCATCCATTCAGTAGAAGTCAGAGCTTCTAAGGTAATAGAAGTGCTCACCATGACGACATCATGTCATTCTATAAATAGGAGATATGCCTTAAAGAAAAAGGAAAAAGTTCAACACCACCTTGGAGTTAAGTCATTTGTTTAGGTAAAATTTATCATGTTTAAATATCACTAAGTGTTGCAGGAATCGTACTGTCCTTTCAAAGAAATATCGAATGAAACCTAACCAAAATTCTTACAGTATGTATACAAGTAAAATGTCAATGGACGTCTTGAATACTCAAGCGAGTCTTCAGTGTCTTCCATTGCTTACAGGAGAGGAGAACTGTGATGTCCTTAGAGCCATTTCAGCGTTTATTCCTAATTATAGTCTTTAAAGCACATTTAAGGTTAACTGTTAATTTTGTATTAAAATCACAAAACTAGGAAAAGTGTAATGTCGTTCCTACAACTTTATGAAATTAAAAAGCTGTGCAAAGTAATGTGCACTCGAATTAGACTCGGTCTCGTTAAGATCACTCGAAAAATAACAAAATTAATTGGGACTTACATGTGATGAAAGGATGATTCACATGATGAGCTCTGTCATTCGGTCAAATGAATGGTCACTGAAAGGTCTGGAAAAGTGATGAATAGCAGAACTGTGCATGCCATTCAATCACATTTCAGTAAACCTTCAGTCACCATTCTGTTAATCAAATGACAGAGACTTATCATGTAATTAAAAATCATTACATAGTCATTTTTCAACACCCCTACAGTACAGGTACCCTTCATAAATCCCAGGCTCTTGAACTATTTGAAGAAATGTGAAGGTGACCATCAATTGCTCAAATTTTGATCTCTTGAAGAGAGCACCCTTTCGAAATCAGATTATAGCTCGAGGATCATACAATATAAATAAGCTCAATTTTGGTCTCAGTCTCACTTTTCACTATAAATTTCCTTGTAAAATATGACTGATTTGAAACGAAAGTGAGCTCATCTAAGTTCTATGGCCCCGGAGCAAGGTCCCGATTTTCTCCTTTATAAATTAAGTATATTTTATCTTGATCTCTCTTTTTTCAACTCTAGTCATTGTAAGATCGTATATATTTTACTCTGGATTGCTTAAAATCAATTATGTCTGTCAAAAATAATTAGTAATATGGGAAACCCTACCTGAGTGTTAAATGTGCTAACTGGATATTTATACACATGTAATTAACACAGTAAGTATACAGCTGCAACATATATGTTGACCGTTAGTAAATTATAAAATGATGAGACTGCTTCGTTTATTTTTTTTTTTTTTTTTTTTTTGTATTTTTATAAGCAAATCATACTATGCTATATTATGTATATGAACATTTTTACATTATTACAAAATACACAATATACAAGGCTGGCTTAAAAGGTCTTTGTAAAAAGTGTTTCGCATTGCCCCCAGAGTATTAGGATTAATTTCTCCCCGGGTACATGTACATTCTCAAAGAATCGATCAAAACCTTAATTAAGTAGATTAAACTGAACATTTGCCACATGACTGAAAAAATGTCCTCAAATTTGTTCTAGCAATTATGTACCTTTATAGGAAATCTAACTGTAATATTTGATGGAAAATCCATTTATCCATTAATTCATCATATCAAAAACTTTTTCATGAACAGACAAACAGGCAGACATGATGGTTACCATTAGGGGGTAGATTATTAAAATCGATTTTTTAATTTCTAAATATATTCTAAATATCACTTGAACAGTATTAGTTCTAAGAATTCGTGGTATAGCAGCATATTGCCGAATTTGTATATTTTCGAACGTCTACCAGCTTCCACAGATAGATAAATGGATTAGCCACAGTATTTGCAGTACTTAGACAAAATAATACACCCGTTACTTCAGAGGAACAATTCTCAACCCACAATGCAATAATAAGTGGCCCTGTGAAGATCAAGAGGGCGCTAATTAGCAGACCTACTAAATACACAGTACTCATGACTTTTTTCTGTCTAATCTGTGCAAGCTGACATCGGACTTCAGATGCCGCTGGTTTGGCAATGCTTTTCTTAGCAGATGAAGAGGTTGTACTTTTTTCCTTCGGGTCTGAGGTCGGTGAAGACGAAGATTGTTGAATCTTTTCACGTTCGACTGCTTTTACATGTATTATATTCGACCTCCATATCGTTTTTACCCTTCGACTCTCCATTTTAATATGTTTGATAGTTTTAAAATAAAGAATCAGTGTCAAGGATAAAAGAGTCATCGATAAAAACCTGCTATAGACTGTATGAGCAAGATAAAAGCCGCTGTACACAAATGGTAGTAACTGGTCATTACATGGATTGAATTTTCTGGGAGGTGGCGAAACAAGGACACAGTTTATGATGACGACAGCGAACCAACCACCGAAACACACAAAGTACTTCCTTTTCTGGTTAAAAAAGGACGAATGAACGCTTTCTTTACATATGATTAAATATCTCTGAAAACTTATAAGAAATGTTTGAAATAATGAAAGATACAGGCCAGTTGTCATCAGAAATATTTGCAGGACAGTTAAAATCTTATTATCGCTTAAATGAGGAATAATTTGTTTTGCGCAGATACACATTATTCCAAGCCCAACGGCGAAATCACTGACAGACAACATAAGTACCAAAAAATAGTAGAGATTGCCTCGTATCTTCTTTTCTTTCATAAAGATGATAAATACTCCACAGTTTATGACGAGTACAATAATTCCAGCGATTGAAAGCAGAATGAATGTTGCTGATTTCAAGTACTTTTCCTGTTGATCTTTCAGGGAGCAGTTTGGATACCCATTTATGTACCAGCTTTCATTTCTTTCAATATCCATCTTGTCTATCTGTAGAATGCCGCAATATATCTGATTGGTCCTGGAGTAAAATCGTCATAAAAAATCTTGTTTTATTCATCGATCAAGTTGCAATTTTTATTCTACCAAAGTGTATTCACATAAACGTAACACTGTCCAATTTTTCTTAAATTTCCCAAATTTCGATCTATAATCGGCACTCAGGGCCATTGAGCTGTGATGGGTCATTTTCGTGCCAGCACATACTGCGACATGGAACCTCGGTTCATATTCTCATCCGAAGGACCGGTCTCCACGTCCCGCAATTGATTCGAATCCGTGACGTAAAGATCTACTCCTTACATCGCACTCTAGAGAAAACACTCTAACCACTGCGCCACGCGGGCGACTCAATTACTTTTTTAAATAGACCGAGAATCATATTTTCCTCTCTGTGACTTCTATCTTATAGATTATATTTTTAGGTTTAAAAACTATGACCAAATAATTTATTTTTAATTTCATAAATATTGTTAAAATTAAAAAAAAAAAATAAATTGGCTTTCTGACATTCTTCCCGTATTTATGTAGCAATATACCATTATCTCTTGCAGATGGAGTTTATGTCACTAAGTTTATTCGATAAGCAAGAGCATGCTCTATGCACGAACAATTTCAAAAACAAGAAAATAAGTTGATGAAACGATGATATCAAGAGTCCCGGTTTGCTAATTCAACGATTGATACAATGACCTTGTCAGCAAATAAAATCTATCATTACGTCGAAAGTTGACTCATTATTCAAGTATAATGTGTTTCCTACATAAATGAACAAATCTTGACCTATTACATTTAGAAACATGCATTCATACCTTCAGGCATGCTTATGAAACTACCTTAGGATTCAGACATCTGCTAAGACGAATTTATGACAAATACCAATCAAAATTTCTAAGTCCCTAGGCAATTTTTTGATTTACAGTTTCTTTATTATATTATTTTGACAATATAAATAAAAAAATAGATAGGATAAAAAGTAACATATAACAATTTTTATTTCATTCAATCAAATTTTATTGAAGCGCTTAATCACAAAATACAGAAACATTTAGGAACCCTAGAATTTAAAATTTCACAAAATTTAATATTCCATTTATCCTCCATTTAAACTAATTAACAGCAAAGCGTCTTTCCTCAAAATGTTCAAAAAATCAAAGAAGAAATCTTTATTGGAGGTTATTCCATGTTATTCCATGTTTTGTTGACTAGGTCTATCTGTAGTTACGCTAGATTCTGCAGCTGGAAAAGCTGTTTCACTCTCCGGTCTATCATGCTCTTTAGGGTTGAAGTGTGGATGACAAAATTTCTAACCGAAATTGTCTGTGCCTTGCCAACAATATTAAGCGGACAGGACAATACGTCTACTTGCACGCATTCCCCACTCCGCCAGTATCTTCCGTGCAGTTCGATCTCTGAAGAGACTTCCATAAATTTTCAATGTGTGTCATGCAGTTGCACATGCAGTTACATGTAGGTTTCTTTCACAAAAGTGGGTTATTCTTATGTAGTACAATGTAGTTCTGTTGATGTGTCGTTTCAATACGTCTTTGCCATGGAGGAAGGTCTACACTTCCGGTTCCAGTTAATTTCCAGATTACCCCTAGGATGGTTTTGTGGCCTCTTTTAAAAATCTAGCGACTTAATAATTGTAAGGAATTCAATTGAAATGTTGGTCTTCCGGACGGTATTTTTTAAGGTTGTAAGCAAAATAAACACATATAGTGAAAAAAAAATCTCTATTGAACTATACCCAAATTGGACCATGTAAACTTCTCTTGCACATTCTTGTGCGGACATGCACCACATTTAACTCAATTTCTTTTTTGTTTTCCGTAAACAACTAAAGGTAGAGAGCACAAGGAAACAAAAAATTGAAATATCACACGAAAAACATGAGGAACTCGCACTTCATGATTTTCAACAAAAATGGTCACGGTAGAGTAATTACACATTCGAGCGCAATTTTTTTTGGGTGGGGGGGTGGGGGTGGGGGGTGGGGGCTTGACGGGTTATTATTGTAAATTGTTGGCAAATTTTTAAGACTACTTATAAATTGATGTAAGGGTTTTCAATCTTTATAAATAAGAAAGGTGGGGACTTAGAAATTTTGACAAATATATCTTCGTCTTAAGTGAGATCAGCAGAGCTATCCTATCTTAGAAGACTTCTTAATCTTAGTTCTAACTTTAAGACGACGATGAGCTTATCTTACGACAAACATTAGGTTATTTAAGAAGCCCAGATTCTAAAAAGCAACTAGGAAATGATTGAATGCCCATTAATTATGTGATTTCATCCAATAATTTTTGTAAAATTCTAATTTCCTTTATGAATTAAATCAATTTACTAAACATTATGCTGTGACATTGTATATGTAAGCATGCACCTGATGTAAGGGAAATAGAGAAAGTAATTAATTAATCAGTCACCGTTTGGTTAATTAAATGGCAGAGATTCATCCTGTGATTAAAGATTATTTCAAAGTCATTTCTCAACACACACCCTCGCAGGTACCCCTAATAATTAAACGTTTTGAAGAAATGTACGGGTGACCCCCGATGACTTTAATTTTGATATCTTGAAGTGAGCAGCCTCAAAAGGTCAGGTCATAGCACGAGTCTCATTTTTCATTATAAATTCCCTCTTAAAAGTAAGACAGATATAAAACAAAAGTGAGCTCATCTAAGTTTATGGCCCCTGAGTAAGGTCCCGATTTCTTCCCTTATAGATGTAGTTTATTTTCTTTTGATTTCTCTTTTTCAACTCATGTCATTGTAAGATCCTATATATTTTACTCTGGATTGCTCGAAATCGATAAAGTGTGTCAAAGTAATTAGCTATATGTTAAACCCTACCTGGGTGTTAAATATGCTTACTGGATATTTATTTAATGTAATTGACGCAAAAAGTATACAATTACGACATATAGTATGTTGACTGTTACTAAATTATGTAATGATTCGACTGCTTTATTTCTTTATTTCTCTCAAACCATACTACATGCATTCTAAATAATGTACATAAACATTTTTACATATATACAATATACAAGGCAGGCTTAAGAATTCTTTGGAAAATGTGTATTACATTGCTTTCAGAGTATGCTTGGATTAATTTTCCCCGCGTACATGATCAAACTTGATACTCAAAGAATTCTGATTCCTACCCAACTGTAATCGATCAAAACCTTTATTGAAATAAATTAAACATTTGCCACCTGACTCAACAATGTACTAAAAGTTTGTTCTAACCATTATGTATCTTATTAGGAAACCTAGCAGCAGCATGTGGGGGAAAATCCATTAATGCATCATTTAACAACTTTTTAACGAACAGACAGGCAGACAAAATGGTCACCATAAGGCACCGCATATTAAAGCCTGTAGTTTTTCTAAACCTTGCAAAAATCTAAAAATTTATTTCTAAACTTGAACAATATTAAACTTAAGAATCCGTGGCATAGCAGCACATTGCCGATTTTGTATATTTTCGAACGTCTACCAGCTTCCACAGATAGATAAATGGATTAGCCACAGCATTTGCAATACTTAGACAAAATAATACACCCATTACTTCAGAGGAACATTTCTCAACCCACAATGCAATAATAAGTGGCCCTGTGAAGATCAAGAGGGCGCTAATTAGCAGACCTACTAAATACACAGTACTCATGACTTTTTTATGTCTTATATAGGCGAGCTGACATCGGACTTCAGATGTCACTGGTTTGGCATTGCTTTTATTATAATTAGCAGATGACCAGGTTGTACTTTTTTCCTTCGGGTCTGAGGTCGCAGAAAACGAAGATTGTTGATCCTTTTGAGCATTGACTGCTTTTGCATGTATTATATTCGACCTCCATATCTTTTGTACCCTTCGACTCTCAAATTTTATATCTTTGATTGTTTTAAAATAAAGAATCAGTGTCAAGGATAAAAGAGTCATCGATAAAAACCTGCTATAGACTGTATGAGCAAGATAAAAACCACTGTACACAAATGGTAGTAACTGGTCATTACAAGGATTAAATTTTCTGGGAGGTGGCGAAACAAGGACACAGTTTGTGATGACGACAGCGAACCAACCACCGAAACACACAAAGTACTTCCTTTTCTGGTTAAAAAAGGATGAATGGACGCTTTCTTTGCATATGATTAAATATCTCTGAAAACTTATAAGAAATGTTTGTAATAATGAAAGATACAGGCCAGTTGTCATCAGAAATATTTGCAGGACAGTTAAAATCTTATTATCGCTTAAATGAGGAATAATTTGTTTTGCGCAGATGCACATGATTCCAAGCCCAACGGTGAAATCACTGACAGACAACATAAGTACCAAAAAATAGTAGGGATTGCTTCGTATCTTCTTTTCTTTCATAAAGATGATGAAAACTCCACAGTTTATGACGAGTACAATAATTCCAGCGATTGAAAGCATAATGAATGTTGCTGATTTCAAGTACTTTTCCTGTTGATCCCTCAGGGAGCAGTTTTGATACTCATTCAGGAACCAGCTTTGATTTCTTGTTATGTCCATCTCTTCTCTGTGCAGAATGCCTCAATGCTCAATATATATGATTGGTCCTGGAGTAAAAAGAATGACATGAAAAGCTTGTTTTTTTTTTTTTTTTTTTTTTTTTTTTTTTTTTTTTTTTTTTTCAAGTTACAATTAGTATTCTATCAAAGAATATCTCATCAATATTGTATTTCATTATAATATCAAAGAATATTTCCACAAGTGTAACACTGTTTAATTTTTCTTAGTACGTTCACAAATTCACTTCAATTTCTTTTTAAGATAAGATTGAGAATCAAATGTATTCTGTCTCTGACTCTGACTTTCTTTTATATTTTATCCAAAGATTTAAAAACTATTACCAAATAATGTTTTTCTTTTATGAAATATTTTTATCTGAAAAATTAAAATGTCTATCCGACTTTCTTTCCGTATTTATATGTTGCAATAAACATTATCATCTGCATATGGAGTTTATGTCTCCAAGTTTATTCGATACCCAAGGGCATGCTCTACGAGAGTTATCAAAAAGTTTGTGGACTAGCGCCATAAAATTAAAACCGCTTGAGGTACATCAGTGAATATTTGAACTATAAATAAGCATCATTTTTTCTATCTATAAAATAAACTATGTATCATAAATTTTATTTTTTAATGAATTGTTGATGTTTTTGTAAGCAATGGTATGTCCAAGCGGCGCAACCTCCAACATGACGTATTTTCTACCTGAGTGTAACTGAGAAAAACTCTTTTGAAAAAAGTATTTGTCATCCGAAAGTCCCATAAATTCACTCATGTGATATGACACAATTGATTCGTAAAAGTTGCAATTTCTACCTCATTCTGTAAGTTCTATGAAATTTTATGGTAATCTTTATATGGAATGTTCGAACAATTAAAGGGTTAAAAATGACGTCAAAAGGGGGGAGGGCGTCATTTTCCAAAATTCTATAAGGTTTCAGCGCCGAAAAAACGGGCACAGACCTAGAAAATGTTTAAACGGGCTACAGAGAAATAAAATGCATCCAGAGTACTTGTTTCTTAATTCCAAAACAGTTTCAGCTAGAGAAGAGACGCACAGTTAATGTCGATTTGTAGTCAGGGTGTCCAAAGTCAGTCACGCCGAAAAGTAACGTTAATTATGTGAGGTAGACATTGAACTCCGAGAAGCAAATTATGCTGGCATACTCAAGCGAGGACTTTTTCCTATGTAAAGTTTTATTTACAATATTAATGCATTGAAATTAGCTGTTCATCACATTGTAAAGTCATATAAATAAGACGGGTTTAGGGTTTTACTTAACTACAGGGAATCTCATCAAGATAAGTGTATTGAGACAGAGGGAGCGAACATTGAGAAATAATGACGTTGTCCGACGTTATTGAATTCAATGGCGAAAGCGACGGGCGATCTTTTTTATTTAATGATAATTTGGCAAATTATCAACGTATTAAGCTGAAATTTTCAACACTTCTTTGACTTTTATTGTTTTATATACCTTCCTAATTTTGTAATCAACGACGACAAAGTAACAATTTTATCGCATAAGTCCACGAACTTTTTGATAACCCCTCGTACATACGAACAATTTCTTCAAAGAGACAAGGCAAGCTTTTGACAAATACGTTGATAAAACAAGAATATCAACAGTCCTGTTTAAAGCAAATGATTTGTTAATTCAATGGTCTATGCAATGACTTTGTCATCACATACAATCTATCATTACGTCGAATGTTGACTAACGTTCTCATACAAATTATTAGGTCATTTTTTCACATTGAATACGATTTTTCCGTTTGTCCGATCATAACAAGGAGCACACGGCTAGGGTGTGACCTTTTGACAGGAGATGCTTACTCCTCCAAGACACCTTATCCCACCTCTGATGTTTTATATGTCCGTATTTGCTCTTCTCTAAATTTGTATTATTTCAATTCTTTTTTGAACTTGATTACCGTTCTTCATCTTCAAATTTCATTGACGTTTAATTAGATGTTTATATTGTACATTTATTAATAGCAAATTTGAACTCTAAAGGATTTTATTTGCAATAAAACATTATTTAAAAAAAACGCAAAAAATTCATATAAATAATGAATACTTTATTTCAATTTTTCCATTAACATCTCATTATTTCAAATGAGATGTCTTCGAGATCTATAAAAAAAATAGTGTAGCAGTCTTTCTAAAACCTTTGAGTGATTTTTTTTAAAAAGATGACATTGATTTTGATTTCATATGCCAAGCCATGGATTACTATTATGAAATATTGTTTATCCTTGTAATTTTAAGCTAAAGTAATACAAGAAAATGATTTTCAACGTGATTAACAATTACAAACTAACTAAAGAATTACTATCATTTCCAATTAAAAATTGCATTTTTAAAAATAATACACTATGATTACAAAGATAAGTACAAGAGAATACATTACCTTATTAAATACTTAAGACTCTATTGGAAGCGTTGATTGATGAGATACTATATACCACGTGCAGGTTCAGAAGCTCTTTAAGAAATGACTTCTGGAAACACACTTATATGGGAACTAAATATATGGCATGTTAAAATACATGTAATACCAATATAATTGAAAGTTTCCTGCTTCATTAGAAAATAAAACGTTGTGTTACGTAAAAGAAAACCTGATGATTGGATTAGAAAGTGAGTGACTCGTGGTTTCTTTGGAAGAGCATTGTTTGGACTAAATGAGAAGACAAACATTAAATGTTAAAATTCATTGTTTTTCATCAATTATCATTAGCGGGATTTATAGCGGGGTGCTAACTTTGGTTTATTTGAGCGGATTTGTAGCAGCCCACTAAGACTTAAATCGCTAAATTTGCTCCCTTGCGTACATGTATAAGTACTGAATACAAAAAAATAATTTGAACAATCTGTTGCTAACCGCTATATTTTTCATCTGCTATTGGTTTTCACTCAAACTCTTGCTTAAATAGGTATTCAAACGTATATAAAACGTACCACAATTCATCTAAAATGTGAATTTCCTATCTTTTGCAACGTCCTGGAACTTTCTTACGGCTAAAACAAGATTCGTCAAAATTATTGGCATACCTTTAGGAAAACAAAACGCCAAATTTTACACCCGTTAAAAAACCCGCTATACGTTATTTTATATATCGTCTTTAGTCAGTGTACTCTGAAACATGTAGACATTATTTCCCTATTGACTTGATTTCCAGGGTTTGGAGCTCTAAATTATTATCTTATTGTAAAAAACTAAATTTATCCCTTGAGATACCCCTATCGGGATATAGATATTATAATAGATATTGGTCTTTATCCTGTGGGGAGCCCCTCGATTAGCAATTTTATCTGCCTGAGAGCTCGTGTTCGGGTTGTAGAAGTAGAAGTTACAGCCACGATTAGACATGTTTGGTTTGTTCTGAAGTAGCCGGGGCGGGTGCTCAAAAGTACATCAGGTATTTACAGGAATGAAAATGTAATTTGTAAAATATGTTTTTATAGTTACAATCTACTCATTTAGTATAGTTGGCTTCAACTATTTTCCCCCAAGGTCCTATTTCCTCGGGCTTTCGTCCCGTTTCTAAAATGACACAGGTCTTGGGCGGGGTGCTTAAATTCCATTCATACAATAGCCAGTCCAGGGCGAGAGAGAGAGAGAGAGAGAGAGAGAGAGTCTTGGTTATGCAGCTACAACAGCACATGTGAGATAGAGTAAGATACGGTAGCCCTGACGGACACCTCGGGAACAGTAATTAAAAGTCATGTGTTCAAATTGATATCAGAGAAAGAATTCAACTCTTTGAAAATAATTATATTGATTAAATCCAAAGATAATCCAAACAGTATTGTGAAAGTTTAGGAAACAGTGATTTATGTGTTATTTGAGAATTTATATTCAATTTCGTTTGTGAAAAATACGTGAGAGGAAATAATTCAACATCAAAATTCTGTAAATGTTAACAATATATTAACAATATGCTAACAATATAATTTTTATTTATTCTGTGTAAAAAATTACTTTTGTTTTGTTTATCAAATTTTGTTAAAATTTCGGTTTGTTGTTTCCTTGATTTATTCGGGTTCTAAAGGTGTATAAGTCACTTCTCAACACTTATATAAGGTTAAACGTAAGATATAGAAACGGTCTTTTGCATTTTTGCGGTCGAGAATAAATTCAATGAGGTAATATTTTTTTCTTGTTGTTTAACGCCAATTAACGTAGAACCTACGTCGTATGACGCCATATCAAATAAATCAGTTTAGACCGTCTTTTTGATGCTGGATCCATTATGACGCCATAATTAATTTAATGTTACTTTTCCTGTACTTTCTCCAAGACTGTCTCATGTAATGAAGTTACACAGCTGTGATAATGTGAATGGCATGCAACTATTTTGAAGGAAATCAAAAATCCCAAGACATGTAAATAGTACAATATCTTGATAAAAATGTCTCTGAGTCAAAGATCTGTTAAAAATTGTGTGTAAATTTTGTAATGTCGATCATGAAATGACGTGCATTCCCTTTCATAATCATGATAATTATTTGTTAATTACTCATAATGGTTAGTGTATAATAATAATGTTTCCCTAAAATATCTTTTTAAATAAAAAAAATTACATTTTTGATAAATATTTACATTGTAAATCTGAACGTTACCCCAAAACAGTCATTAAATAATTAAATCCTGTGTTAGTGCAGAAAGGTCAACAAAAGAAGTATTGATAAATAGAGTGTCTCTCATTCGTTTGTGGGGAAAGGTATATATTTTAATCACTTTTTGTAATTATTTGAGTATGTTCTTCATCATATTAAAGATTGAAAACATTCTGACAAAGACTTTTGAAAAATATTTACAAATTTAGGTGGTAAATTGACTCAAAAAATATTGAGCACATTTGCCTATATTTGTTGAAATGTGGACTTATTCTTTTATGTCAATTGAATAAAAAAGAATTTATTCTTGAATAATATTGCTTAATACGGTTCAGTTGATAAAGTCTATAAACGACGATGTTTGAAGAAGTATTGTTGTGATTTTCCATATTCTCTTTATGACCAGTACCCCTAAAATCGCCGAAAATATGTAGTCGCAGTGTAAAATTATAATTCCAAGTTGCACAGGCTGTACTACATTTAATAACAAGGAAACATACCATATATTTTTATCTGATTGACAAGCGAGTGCTAATTTATCATTTTGAAAAGTTTGAAAATCTTGTGACAAAGACTTTTCCGATATAGGTTCTACCTTAAGATATTATCATACGCTTTAGATGAAGTGTCATAATAATTTTGATATCAAAACGTGGTGTTACTTTATTGACTAACGCCCACCATGGCACAGGACATTCGTATAAGTTACATTATCTATCCAAAGGACCCGTGATTTTGCACTTAGCAAAAGAACAGTCACTCCCCACTTTAAACACCTTAGTTTTGATGCGTATCCTGGAGGGGGAATTTAACCCTCGGGCCTCAAGTTAACGAAGCAAACCTCATGCCCTAAAGTCCCAATTGTACATGTACCTTGGATGTGGAAAATATCTGTTAGACCGTGGATATAATAAAACTCTTTATAAGATTACTGGAAGGAGCTGTTGAAAAGCTTCCCTGTTTTAATGGAGTGCTGCAAGAAGAGGGAGGAAACAGGAACTTGACTTTTAACCATATTGCATTTGTGTATAATAGTTTAGATTGCATTTTGAATTAAAAAATTATATTGTTTCACATGCTTTGTTATCTAATGAAATCAGGGCAGTTCTCACTATGTTCTTTCATATTACATACGAGTATATTTTTGATACAACCGTTCCGACTTTCATATACTGACTGCTCAATGATTCGACAACATGTACCTGCATTAATATTTTCATCCTGTAGTTAATGGATTTCTCGTATATTTTGATATTAAAACGTGGTGTTAATATTTTCATCCTGTAGTTAATGGATTTCTCGTATATTTTGTTATTAAAACGTGGTGTTAATATTTTCATCCTGTAGTTATTGGATTTCTCGTATATTTTGATATTAAAACGTGGTGTTAATATTTTCATCATGTAAGTAATGGATTTCTTGTATATTTCTTTGTAAAGAACAAGGTTCACTTAGGGCCTTTTTTGGCCCTGTGAATTTCTGAAAAACTGAAACTGCTTAGTTTTAGTTGACAATGCATTAAATTTCATTTAGACATTTGGCGATTGCGAATCTACCAAAAATGACGTAATTTTCTGGCTAGTCAATGCATTATGACGTCATGAAATGCGTCATTTTCCTCATATCCTGATCAATTCTACGAAAACAGCAAATTTTTAAAGCTATTTTTCGATATTTAATATAGAGCGCAATCTCTGATCTAAAATATGCAATTATTTACTGATAGAACCGTTTCTGAGGATTACAAAACATGTTTTATTTTTTAGATCAGAGGGTGCGCTCATATTATTTTTCTTCTCTGAAAGTACTTAAATATACCTGTTTTCCTTAAAATTCAAGAACCTTGCAATTCCATAAAGTTTGTTTTCCAAGACCTGGACTTTAAAGAGAAAAAATTTAATAGGAAATGAAAGCACTAAGTCTCTACTTTATCTTGATGTTTAAAATGGAACATAAGGGGTTAGTCAATAAATTGGTATATCTACAGGGCCATTTTATGCATAAAGTGAACCTAGCTCTTTAGATTTGAATTTATCCATTACAACTAAATGGGGTTTTTTTTCAACCAGAAACAATAACACTTAAATGTTTTCAACATTTGATGCACAGCTTTGATACCAGTAGTTCAATAGACACAGCGATGCCACATTTCTTATATGGGGATATAATGAACATATAATATAGATAACAATTAAAGCATTCTGAGAGTATTGCATTAGCAATACAAGTCCCCTACCGGCAAGTGTAATCTGGTTCCCGTTAAGAATTGAAAATGCCATAATTCCGTTAAAAATCCATGAAGCGGGGCGAAATACAAATTTGATCTATAACTAATCAAGGTAAAGCCACATACCGAAAATCAGCTCAATATCTGAAAGCGTTTAGAAGAAAATTGCGAAAAACCCTTAAAAATTGAAAAGGCCGAAATTCCGTCAAAAATCAATGAAGCGGAACGAAATGCAACCTTGATCTGTAACTCATCAAGACTGACAGAGGGACAGACGGACAGACAGACAGTCAGACGGACGGACAGACTCAGAGGAAACCTATAGTCCCCTACGGTTTCACCGGTAGGGGACTAAAAACACAATTACAATATATATACTTATTTGAAATATTAGTTTAGATTAAAGTAGATGAAATCCCGCGCAAGCGCGGGAAATTGAATTTATACCACTACCGACAGAAAATATATTGTAGTTCTCTACTGACAGCCTACAAGCTTATAGCAGGAACAAAAACTTTGTTCAAAATCCTGCACGAAGTAGATTTACCTATCCAACACCCCCCCCCCCCCCGTTTTTGTGTTTGTTTTATTTTTTTTTTTTAAACTTGAAAACAAGCAATTTCATTAATTGACGTTTATTGTGAAACCTGTTATACTATGTTATGGATATTGTACTTCAGATGCTCTTATTTCATTTCCGTCAAGGATTAAAACAACGAATGGGGGGAGGGTGTAAAAATTCACAGGTACTTGGGTCTTGGTTTATGAATATGTTTGTACCTTATTGATATGTAAATATGTACTTTACTTTTTTACATATCAATAAGGTACGTATACATTTTTATAAACCAAGAACCAAGTACCTGTGTAAAAATTACCTTTTAACGCCCTATGAATAGGCTGAGTATTTGATACAAAAGGCTAAGCTGCAATAATGTAGCCCTCTCCGATTTTTTTTTTTTTTTTTTTTTTTTTTTTTTTTTTTTTTTTTTGATCTGATATTTTCTGGGCTCCCCCCCCCCCCCTCAAAAAAGGAGAGGGCTACATTATTGCAGCTATAAAAGATTGTATTCAGAAATTAACTGCATTGATTATTAAAGCGCAAATTTTTACATCTTTAATTGTATTTGAACAATACCTTATTCGTTAATTTTCTCTTTTCATGTAAGTAAGTTTATTACGAAGTTTCCGAAGTTACGCAAATTGTACTTCGGGTTCGTTGCCACGATGCTCTCAGTAAGGAATATATACAAATTTTACCGATATAATTTATTAGGAAAACCTACTATATACATGTATATGTAATAGTCTTTCGATATATAATTATATTCACAACTTATAGTGTTATCAGTGATTTACCATTATTTCAATTTTGACCATTTACACAAAAGCTTTTTTCTAATGGTCATGTAGTATAATCGCCTCGTTTTTTTCTTAACATCGGGCTCGACGCTTTATGATGTTCTAGAAGCTTCTGTCAATGTAAAGATCGGTGAATGACGAAAATATTTTGCACATTTCCCTTTTTAATCGGTTATCACAACTTCTATCTTTTATATCATTTAAATCGAGTTTGGATTGAATAATTCAGTGATGACGTTTTATGTAATAAATAAACGATTGCTTGTTGTCAGTTTCATTAAAAATTGCCAGTAACTTAGATCCGCCAACCGGAAACGCCACCGTACTCACGTTTTAGCTATTTCATGGCTGTTTATAGAAAATGAAAGTAGACTTTAAATTTAATGTACGATACTTACTATGCGAGTGAAATCTAAATATAGTTTACGGACATCAGCTTGTATCTAGTGTGTTGTTAGAGAAGTAAGTGTGAACTCTGGTGCACCCGTTTCGGAGTTTATTTGCAAAATTTATTAATTTATAAGTATAGATGATAGTTGAACATTTATCAATGTCATGCGGAGTGCATTTTGCAACGATTTACATTCAAAATATGCAAAATGTTAAATATAATAACACATTTTACGCCATAAAAATATCTTGATACTTAAGTGAAACAATTTTTGTATTCATTCTGTTCCCTACATAAATAAACAGATTTTGACTTACTTTTAGAAACATGCATATAAAGCTGATTTGCACAGTCCTTCTCTTAATTTTTCCTTCTCTGACGGCCATTTTTGCTCAGTAAATCACGTGAACCATGCTGAAAAAAGGGCACACCAAAATCATAAAAGAGTGGGAATGAAGTTACATAAAATCACATTCTTCAATTATTTTGTCGTAGGTCGGAAAGCGATTTTATAATCATCTTTAAAGTAGACTCAGTCTCTCATAATAAATACGTGATACCTAAATTATTTTACAAGTACATCCTTTACTGACAATCAACAATCAGACCCCAGGATCAAAAAATATCTTAAGTTTATGTCAAAATCGTCATATTGCAATGACATGATTTAGAAGACAAACAGTCCAAAATTAATATGCTATTCGGCATTATATCGTCAAACTCTTGTTAGAATGTATCTGTAAAGAAGATGGGCGTGTTTGGCGTGTGATCTGCTGGAATAAGGCGTACGAAACATTTATAGTTTAAATGTCTACGATTTGGTCGGTTGACCCAGCTGGACATACTTTACAAAGTTACGCACATAGGAAAATGTTACATTTAGTTTGAAATACTTTGCCAAATTTAATATATAAGTCCGATTATCTTAATAATTACTACATCTAAAACTTAGTAACGCTTCACATAAATAATAAACACATATAGGGTATAGTTAAATGCAATTTCAAGTACATACTTGTATAAATTAAAGTATCAATAGGTTGGAAGAATTGCTTCGCTTTCGGTGCGACAGAACCAGAATTTATCTATTTGAAAATAAATCAGTTCATAAAATTAAACTGACAAAAGAATTGAATTTTTGTACTAAAAAAATATTACCGCTCCATGCGAGGATCGAACCAAAAACATTTCTTTTTCATTGCACTGGACGGGTAACGCATACTACTGTGCTATCACCGCTACACACTTTAAAGTTTTTAAAGCGACAATGTAGCACCGCATTTACACATTGGAATTTTTTTTGGAAAAAGTTCATTTTTTATCGTCTCTGGGTCTTCTCTCCATTTTTTACAAATGTTTGTTAGTTTCTTTGAATTAAAATGCACACAAATAACGTTTTAAAATCATGGAGAGATGACCCAGAGGTAGCAAATTTTTATAAAAACGTGTTTAAAAATGTAACATTTTGTACCAAATGACTCATTTAGCCAACTTTCAAGTTCTTTTTTAGCAAATCAAAATACAATATCGGGAAAATATTTCCCTTTCCTATTTCATAGGAACCCGATACATCAAAAGAATGCTAAAATTTCATGTGACAGATGAATGAAATTTTCACTTTTCAAGTGCGCCCAGATTCCTGCCGAATGCCAATCAAAAGCGCCCTCGTTCTTTTGTGCAATATGTGCATATACGTCTCCTGATTGATAAAACTAAGGCCTGCAGTGCAGTTCCTTGTTTTTACTGACACCTGCACCATTATCTGTGCTATCTTAAGAGTACTGTACTGCAACCCGTATGATATTATACGAGGGTTTCGGAGGGTCCCACCATTGGTGTTTTGACCAATCATAGATCTTTTTCAAGTACATCGCTGGGTTAATCTCCATAAGTGTCAATCCATAAATCCATCTTTGATCATTTATTAGAGCATTGCAGAGTAATAAAACAGTTAAATAATGTGAAAAATTCAATTGATTATTTTAACATGAGTATTAATAAGTTGTAAGTCGTCTACCCATAGTGAATTTCCCAAATGATAATGAAACTTATTGTAAAATGCAAAATAAATTTAACTTCTACCCCCCAAGGCCCACATACAATTAAAATCTAATACATGTATTATACCGTCTGATTAAGATAGCCGACTTTAGCAATAGCACATCTGTACAGCCTCAGGTACAAAAAGAGTGCCTGACAAGAAGCAAGGAATTAAAAACAAAAACAAAAACAAAAAACAAAAAAAGAATAGAAAAAAAGGAAGAAATAATTTTTTTCAGATTCGGAAATTAAATAATTGATTTGGGTACATCACCTGAAGAAAAAAAAAAATAAAAAGTCAAATACTGTCTTAAAAAGGTTGCTACATGTACATGTATGACAGTTGTTGGTCTTCTCTTCCTTCGAGTTATTTTGCATTATGGACTTCTTGGACGTTTTGTTTGAGATTTTTTTGTAGATGCCTATATTTTATTTAAAAAACACGCCGGGATATTTATGTTTTCTAGATTCGGGATACCTTGCCTCGAGAAGATTGATATCTTTTTTGAAACCTGAAATTTCTTTGACGTATTATAAACTTAGTTTTATTTGTTCGGAAATTTTTTTCTCATTGTCATCATTTTAAATGACCAAAATTACTAATTTTCTCTTTTTTGATTTCTGAACTCAATGAGGCATTAGAGTAACATTTTTTTAGCCAGTTACTAGTAGCTAACTTTACCCACTTGTCATAGCCAGTTACTAGTAGCCAGTTACTAGTAGCTAACTTTACCCACTTGTCATAGCCAGTTACCAGTAGCCAGTTACTAGTAGCTAACTTTACCCACTTGTCATAGCCAGTTACTAGTAGCCAGTTACTAGTAGCTAACTTTACCCACTTGTCATAGCCAGTTACTAGTAGCCAGTTACTAGTAGCTAACTTTACCCACTTGTCATAGCCAGTTACTAGTAGCCAGTTACTAGTAGCTAACTTTACCCACTTGTCATAGCCAGTTACTAGTAGCCAGTTACTAGTAGCTAACTTTACATATCTCTGCTCCTGCATTATATTTCGTCTACCTTGTATTCATTTGGACAGAAAAAGCATTTTTTTTATTCCTATGATATACAAAGTTAAAAATCATCACTCGCTTTAATAAAATGCATGTACACAGGAAGCAGTTACTCATGAAATTAAGCTGAGATGGTTATTTTAAAATGTCAAAGGAGATAATAAAATATTAATCCTTTATATTAATAAAAGAATAGTAAATTATGCATATGTAATTTCATTGATCTCTGCTGAATTTTCGTCGTGCTTTTCAAATGGGAACAATCGTGTGTTAAAGGTAAGGGATCGGCACTCTAGATCTGGTTGATAGACACCTGCAAAAAAGATAAATAAATAGATGATAAATTAAAAATAGATATTCATATACTGTGTAATCATCATTGTTCGCGGGGGATCAATGTTAGTGGATTTCGTGGGTAACCCTTACCCACGAATTTACATCCCCACGAACAACTAGTTTGTCAACGTACTGATTAATTAGATCTTTCAAATAAACGAGCTGCTTACGAAATTACATCCCAACGAACCAATAAAATTTTGCTTGCCCACGAACATTGACCCCCACGAATTTAAATGATTCCATAGTATTATATAACAAATGTTCACAAATTAATATTCAGTTAAAAGATGTTGCGTGCAAAGTCATAATTGGGTTAATTACCTTTCGTTATTAACAAGAGATCATTGTTCTGTGGTCAGGGCGGTGACATTATGATGCATCCACAACCTATTTATTGAAATATTTTACATATTTTTTTTTTTTAATTTATTTCATTTTAAATTTCTATCAACTTCTTCCACTTCTTACACATGTTTCTTTTTCACTTTCAGATTTCAATTTATTATTCTCTTTTAATTTGTGTAATTTAAAAGAATTTTTTTGAAAAGGATTTTCTACACCAAAATGACATAGGAGAGATAACTCAGGTTTACTAAAGAATGTTTTGGAAGGAAATAACGTTTATTTCTTTATAGCTGTGAAGAAAATACACTTTTTTCTCATTTTGTGCACAGATGCTTGAAGACAGAACGTTTATAAACTGATCAAAGCTTAATCAACAGAAGTGATGAGGAGACGACTTACAACCAAATATACATTTCTACGGAAGCCTGATATACTGTTTTGATGTATTGGAAGCATATAGTTCAAAACTACTGATGTAAATTAAATGTTTCTACTTTTTTGTTAAACTACGTGATTTGCAGGTTTTGTTTTGAGAGTTATGCCCCTTTAACGCAATGTTATTTTAACTTTCAATTTTACATTTGTATTTCATGATGAAATCTAGATATCGTTCGAAAATATATTTCTTTGATTAAGAATTCGTACAAAAAACAAGAATGTATCTCGTGTAGATGTCTTGCATGCATATATGGTTATATGGGAGAAATGGGTAATAGCAATGTATCATCTCCGTCAAATAAACTTTGACACAGACCATTTGACTGACAAAATTGTGGGGTTTAAAAAAATAAAGGTATATAACTCTTCATTTTCGTCAGTGAAATACTCATGAATTAAATGACTTTAAATTAAAGTTTCTATTCATATTTATTAACATTATAACATATAAAAAATGTACATTATTGCTTTTTTAAACCCATTCCTAAATTCCATATACTTTCCAAAATATGCTGAAGCCAATCCAAAATTGGCCTATTTTTATATACAAAATACAATCTGGATATTTTACTAGAAAAAGACATTCAGTAACCTAATGTGATGACTTCAACATTTTTTCATCAACTTCCCTTATTTATAATTATGTAACAATATAATTACGATTATTACATGTATATGGAGTATATGTCTCCAAGTTGATGGGATACTCAAAAGTATCAGAAAAATTGTATTGTTCCAATGGACTTTTGAGCTGGGTAACTGTTAATCATTTTCATTTTTTTTTAATAAATCAAACTTATTTCTTGCAACTAAAAAGCGAATCTGTTTTGGTAAATTGCATTTATCACCATATTGTGATAAATGCCTTTAATTCCAGTGCAGGAGAGATAACTTTTGTATCCTTATTCCCAGCAAAGCATTCGTGAGATAACTCTTGTATCCTTATTCCCAGCAAAGCATTCGTGAGACCGTGTGGATTTTTTATACATTGAACAAACAAAATGAAGCCCCCAGCGATACTGATTTAGTAAATTCTAGAAGGAGAGGAGAATAGCGTGAGCCTGCCATCTTTATAAAATTTCACCCACCCACCCTTCCTCAATTTTAAAAGCAGATACTGGGTGTGTGTTTTTTTTTTTTTTTTTTTTTTTTTTTTGCTGTTCTGTGATTTCAGTAAATGTTGTCTGTTAACAGTTGAAACTCAAGAAAATTATACATGCAGAACTTTTAACCGATGGACTTTTAGGAAAATATATATTGACAGTGCGTAACGGTGTACACAGTGGAACGATTTTGTTTATTAGCTGAAATGTTATTGATCATCAGTGATTGGTAAGGTTTAACCAGTTGTATAGCTTCAGTGATGGGGGTGTTTACATCAGTGTATATATTTACTTTATGTTGTAATACGTACACCGTGCAAAACACAGGTGAAGTGTTACAATCATAGTTTGCAAATGCATAATTTTCCTTTTTTATTTTTTGGAGAATGTAGGGTAAAGTCAGAAAAGTCACAATCTGTAATTCGGGGGTTACCACGACTGAGGATTTCTAGCATGTCTGGCTCAAAACTCTGGGTAATCTATCCTCAGTACTGGGAAAGATTTAGGGTTACCTCAGCGGTTTCTGAGGGACCAGCTTGATCCTTGTTGTACCAATGTCTTTTGGGATCTACCCCTGGGGTATTATCCCCAGGTAGCTGTTTTATTCCAGGGGAGACAGTAAAGAGTTAGGGTCCGAGTCACATCATGAAATCTCTGTTCGTATGTGGCAATCACTCTTGTTGGTACCAAGAAGTCTGTTCCCACCACAGTTATTTTTCTGTGGGGGAGCTATTACGCCAGGTGCTTATGGAGGTCATCTCAGTAGGCAGGTAGTATTTCCCTGGATTCCGCCGATTTACTTTCATTGATGTATAAATAGATTGTGACAAACGCGTGCCATGAAATGTTTATGCTTTTTTTTAATTAATAATTTGAGTTTAATTGATTTGTGGTTAATACATGTAGTTGTGTATCTGGAATTAATTGAAGAAAAAACTTTGGATCCTTTTTTATTTTATTAAACTTTCGTTAATTTTAGATACTGATTGTACACACAAGTACTCTGAAGTTGACATTAAAAAGATGCTTGAATTTCTGATTGACAATATCTATGTGGTTTTTGGAGACCAGGTCTTCCAACAATCTATTGGAATTCCCATGGGTACCAATTGCGCCCCGTTATTAGCAGACCTTTTTTGTATTCATATGAAGCAGAATTTGTCCAAAATCTTATACGTGAAAAGAAGAAAACACTTGCTGTGACCTTCAACTCGACATTTAGATATATCGACGACGTAATTTCAATTAACAATGGTTATTTCCATTCGTATGTCGATACAATTTATCCCGGTGAGCTTGAGATAAAAGATACTACAGAGCCTGACACATCTGTTTCATATTTGGATATTTTACTTAAAAAAGACGTTAATGGTAATCTAACAACCAAGCTTTATAATAAACGTGATGACTTTAACTTTTCAATCGTCAAATTCCCTTACTTATGCAGCAGTAGACCTTCATCACCTGCATACGGGGTTTATATCTCTCAGTTGATTCGATACGCAAGAGCATGCTCTACGTATGTACAATTTCTAAAACGAGGTAAATTATTGAAAAACAAGTTGATGAAACAAGAATATCAGCAATCTCGTTTAAAGTCATCATTTCGTAAGTTCTATGGTCGATACAATGGCCCTGTCAGCAAATACAATTTATCATTGAGTCAAATGCTGACTGACGTTTTTCATACTAATTGTTAGGTCATTATTTACACACTGAATCGAAGGATTTTTCCGTCATTCCTGAACATGACAAGGAGCACATGGCGGGTGTGACCGGTTGGCAGGGGATGCTCACTCCTCCATGGCATCCGATCCCACCTCTGATGTTTTGGAGGTCCGTTTTTGCTCTGCACCTATTTTGTAAGGTTTAGTGCACTTTTAAGCTTGAATACTGTTCGTTATCTCCATATATTTCATACTGTAAATGTTCTTTTTCCTTTTGGTCATAATTCCGTGGAATCACAATTTGATTGCCTCCATGACAAAAGGGACGCATGGCAATTTTACTAGAACAGAGAAATAACGTCATAAAGATATGACGTTTTAGAAGGTGAGCGTCGACGCAGATCTTTTTTTTTTTATCCACATATGTTTCAACTTTTGACACGTCTAGCTTTTATTGTAGTTCTTGAGCATTGAAATTATAATTTAATTTCTTTCATATGTTCAATTTGTCTGGATCTTTTTTGTCCACTTATTTTAATTAAAATATCAAAATTTTATTGCAGATCAGTTTCTTTGCTATAACAAAACTATACGTCTATGATTTAGGCCTATAGGCGTATATGTAATAAGTATTCATTTCCTCCAGAAGCTTCAGACAAGGTGATCTTTATTCAACAAATAGAATACTTGAACTCTGTCATCATTGATAAACGATGTTAAAAGGCTAACTGAAAAAAATATATATCAAACTGACAGTACCCGAATCTTTTTCCAAAGAGTTCCTTGGAGAACATAAAAAAAAATCGACCAAAGTGCAACGTTTCATTGTTCCACTTCCTTTAATGATTCGAATTCTTCATTTCTGTTTTTCCAGCTCTTATCTGCGTTTTTGTAATAACTTTGTAACTCAACATCATCATATTATCATATCCTAATTTGGCACATGTAGATATATTATAAGAATAAATTCGAATGATTTATAATGAAAAATTCAATATTTCTCGATACTTTCTAATTTATCCAAAAATCAAAACTGCGAAAAAATGGGACCATGGAACTGGTGGAGGTTGATTAATTTTCATACACTACACCCTATAATGTTTGCAGTCAAATCTCTGTAAAATGGAGAAAAAAAACTTATATGCTATACAACTCTTCTTTGGCTAAGAGATCTGCTCACATTTATTTTGCTTTACATATTTGTAAAACATATCCCCTCACCCCCACCCCATTATTTATTATGAAAAGGTAAGTCACGTTCCGATATTGAAGTAGTAACGATGGTAAGAAAATATAGATATCTTGATAATTATTATCTTTTACTTTGAAATAATTTTTATAGGGAGTATGGGTGAAAACAGGAACACATCCATATTCATGTTTTCCAAAAAAAAAAAAATCTTTTCTATTCCCATTGAGGAGAGACTAATAAGTTTTCAGGATTTCCCAAGTATTGTTGCTAATTCAACGTGTCATTTAGACATATGCCCTTTGTGCGTCATACACAAGCTCCTTAGCTTCTCTTGTTATATAATGTTGACTAAAGAATACGTTTATAACGGAAAGTATATACTTCTTCTGATGCTCATTAATACAGATTATAACCATGCCTATATTTATCAGTCAAAAATAAGCTACTTTCTCAGGGCAATAAAGTACTCTAAACAAATGCATTCTATTTTTCTCTACTTTTTACTTTCTGAATAAGCTTGAATTGATAAAAATCGGCTTTGGATCTTTGGTCGACAGTCGAGTTTTAAGCAAACTTGCCTTTATAAAGTTAACAAAATACCAAAAGACTCAAAGGCTTTTATTATAATTCAGAAAATCAAACTAAGGGTCTGGAAGAGACCTTAGAGAATGTGTAAGTCATTCCGTGTAGCGAGGTGAAATTTTGCCAAATTATCATATACATAGTATCAAATACTTTTCCCCAAATTTCTAAAATGTCTCAATGATAACAGTTTATGAAAAATTCATCAAATTTCTTATGTTGAAATAATACGTACAATAATCGCAAAATTATGTATAATTTCCACTATTCAAAGTTTGCATGACAATATAAAAAATTAAAACCGGTTGTCAGCTGGGCCAGTCGGTCGAAGGCTCGCTCAGTGATAGGAAGGTCCTTGGGTTAAACCCCGCCTGCGACAAACTTACGTCGATTAAAAAGATAACAACTATTAACTGCACAAACTGTAATTAACTGCACAAACTGTAATTAACTGATATAATTGAGATAAATGTAGAATGTAATAATGCAAAATAAAATGAAACACTTTTTGGATCACTACAATTTGCGTTAAAACAATTTGTGATGAGTTTAACAAAAAATGTATTTATAAATAAGAAATAATACAAATTTGGATTGTAACATTGTCATTTTATGTTACTCAACATTCTAAGCTGATAAATAATATAATTAGGCCATCTTAAAAGAATTGTTTGGTTGCCCTCTCCCGACCGACTGGCTAAAAAATGGCCCGACTCAAAACTTTTTTTAATCTCCAAGAAACAAATGTTTATGCATTCCAGAAAATAGATTTTGAAAATTCAGCATTGATTTTGAAATTTCCTTTGAAAAAAAATTTTCACCTACCTACAGACTCAAGTTTCTCATCCTGAGTCGGTAGAATACGGAAGCCCATTGAGGTCAGTTCAGAGAAAGATATATTTTTATTGCATTTTTCGCAAAACATTGCGTTTTATCACAAAAATAATTGGGCTTAAACGTATGATTGCGTTTATTCGCAATGTATATTGCGTTTAAACGCAAAACACTTTGCGTTTAATCGCAAAAGATTGCAATTAAACGCAATCTTTTGCGTTTAAACGCAATAATCTTTGTGATTAAAGGCAATCATTGTATCAAATCTTGCAGAATACAACGGACCCACGTAAACTGATATATTTGTTTCTCTTTTTTTACTTATAAGGAAATTGTGTAATGTCTAGCTTTATAGAATCAGATTCCTCCGAGCAAATGCTCTCTGAAAGGATAAATCACTGATGTGAATTTATAGAGGAAAAAAATGTCGGGTTGTAAAAACAGAGACAACCTATAAGCTAAGAACGACACGTCTTTTATGGCTATATTCTTAATGAAGATTTGGTCAGTTGCTTACAATCATAAATCACTTTTCTATTTTGTTATTTTTTCCAACTTTGAAACAATTTCTGCAAACAATTAGAATGGACCCTATAAATAAAAGACTAAAGAAGAAAAAAATGATTAAAAAACTATCCCCCACGTTGCGGTCAAAGTTTAACTCATGTATAAATGGGTTCAGGAAAAGACTAATGAAATGTTGGAATTACGTACAACATGAAGTATTTAGACTTAAATGTATATTCACAACCTTTCCTACGGTTGCATACAATAAACACAAGAACATAGGTGATGGAATCAATTTAGATCAAAATCAAACGAAAACAGATTGATTGATGTGTACTACCAAATTAACAAGTTTTTATTAATACCACTGAAACGTTCTTAATTAATTGTGATACGTAAGCTATTGATCAAAGGCTTCATTAAGAGTGTTGGGTTCTAATATGTTGAAGACACTTTGGTTGTTATGATACCATTGTTTTACTACAATTTTCACAAACAGGAAAATTTTGCAAAAAGACACAGAACCAAAAAGTTCTTTTAAGTGTCGGATCCTAGTATTCATAAGCTTTTGCTTATTGATGTCTAATTTTGAAACTACAGTATCATTATGTTTAAATGCAAAACGAATCCTTAAAAGGAAGGATTATTGCTTTTAAACGCAAAGATTATTGCATTTAAACGAAAAATTATTGCGTTTAAACGCAAAATTATTGTTGAATTTAAACGCAAAAAATATTGCGTTTAATCGAAAAATTATTGCGTTTAATCACAAAAGTATTATTGCATTTAAACGCAAAAATTATTGCATTTAATCGCAAAAGTATTGTGTTTAATCGCAAAATTATTGCGTTTAAACGCAAAAGATTGCGTTTAATTGCAATCTTTTGCCATTAAATGCAAAGTATTTTGCGTTTAAACGCAATATACATTGCGATTAAACGCAATCTTTTGCGTTTAATCGCAAATGATTATTGGGATTTAATACAATGTTTTGCCTTTAAACGCAATAATTATTGCGTTTAAACGCAATAAAAAATATAGTTTTCTCTGAACTAGTCTCAACGGGCTTCCGTACAATGATACTGTAGTTTCAAAATCAAACCTGAATTAGTCAAAGCTTATAATTACACGTACATGTACTAGGATCTGAAACTTCAACTTTAAGAAGATCCGATTTGTTCTGTGTCTTTTTGCAAAATTTTCCAATTTTTTTTTTTAATTGAAGTAAAACAATGGCATCCTAACAACCTGAATGTCTCAAATGTATTAGAACCCAAAACTCTTAATGAAGTCTCTGATCAATTGCTTGCGTAATCACAACTTATAGAGAATGTTTCAGTGGTATTAATAGCACTTGTCAATTTGATGCTTGCATCGATCAATCTGTTTTCATTTGATTTTGATTTTGATCTCATATAAATCCATCACATATGTTCTTGTGTTTACTGTATGCAACCGTAGGAAGGGTTATGAATGTACATTTAAGTCTAAATACTTAATCATGCTGTACTTAATTCCAACATTACCTCAGTCCTTTCCAAAAAGCCCTTTATACATGGGTCAAACTTGTGACCGCAAAGTAGGGGACAGTTTTTTTAACGGAGCAACTGACCAAAACTTCATTAAGAATGTAGAGAATAATAAGCTTAAGACATGTCTCGTTCTTACATATAGGTTGCCTTTGTTTTTACAACCCGACATTTTTTTTCTCCTCTATAAATTCTTATTAGTGATTTATCCTTTCAGAGAGCGTTTGCTCGCAGAAATCTGATTCTATAAAGCTAAACTAAACGCAATTTCCTCATAAGTAAAAACAGAAAGAAATCAAAGATATGAGTATGCGTGGGTCTATTGTACTTTGCAAGATTTGATGCATATGACTGCCTTTAAACACAAAGATTATTGCCTTTGAACTCAAAGATTATTGCGTTTAAACACAAAAATTGTTGCGTTTAATCGCAAAAGTATTGCGTTTAATCGCAATATTATTGCGTTTAAACGCAAAAACTATTTCGTTTAATTGCAAAAATCATAGCGTTTAATCGCAAAAATATTATTGCGTGTAAACGCAAAAACTGTTGCGTTTAATCGCAAAGTTATTGTGTTTAAACGCAAAAGATTGCGTTTATTAATCACAATCTTGCGATTATATGCAAAGTTTTTTGCGTTTAAACGCAATATACATTGCGATTAAACGCAATAAAAAAATATTTCTTTCTCTGAACTGGCCTCAACGGGCTTCTGTATAAACCTACTCCTTATTATATTTTTTGTCTATGACGAATAATAATGAATTCCAATAAAAAGGAAGACATTAAAGATATATACTATAATCAACATCAAAACAAACTAATTTCCAATAATAGTAAGTACATTAAAGTTATTCAATTATGAGTCACGTGGACAATAATTGAATCTTTAGGATGTTTTTACAATCTTTCTAATGAAGAGATTGACTGAATCTCAAAAAATTAATTAGTAAGTGCTAATTGTTTGCAGTTTATTTGGTTGGTATACCATTTAACTAAAAACTGAAGAAGAACGTAAGCTCAGTTACATTGATTAGTTTCATTTTGTGTCAAAAACAAGCAAGACGAAGCTAAAGAAAATTCAAGTAGAAGAAAGAAAGGAAAAATGATAGTTGAAAATGAAAATTGTATTATAAAGCAATATAATATGTGATACATGTATATTAACCATTACTTTATCTCTCTTTCCACTGAGTCTTTCACCTTTAATAACATTGTCATCAGTAATTTGTTTGTCTCACAATAAAGTTATAAAATTAAGTGGAGATGTTTTGATAAATGGGTATTTCCAACATGACAAAACATGACAAAACAAATACTGCCCCGTCGACTGTTGATACTAGTTCCTTTGATATTTTTCCTTATGCATGTAAATTCCTGTGGACGTAACTTATCTATACATGTACTTCTGTCACAATTGATTTTTTTTTTTCTATGGTGATTTTGTTTCATCGAAATAACTTATTTTTTTCAGATTTTATCTACGTATCCTTCAAGTAGGATTTATTATTTCTATTTGTTCTATTTTATTTAATTTTTATTTTTATTATTATTATTTTCTTTTTTCTTATATATATATATATATATATATATATATATATATATATATATATATATATATATATATATATATATATATATATATATATATATATATATAATATATATATATATATATATATATATATATATATATATATATATATATATATATATATATATATAGCATATATAGACCAACGACACAAACAATAGAAATTGTCAATTTCTATACATGTATCACATATTATATTGACAATTTCTATTGTTCGTGTCATTTTTAGTGCTTTATATAAATTTCCATCCTTGACCTTGTATCTATTTAGTAGATCCGACACTTAGGATATACAGTGTTGTTGGTTTTTGTAGTGCTCTCTCTCTCTCTCTCTCTCTCTCTCTCTCTCTCTCTCTCTCTCTATATATATATATATATATATATATATATATATATATATATATATATATATATATATATATATATATATATATATATATATATATATATACCAAAAAGTAGTTTTACAATTAAGGAGGGATTCTTTGCATACCGTATTTCTTGTATTTAAAAATTTATGAAATTTTCACAGATTCAAGAACACATTATCACGGATGATGGTATCAATTAGATCACATTTGACTGTTTTACTTTAGCATCACAATAAAATTTGGGGGGAAAAAATACTGTTGCCAATCATACGATGCCTACTTCGATTTCAAAAGTTTAAATATTTTTTTTCTTTTTGCATAAAAGATATTACTATAATAGGTCTTTTAGATGATACAACCAACTCGACATGAATAATTCAACAAAAATTGATATTGGCTAATCCGAATTTCTTCTATTTTTCTTAAATTTTTAGGATATATTAGTTATTTTTGTATGGTTCTTATATTTAAATTTTTCTTCACATATGGTAAAGATACAAATTGATACAAAAAGTTTCGACCGTTTACTAAGCAAGAAAAAACACGTTTTACAAATGTTTTGCTCAAATATGTTCTTGGATCGAGAGGTCTGAAAAGCTAATAAAATTGTAGTTTGATTGGAAAATTATATTTTCTATATATATATATTCTTAAACGCCAGTCCATTATTATTAATTTTACTCACATTTGATTTTTTTTAAGTCTTTGATTGTTTAAATATTTTAACTAAATTCATTGTTCTATAGAATTTTTGAGAAGCAGAAAAGGGGATATTTTCATACGCTGTCGTTCCGCCAAAAACTTAGTCCCTGCTATATTTCAAAATAGTTTACAATTTCTATTTAAAGTTGAACAAATATGACGAGGAAAGAAAAATATGATTTTTTAAACCCCTTACATCTAAATATTTAAGCCATATAAGCAAATATACTTCGAATATTTTATCTAGTCAGAAACCAGACAAGAATCCCTCCATAATAAAGTTCATTTTGAGAATGCAGTTTAGACAAGAAAAGAAACAATTATTTCAAAGTTTCAACATGTAATCGAAGGTTAATCAAAACCAAAACCACATACATTTCAAAGGATACTCTTGGGGAAAAATGCATATGAAAGTCTCTGATATATTTCTAGAAATCAGACGAATAGTTTGATATTTGTAATTGTACGTGTA
Organism: Saccostrea echinata; assembly: GCF_033153115.1. Lineage (NCBI taxonomy): Eukaryota > Metazoa > Mollusca > Bivalvia > Ostreida > Ostreidae > Saccostrea > Saccostrea echinata. Next base: position 5,135,350 of record NW_026889765.1, read on the forward strand.
TTTTTTTTTAATGTGATATTTACATCCTTGCTACTGTTCATTGTTTTTGTCTCTGTTCTACGCGCATGCTATGTTTGCTTCTTTAAGCGTATTCCTTTTCCTTGTTAAAATAACTTTTTGTGTGTGCATGCGATTTATACTTCCTTAGCTTGTTCATGCTTCTTGTTTAGGTCTCAGTTTTGTGCGCATGTGATGTTTACTTCGAATTCCATGTTTGTGTCTCGCTTTATATTTGAAAATAACTTTAGGGGTGTGGAATTCTCTTCAAGAAAATTATCTTCATATTTTGAGTGTGTTAATTTCCCAAACTGCTACATGCCAAAAACATAATAATAGTTATCTAGAGTAATAAAGGTCCTCTCAGGGAGGCATAGATAGAGTTTACTTGTGTTTACATGGTTAAGCAAATGAATATCTATTATGGTAGATAAAAACATTAGATATTATCAATTTTCTTTTCATAAGATCTTTCTTAATTGTATGAATGTCTTTGCTCAAAAAATAAAGGCTGTTGACAAAATACAAAGTCTGATACTGCTTTAGATTAAAACCACTTCTGTAGTGCAAAAAAGAGAGTGGTTATTAAATAAATACAGTTGTAACACCACGGCTTGTTTAAAGTCTGTGCGTTGATGAAGGTTTCCCTGAAACGCCTTCACTACTTCTGAAATAACAGTGTATCCGACGAAGTATGAAAAAAGTGAAAGAAGATTTTCAATCAAAATTTATCAGTTTTTAATGCTTAGAAGACTGAAACTTGTAGCGTGAAAAGTTTCAGCGGTGTATTTAACCGATTTTATCAAGTTATTTACCCTAATAGTATGTGTATTGACTTTTTATACACAATCCGTTGGATAAAGGAGAGGTCCCTCAAGAACTTAAACTTTTTTCAGCTAGTTCTGAAAAACTAATAAAAGACATGATTATTTTCCTGAACAAAAAACATCAAAATGTAATACAATAAACGTAAAACGTCTTACAAAATAAATGTAGGGTGTCTACAGAACGTACGCAGCTCAGTTTTTAATTTTATTTTAGGAGTTGTCTTGTCCAAATCATTAAAACAACACATATCTTTCGTTTTTTAATTGATTAAAAAATTATTTGCTTAATTACAACAAATCTATATGTCTATTATCGAGAATTGCATTGTTGCATGCGTATGAAAACTTAAATTAACATCGCTTGATCATTATGGAAAATGTGATGTTCTAGCATGTATATAGAAGTGAGCATCACAAATAAATTCAAAATTAAGTAATGTTGAATGAAGTTATAAATTATGTTTATATCTTACATTTAAAATCTTTTCAGTTTGGGGTGGGGTTGAGGGGCACAACTTAACAAATTTAGGAGAAAGACACAACCAAGCAATTCCTTGACAAGCAAAAAATAATTAAGCACAGTCATAATTAATGTACCTATGTTACATGTGCCTAAGGTATTTGTTAACATAATTGTTAGGAGTCCGGGTTCGTACAGGCCGGATAAAATCACAAGGATTGTTATATCTCTAATTCTATTTTCATCCAAAAATTCTTCGATCTTAATACAAAAAAATAGACTGTCTTCATTTTTTCCTAAGACCTAGGACATATTTCTAGTTGTTTTGAGATTAAAAAAGCTCTTTTAAAGATTATCATACGTTACCCCTGTATGAGAGCTTTATGAAAGAGCTATGGTGCAATCTTAAGATAAATTTTAGTCTAAAGACAGATCTTAGTCATAAGATAGCTTTGTGAATCAGGCCCCTGATCTAATGGAAACATTCAAATATACGTAGACGTGCTTCATTGCTAAAGAAGAAAAGTAAATGTACACGGGAGCGCGCATATTTAATTTGTAATTTTCACGTACATGAACGTGTACACGTTGGTTTGCTAAAAATCTATCTTATTACTCATACATTATATTGTTGGAATATGATATAATTAATAACCATCTTCAGTAAAGATTTGCACTTTTATTGAGGGAGATTACCATGCATGAACACAGATATCTTGGAATGTGTTAGCCATATAAAAAAAACTGTCTTTGAAAATATTAGAACTATTTTCGGGAACTCAGGTACGATTCTGATGAATGGTTTCCATAGCAATTTATCCGAGAGTAGAATACAAAGACAATTTTGATAATTTTCATATTTACCAAAACGTCCATGGGGTTATCATGAAAAAGTTTTTTTTTTTTTTTTTTTTTTTTTTTTTTTTTTTTTTTTTTTTTTTTTTTTTGGTCACGATTCATGCATTCTGGTTTTCTTAAGCTGTTTGAGACATAGCACCAGGAAACCATTATATGTTTCTGAATTCAAACCAACAGAAACTAGGATATGAATGTCTTCTTACATAGATGGAGAGATTTAGAATGTGCAAAATGAACCTAACTATGATAATTGAAAAAGGAACAAATCTTTGCAAATCTCTACAGAAAATGGTTCATAATTCATTATATTCCAAGAAAACAATGTTCTAATTTAATATCCACTGGATATTGGCAATTTATTTGATCTCTCTTTAACGCACATACTGTCACATATGTTTATAAAACTTAGAAAAGCCAAGACATAATTAAAATGTGTAATTCCATGTGTCTTCGCTTAAAAGAGTGGAAGAAAGAATTTTTCGCAGAGCGTCATGATAACACATCGAAATTTATAAAACATTACCCCTGCTGTTATACACAGTTAGATGTGCATGTATCTGAAGATACTTCTCTTTTTTAGGATGTTAAGTGCAAATCAAAGTGAATGAATTTGTAATAAGCTACGAGGGTTGTTAAAAAAATAATTGAGACATTTACTTTCACTCCATAAAGAAATAATGAGATAAGTTTATGAATATTCATCAACATTTTATCAAGAATAATTAAAACAAATGTGCAAAATTTCTTTTTTTAATGAGATAATTAGATAAGTCCCGGTGAAAGAATAAACTTGCATATGTGTATTGAACTGAAGCAGCATCGCTACGTCATATTAACGTCACTCCAGCCGTAGATCTTTTCTCGTGTAAACACGACCAGGCATCTTTAACTATTCTTTCTCGTCATCACATATAACATCCTAGAAATCAAACTCCCCCTTTTCTTAAACGACTTTTTAAAAAAAAAAATTAAAATTAAATGAATTTTGTGGTGTTGCTACCCCAATGTAAAATTATATGAAGTGTCTTATATATTAATACAGGTTGACTTATCATCATGCAGTACCGATTTTTCACCGCGGGTCGCCGTTATTCGGTTCTTAATACTTTATGGTTGTCCGGAGTCTTTGTTCTTACTCTGGTTGACTTATATACTTATATATATATATATATATATATATATATATATATATATATATATATATATATATATATATATATATATATATATATATATATATATATATATATATATATATATATATTTATTTATTTATTTATTTATTTATGAAATGAATTTAATTTTTGAAGATTCATGAGGACATGAACTACGACGCTTCACGCCGGCATATTTCATGAAGCGCAGTAGCGCTTCATGATAAATATGCCGGCGTGAAGCGTTGTAGTTCATGTACCTCATGAATTTTTAAAAATTAAATTCATTTCTTATATTTACATTATTTTTCTGATGATATGTCTCATATAACGCCATTCAACTGTCAATTTTAAAGCAAAAGAGTTTGCACTATAGTTTTGACGTCAAATGAGGTATTATGACGTAACAATGGAGATATTCATGCCCATTCATGGTAGTTCATGAGAAAATGAACTGTATTCTATTTCGTAAAGAATCATAGGGGAAATTTATTGGAAATGTAAATATATATATACATGTATATATTATATATATGGTCGATGCGCCTCCTTGACGTCAAATTTCATTTTGTTGTCTTATTCAGATTTGTAAATCGTGCCTAATTTTTTTATGATCTCCGTATTTCTGATCGAAATTCAATCAAACTTGCACAGAATTAAGTCAAAATAAAATTGAAAGATTATATTCATAATTTATTTTCTCTCTTACTAAGGGTCCAACAGGAGTTTGAACGTAGGTGTTACATATTTTCAATATCTGATTTCGTGACTGCGCCGGTAACCCCTACCATTCAAACATTAATATACCATTGAAAAGACAAAGCAAACTATTTGTAAAATATTCTTTGCTTTTATTATTTCTTAGTATTTTTCAAACATATATGCCAATTTTCTTCAAAAGGGGCGTTCATTAGAAAAAATAATAAACAAAATGTCTCAGTAAGTTCCAAACAGCCCTCGTATGCTTAGTAATAGTTTATTGAGGTAAATACAGTTGAATTAATTGTAGCTTTCGAGATGTATACCTTTAATTTTTTCTTTCATGATTTTTATTTCTCACTTGGGAGTGAACATGTCTGCTTCGGTGATAGATGACGCTGGAACACCGAAGGAAGGTCTTGACATCTGAGTCATGTCTGTGCTTGTAAGTATATTATTCACAAGGAACGGCACTTAAAGAAAGGAAATAGCCTATGTCTGGCATGCTGTTTTTAGAACTGTGTTGCTTCTTGCAAAGTTTGTTGAGACAACTGAAGCTTGTTATCGAGAACGCTCTCTAACTTAGCCTGATTCCCGAGGCCTTTCCAAGAGAAAGCCGTCTCGGCGAAATTTGACTGAAGTGACTTTGAATCAATCCGCGAGGAACTGAGCCTACATATATGTAGCGATGATTTGGTAATTGGCGGGACGGGAATTGGTTCCATGGTATACATAATAATACATATAAGCAGAAGAATAGTGCTTTTTGTTGACGCATCTTTGGAGATTTCACTTTGCAATTGGACATTGTTATGTGCACTTTTTCTCCCACCATAGATTGTTGTTCTTTATTATCTTCGTAAAGTTTCTTTATTTGCTTGTTATTTGATCCCCAAGTCTTGTAATTGTTTTAATTGTACATTAGTCCAATTCGCAAAATTAGAGGATTCATTGATTGATTTATTGATTGTTCTTTAACTCCCCATTCGAGAATGTTTCACACATATAGAGACGTCACAGTATGCCGGTGATAGGCTTTAAATTTAGACCTATACTCGGCACTCAAGGCCATTGAGCAATGAGGTTCTTATCGTACCGACACGAAACCTCGGTTTTAAGGACTCTTCCGAAAGACCGGTGATTTTCACTCCTTTTGCCGGGCACTTGGCGAAAAACTACCTATGTTTACCTGTTAAGTTTGACGCGGCGCGGCGAACGAGATTCGAGCCCGGGCCCCCCGATCACGAAGCGAGCGCCATCCCAGTAGGCTACCATGACCGCGTAAGATTAGAAGAATCTGTAGAGTTCTTCGTCCAGCGTGTTTACGCCAGAGTTCAAAGCTAATAAAAAAAATTTCAGCCGTAGAAACACAAAAGAAACGGCTAGAAATCAAACAAGGAATGTTTTGAAAGCATGCACCAACAATGAATTTGATATATGCAATTACGTCACAAAGGATACTTTAGTAGGCTAGATTATGTACCATAAAGGGTGAAGAGGGACTGAAGGGATATAACTAAGTTGTTAGAATATACAAAAATTAAGTCATTTGAATGAAACATAAAAAAGAAATAAATGATATATAAACCTAAATTATACACATATTTTTTTTTTTTCAAATTTCAATAGATTTACATTGAATTTACTAGTTCCAGAATAATTTCAAAATTCCTATCAATGATGAAATAATGTTTAATATAAAAACGTGATTCGGAGATTCCTGATTTACTCAATGTGCAGCAGTACAATGCAATTTGAAGTCAAATTTGTTTTAAAGAATTCTTGAAGTCCAAATAGTTTTGATTACGGAGATTTTATTTTACATGCACATCAAACAATATTTTAAATACTAAATATCTATAAATTCTCTCTATTTTTTGGTTTTCCTCATGAAAAAAAATTCAAAATGTTTTAAGCCTTTGGCAAAGACAGTCAGCACTTTTTTTATACACCACACGTCTGAATTTCCAGCAATTTCTAAAGTAAAAACTTTATGTGATCCGAAATAAATACTCAAGACGACTCATCTTAAATCAAAATATTGAAACCGTGGGGGATAATCGTTTATTCAGGAACTTCATAATGATGGCTTAGTAGCTATTCATTCATTGGCCATTTAATTTCCTATTTCTCTTTTTGTTGTGGTAATTTACATTGTTCTGCGACGAATTTATAAAGAAATGGAGAGCCTCAAGTCGCAAAACGTGCATTAGTGTTATCAAGTATGCATTCTGATACCAAAGAATTCTGGCCAAAGGAGACTTACTGAGTTATTCTTTTTAAGTAACAAGAATAAAACCATTCATTGAATATTTAATAATATTTTCAGAAAGTTTTTTTTTTTTTTTTTTTTTTTTTTTTTTTTTTTTTTTGATAATAAAAAATAAGAAATGAGAAATTACCTAGTTCATGTGATTATCTTTTTCATACCTGTGGCCAGCGTTTCTACAGATGCCAGATTTTTCCTTTAGTTCCTCTCATTTTTTCTAAATTAATTAAAAATATCACAATTGATAATAAATTCTTTAAAAAAAATTGACAGACGCACAATAAATAAAATAAAAAATAAATAAAGGTTGTCAAACTACACTGCAATTCGATAATGATTCTTAATAAGATACCTTATGACTATGAATTTTGTGTGCTTTTCCTAAGAGAAATAAGAGCTTTTCTTTCATTGTTATATTTTGTCTTAAGTCTTTCAAAGTCCCTAAAAGTGAATTAAAATTTTAGCACGAGGCCCCTGAGAATACACTTTACTTTACTTTAAGGATATATTGGTCTCCAATGTGCGTGTTCTATGTGGCATTCGCTAAGCTTTCCCATGATGATATCACATTTGCACTTTTTCTGGAATTTACAAAATACCTTAACCTTGTTACTTTTTCAACATGATCTCCTGCAGCCCAGGTAAATAGAATGGTTTATGCCTGGTCACCACGGATGTTTAGGCAAATCTGAAATGAATCTGTTTTTGACGTGATAAAGAGATCAATAAGCATTTACTTATAAATATGAATAGTTAATCACCTCGGTCGAAGGTACATGTACTTCGTAAATGAACAGTTCGTCAGATATATAAAGAATATTATATACTGAGCTCGATATAATATGTCAAACCAGTGGATGTGGAACATAAATTGTAGTATTCTATTATCAAAATAATATTTGATTTGTGAATTCAAATCAGGTCATTTATGAATGTCTCGTGCAAGTATTTGACTTTGAGTTTTGATCATTTAAAAAAGGGAAATTTTCAGTACATGAAGTGTTTTACTTTTTTTGTACACCGGTTTCATACGTGATTTGGTTTTGGGATAAATCGTAACCTAGGCAAAAACACAAAACGCTTAGAGTATAGAAGGTGGAATCAGATTCCTGGGAGGGGTAAGTATCCCAAAAATGGCCAATCACACCCTTCTTCTTGAGCCCTCTGTGTTGATTAGGTGGACATAATACGACCCAAATTTAATTGCAACTATATGTTAAAAAAAAAAAAAACTTGTGTTCCACGATAGAACTTTTTGGGGAATCTGTAGAATTAAAAAGGCTGCTCCTGGAATTAAATGATCTTGTTTTCAGAATTCTTTTCTCCAAAAAAATAAACATGCTCATCAAAACAACCTAGAAAGAAACATCCATTTCATCACTTTATTTTTATGAAGTTCAATAGCCTCTAAATTAGCTATAAAACGTTGATTAACACGTGTAAAGGAAATTGAAAACATTTGAATGTTATGTAATCACATGCTTAAACTATACCATTCAGTTAACTGAAAGGTGAATAAATATTTACTGAAAGATGGCCTGATGGCAGAGCTTTGCAATTCCCTCATCTTTCCAAACCTTCCAGTGAACATTCAGTTGACTGAAGTGCATAATTTTATCCTAAATCACTTTTAAAAAAATATATCTTTCTGTCTTAATACATTGTTAATTTTGACAATCACAAATTGTCGTCCAACTGAGAACGTTTCTTTATATTTCCACTCCAATACTCAGCAGAAGAGAAAAAGTCACCAAAATGTCTAATTTCTGCAAGGGAAGCATGCACAATCCGCCGGTTCTGTAATGGAAGTGGAAGGACGTAGGCCTGGCAATACGATACCGTTTTCGTAACATTCATCTAGGACGATTTGTCGTGTCAGTAGACGCCCCTCTTTACAGCATTTGCAATCCTGAAAATCAAGCATACGAAGTGTCAATATTTGTTGGGAAACAAGTAGACCATATTGAAGAATAACACCTCAGATCATTTAAAAGTATATTTTCTGTAATTGGGACGACTTTCTTGTTGAAGATTGTCTTAAAGATGAAATTCAAGCAAATAAAATCTATAACTTGCGGGTGTACATTTAGAAAAATCAGGCTGATGTTGAAAATTATTGACTTTAATAGGAAATTCGATTATGGATTATCCACTTTTAGATCTTTTTAAGTAGAGTATAGTAGATCATTAAAAAGCTGGATTTTTCAATTCGTAGAGGAGAGTATATGTTTTCTCTCAAATGAGTACGAAAAAGATTGTATTATAGTTAGAGTTTTGTATCTGAAATTATGTAAAAACCTATTGCTTAAAAAAATATTTAAGGTATGTCACTCGTCTACTTCTGAAAAAAGTTTCGTCAGAACCTCTAACTTCAAAACTGTTTATTAAAATTTCATTTTTATAACATATTTCAATTAAACTATGTAAATTATACAATATTCACAAAATCATAAAGAAGCAAGTATCGAACTCTATACACAACATGTACGAACGAAGGAAACTCTGGTTGAAGTCTACACATTGTTCCAAGATTTTTTTTTTCATTACACTAGAAAATATTCCAAACTCCCAATAATTTTATTTGGCATAATTCTATGCAGTGCATAGCAACATGGTGGCTTAAGCATAGCAACAAACTTACTTGACAAAAATCTAAACAACGATTTAATGCATTTTCATAAAATAAATTATCATTTACATCCTCAGAATACATGATTTTTATGTGACATCATATTTTCGTCGCTTATACGGCTCGGATATTTCCGAATTTGTCGGAAAAATACGAGAAGTTCGGAATCTCGATCCCATTGCATGGGAAGTCTGCAAAGAAAGAGAATGTTTCTCTTTTAAAAAAGCTGAACTTACAAGACGCAGTAAACGCAGGCTAAAGGAGTATACAGAAAAGTGTAACGTTTTAAGCAGAATTCAAAACAAAACTTTGAGAGGTGTATAAGCAGTGGCTGCAGCGTTTATGTTGACATCCTTCACAAACTATCACGTTTCACGAACGATTCATGATTAACGCACAATTAAATCCATTATGAACGATCCTTTACTCACACGTTTTTACATGTTACGATACCTAACGCACACGCACAATTTTTCAGGCAAGATTGTCAGAAATATTCAAGAATGACACCCCCCCCCCCACCAGATTTCGAGTCATGCTACATGAGTAGTTTTCTAAATATACATCTCAAGAAATGCTTTTGCTAGTATAACTCTTGTCAGGAGTGACATAACTTAAAAATATTAAACTTATTGCTGGAAATATTTTTTTGTCTTTTCCTTGGAAATGAAATATACCAAAAATCCTTTTTTTTTTCATGCAGTTGGCTTCCCGCCATTCTTTTTTTTTTCTTATGTGTTGTTTTAATTAAATACTAGATTTTCGTTTTTCAGATTTGTGTTCTGTTTTGGATATTTCTATTATTTACTGGATACCCCCTCCCCCTTTTACCCCAATTTCCACGCTAAAGAAAATGAGTACAATACCTTTTTAAGATCTGGGAACGTGCTGACATTTGGTTCTGCTTTAGATTGGCATACTCCCTCACACTCGTTGACGGAGGGCCTTGCCACACATTCCACAGTTTTCTGTACGCCATTGTACGTTACAGACATAGTTCTTGTAATGTCCATTTCTATCCTCTTTGTGTTGCATGAGTCATGTGCTTGGGGTCTTCTAAAAGCACCAAAACGAGACCCTGCGCTAGACCGGAAGCGGGATCCATCTGTAGACCGGAAGCACACCAAAAATCCGAGAAAAATGGACAGATGACAAGAAACCATGTCTTAAAACTGTAGCGTGATAGTAGTCAATATCAGTTATTATATTATTATTAATTGTCAGTGGAAAATTTTTAATGTAAAAAAAGAAAATCTTTTTTTTTCACGTATAATCCTTGTTTTTGCCCGAATTCGTTCTTTAAACAGAGTTTTCAATGAAATTAATTTCTTCCGGAGAAATCCAAAAAGTTTCAATCTACCTGATCACTGCTTAACCCACTTAGTACCATATATGTTTATACCTCTAAGAAAAGTCTGGAGATAACTAAAATTTATAGTTTCATGGGTCTTATAGGAGGAGAATAAAGGAATATTGATTTTTTTTTCTGCGAAACGTGATTCTATCGTTCGAAAGTTATGAAACATTACACCTAATGCGAAAAATCATCAGCTGTGCATGTAGACACTTATCTTCTTTAGTGCTAATCAAGGAAAATGAATTGGTTACAAACTATGTTATTCATAACTAATGGAAGCAAATCCAAATGAATTAATTGAAGCAATCAAAATGTATCAAAGACATTTTTTCTGAAGACTTATTTTGACTATGTCGGAAACGTTTTTCTACTTTTTAAACTGATAATGAAATTGATTTGATTCATATAGACTGCATTATTAAATCTAAATGTGTTGTGTTTTAGTATTAACTACTATTATATGCTTAGCTCTAGAAGGGTTTCAAAATTCCTATTAAAGACAAAAATAATATTTGACCTCAGGACGTAATGGCATTGACATTTATACACATAACTGGTTAAAAAAGATAAGTTTTTTTCTTAAGTCCAAAAGGTGATAATTACAAAATACTTTACTTTTACTTTATACATTCACGCAACAATATAGTAAATATATAAAGAACTTTCTAGCTTTTCCTCAGCGTTGTTAGAGTGTTTAAACAAATCAATGTTAGAGAACGTCAGTAAACACTCTCTTTATAGACCACGCATTTGAATTTCCAGGAAATCTAAAAGTAAAAACGTTATATGATACGAAATAAATACTCAAGAAGACTCATCTTAAACCAAATATTGAAACTGTGGGAGAAATGTCATCACTTCAGGAAGACATTTACAGCATAACTGTTCATTTACTGAAACATAATGTCTTTCGGCCATTCAATATCCTGTTTGTCTTTTAGTAACGACAATTCAGCTGGTTCTGCGACACGTTTAAAAAGAAAATTTGAATCTCAATTTGAAAAAAAAAATAAGTGCATTAACGTCATCAATCGTTCATTCTGATACCAAAGTACCCTGGCCAAAGGAAACGTATTCAGTGAGATAATTTTAAATTCATTGTAATAAGAATAAATCCATCATGGAATAATTTATAACATTGTCAGAAAGGTTTTTTTATAACAAAAAAAAGAGGGATTAGAGAATACTTATTCAAGGTTTTTTTTTTTTTTTCATGTCGTGATTAATGCTTTGCAGGTGTCTGAGGATTCTGTTAGATCCTTTTATTGATTTGCTTAAAATTTCAAAAATTGTGATTGATATTAAGTCCAGAAGAAATGACAAGAAATAAAGAAATATATATATATATATATATATATATATATATATATATATATATATATATATATATATATATATATATATATATATATATATATATATATATATATATATATATATATATATATATATATATATATATATATATATATATATATATATATATATATATATATATATATATATATATATATGTGTGTGTGTGTGTGTGTGTGTGTGGGTGTGTGTGAGGGTGTGTGTGTGTGTGTGTGTGTGTAAGTTTACAAACAAAACTGCACCTCAATACTGATTCGTATTAAGACATTTTGAACATTTGTGTGCTTTTCCATTGAAAAAAAAAGCTGGTCGATCATTTCACTTTCTCTAAAGTCTTTTAAAGTCTAAAAATTGAATTCATGTACAGGCATATTACTTTTGCACAAACGTTCTCCTTGAGTCCGAGAGAACACATTAATCTAAAGACAAAAAGGTCTATGATGTATGTGTTCTACTTCTAGACATTTGCTGACCTCTTTTATGATGATATAACATCTGCACTTTTTGTCTGGAATTTACAAAATATCCATATAAAATTTCCAATAAATAGGCTTATGATTGCTCGTCACGAATGTTTAAGAATCTTCGAGCGCCACTTTTCTGAAACAAATCTGTTTATCACCTTTTGGCTTGATAAAAATAATTCAAAATTTGTCTGTAAACAGACACATATATGAATAGTTTATCAAGCATGTTGATTTAATGCAAATGTACAGGTTTCGTAAAGAAAAGTACGTTAGATACATAAATGCTCTACTACTTAACAGAATATATGCTCTGTAACTAGATAGCTTTCTAAAACGTCAATATGATTAATTAATAATTTAAAGACAGCATAAAATTCGTATCTTCATTAATCATCTACAGAGAAAAAATCCTGTAGAGAAAAATATCTTATGAATAAACAAATTTCAAAAACAGCTTAAATTGAAAATCTTAGTCATAATTTATTTGAACATGAATTTATGTGAAAATTTCAGACATTGTCTTTGCCGATATATGTAGTAAACTTACACTTTTTATCTCGCTATTTTAAATGTTGTAGTTTGAGGTGTTTTTATATACAGGTCATTCATAAACCAGCACACTCTGGTTACAATTAAACTTTCATGGAAAAGACTTTTTCAAAAAAATAATAAAGTTTTAAAATGCTAATCCAGAGGAACGTGATATTTCACCTGCATTTCAAATTTATTGCAGAATTTAGGCAGATGTGTAAATAGAGAAAATGGAACAAATGTGTCAACATGATCAGTGCACTGTAAAAATATTCCGAGACCGGACGCGTTAAGATTTAGTTAGTGGACCAAAAGTTGTGAAACGTGTCGTAATTTTCCGTTACTTTCCGGTATACTATTACATCAATTTCTGAAGAATTCCCCAAACTTGCCACATATCCCCATCGTGATGAGTTTAAAATGTTGCTGTTACGTCCTTTACAGGGATTCTTCTCGCGGAGCATTTCCCTATTTACTCTTATTTATTGGTGCATCATTTCCATAAACATCTTCATCAATTCGTTCCATGAATGTTTTAAAATAAGTCTGCCGCCCCGCAACCAAAACAAAAGGAGACCTCAAACGTTTGTTATCAGCTTTTCAAACGGACAATTAAACTTATCCTAGGTAATCCGAAATTCCTCTGATCATTGTTTGATGTTGGTCATGTTTATCAAAACACGGAAGAGGGAGTTAAAAAGTAATTGCAGGGTGTTCAATTGATGAGACCATTAGACACGAAGCAGACATCCTTAATTACTGGGGAGTTTGTTTTCCGACGGTATCTATTTAACGAACAGAGTAAATAAATCGTTAGTTACAAACTAATCAGGAATTGTAGGGCAATTTAGGTCACCACTAAGAGGACATATTCTTTTGAATTAAATATAAGGCAATAAAGAAACTTCGATCTCTTTCGATAGTATCTGAAACAGGAAAATTTTAAGGTAATTTATAAGAACCACTTGCACTAAAAATAACACTATTATCAATTAATTACTAAAATGCATGAAAATGAGCACCGTCCGTTTCATATAAACAGAGAATTTGTCATAGAATAAATACTAAATCGCTATTTCCTTCAGTTGATAGCAAAAGTATTTTAGTAAATTTTGTTTGAGGCAATAATCACCCGGCTCGATTTGTCGACTAATCGCATAAAAATAATATTTCATTGTAATTGCAATTCAATGAATACTGTGACGAAAAAATTTCATATACTATCCAAACCAAGGCCATCTTTAAAAATTTATTGTTTGGTTGCCCTCTCCCAACCGACTTGCTAAAAGTGGCCCGGCTCAAACCTTTTTTTAATCTCCGGGAAACAATTATTTTTTTAATGCATTTCTGAAAATGGATTTTGAAAAATCAGCATTGATGTTGAAATTTTCTAGGAAAAGAAATTCCCACCTACATGTATCTACCGACCAAAGTTTTTTCATCCTCAATTGGAAGAGGGCAAACAAACATTATTTTAAAGTTGACCCTAAGATTCAAATTATATTATTTTTATAAAGAATTTCTGTTGTTTGTTATAGTTATTGAACAAATTAAAAATTTATCAATTTTATTCATTTATTTTATTTATTTATTTTATTTATTTATTTTATTTATTTATTTATTTAATTATTTACATGCATGTATATGTATGTGTGTACGTGTTACATAATATATCCCAAGTTTTTAATTGTTAACGTTCGAGTCTTTGTTTCTAAACCATTAAAAATACACCCGAGCACATTTCTACTTTACTCTTTGCATTGATGAAAATATGCAGAAATATTTGAACCTTTGAAAAAATTGCTTGATTTTAGATCCCCCTTGTTGTAGTACAAAATATCATATGTAGACGAATTTCAATCCATTAAGAATTTTTTCCCTTATGATACTTTTTTATCATATACTATGCACCAGGGCCCAATTTTACCACAGAAATAACTACTTACCCAAATTTTCACTAGACAGTGTGAAAAATTAGTTGTCAAAACTTTCCAAATTTGAATAAAATAGAGCCTTTGCCATTTTAAACTGATAAAAAGGAGAAATTAATTCGGCAAAGTAAGTTTTGAAATTAACATGTAGTCAACCCTTTTGGAAAACAGCTAGCCCTAAGCATATGAAGACAATCTTTGTTTACCAGAAGTTTGTTTTCAATTATCTTGTTTCAAACATTTCGCCTGGTAACAAATCTGGACAGAGTTAATGAGTCCACCCATGTTTGTGTGTCCATCTGCAAGGGGAATAAAAAAGGTAAGAAGTAAAACCCATAACAGAACTCTAAACAATGGCAACTCCTCTGCCAAACACTGACATGACGTGTAGGGGGTGTTATCTTTCACATTATGAAGAGAGAACCCACTGAACGAAGGACAGTAGATATATCTATTAATTCAGGATGGCTTCCTTTAGAAAGGTAAATAAAGTTACCTTGTTAAGGTGAAATTTTTCATAAATAAACACAATTTTAATACAGTAGATCTGAATATTTTTAAATTGAAAAGAAAATATTGATTTATATTCCTGTACGATAGTTTATAATGTATAAATGTTGATGTTTTTCAATATTGTTTATAGAGTCAATTTTATAATTATGCGTAAAGTCCAAAATCAAGTAGGCAGATAAAAATGAAATGAATATCACACAAAATCTTCTATAAAAATTGAGATTGTTCATAGGCTTTTAAAAGAACTTATGACTTAGACCAAAAATTAAGTTGATTGTAAAATCTTGCATAGTTAATTATTTCTGTTAAAAAGTGCTTGCTTAAAAAAATCTTACTAAATTGTTTTTGAAAAGAAAAATTAAATAAAATTAATGTAAAATTCAAAATTACATTAAAATCTTAGTCACAAAAGTTCTTTATTTTAGCTTAATTTTCAATTAAGAACAATTAAGAATTAAGAATTGAATACAACTTGTTCATTATCTATGAGATTATGTAGAATTTCAATCGTGAATTTTTGTCAAAGAAAAACCCAAAATGATTTTTTTTTAAATTGAGGATTTGGCAAAAAGAAAAAAAAAATCAAGTGGCGCAGTAGTTTGAAAGTTTGCTCCATATTTGCGGAGTAAGGAGTTAATCCTTACGTCGCGGGTTCGAATCCCACTGTGGGACGTGGAGACAGGTCCTTCGGATGAGACCGTATAAACCGATTTCCCGTATCACAATAGGCAGTAGGTTCTGGCACGAAAAAGATCACTCATTGCTCAATTGCCCTGAATGCCAAGTTTAGCTCTAAAAATGTCACTCCTTCACCGGCAAGTGGTGGTGTCTCAATATGATTGAAAAATTCACGAAAGGGACGTTAAAGAACAAACATATCATAAATCTCTTAATCCTGATGGGAGATTATAAAAGTCCCTTAGATTCACATAATATGTGCATGCATGCTTGTATCAAATAAAAAGACAAAATCGATATTAGGACATACATGTATATGATAAAGACTTTTGTGTATGCTATATTTTGCCAATTGTTTATGTGGATAGTTAACCTTTGATAATTGAGCTTTTTATAAATTATGAGCAAATGAGAATACCATCATTTAATTACATCGACGCTAAAACCTTTTAAAGTTAAATTTAGGTCAGTCAAAGTACACATAATTATTAAAGAATTTTGACACTTAGTATTTTTATAAGTGCTAACAGAAAGGTCACCATGTTACCTTGTAAACGATGAGCACAATAGTATATGTTATCACGTTATACAAGTATTTCAATTCTCATTTGAATTCTCAATTGGTTAGTCTGTATCGTTCTTTCGAGAAAACTTTAATATGATGTCCGTCATAGTCATTTAATATCGGGACGATGGAGCAGTTTTGTAAAATGTTAACATCTTTAAAAAAAAAAAAAAGACAATACACAGGATCAATATCTACTGTAGCATATATCGATATATCTTCCAGGATGGTGAAACATTTTTTGATTAAGATTATAAAGAAACAACATATTTTATCTAATCTAAATTACAGGTAGGTTAGAGGGCTTGAAAAATGTAAAATTAATATACTTAGGTCACCTTTACTCTCTTATCATTACGTACAGAATGCCTAACCTCGGTAATAAATTTTCTTTAAACATTTCTCAGTATCAATGTATTTTCCGCTATCGCTATAATCACAATGTAAATGAAGGAATGAAGGTCACTTATCAGTTGCGAATGTATTTATCATCAATTTATCCTTAACCTAGTTTGTAAGAAAATCTTGAAGAAATTTGTACAGATTAAGAAAAACAGATTAAACACTTCTGCTTGAAGTATATGTATATTTTAGAAGGAATGACTATAAGAATCAATATCATATGAGTTTTTTTAACTTATATTTTTTTAATTATCAGGTAACTGCTATTATCCTCTACATCGTGCTGCAATTTGTATTTCAATCTGGAGCCCAACTTTCGCTTACAGCATTATTCAGTGCAAAACGATCAACGGATGTAGATATCTGGTGGGTTTATGATGAGCTATATTTTTGATTCACATGTCGACTCGGTATATCCCTATGAACTCGAAATAAAACACACCACAGAGTCTGTCACATCTGTTTCATATTTGGATTTACTGACTAAAAACTACAAGGGCCAAATAAGAACTAAATTGTATTTCAAACGAGATTACTTTGGCCACTTAGTTAAATTTCCTTATTAATGTAGTAATATTTCTCCACTGGTATCACCTGTATATGGTGTTTACGTCTCACAAGTTATTCGATACACAAGAGCATATTCAGAGTACGATCAAGATTTAAACCGATGTAACCTC
Source organism: Saccostrea echinata (assembly GCF_033153115.1). Classification (NCBI taxonomy): domain Eukaryota; kingdom Metazoa; phylum Mollusca; class Bivalvia; order Ostreida; family Ostreidae; genus Saccostrea; species Saccostrea echinata. The sequence continues at coordinate 5,152,723 of NW_026889765.1, forward strand.
CTGACAGTTAAGTAGATGTTACAGGGATTTCAACAACCTTGTTTCAAAGCAGCATTTCGTAAATTCTTTGTTCGTAATAATAAACTTTAGCAAATCATTGGATCGTATTTTGACTGACTCATTTCATTCATATTGTCAGTACTTTGTTATTACTTATTTTGACAACCTTCTATTCTGTTTACCTAATAAATACATAGGACTTAGGGCTGGTGTTACAGGTCGACAAAGTATCTTTACTCCCACCACTGAATTTTCTGGGGGTCCGTGTTTTATAACCTGTTTACAGATTTGTTTGTAGGTTTCGATGATCACTCTGTGATCTTTATTAGGCAACATTATTAACACATTATTAGGCAACATCGAAAAAGTAGTCATTGTCTTGATTGAATACCAATTTGAAGTCCAAATGAGAACATTACGTATCAAATTAATAAAAGAAATCTAAATTTGGTATAGAGGACACTATGCATTGTTGCTCATTGCTACTGATTCTAAGCCCGTTTGATAGGAAATTAAGGTAGGTTTAAAAAATATATAAAAATATATAAAAACAGGTTCTATGCAACAAGAGGTTGTTGTCCTTCAGCAAGTTTTGCCTACACGTCTGTCAAGTATTGTAGGCGATCATTCAAAATCTGTGATAAATATTAACAGAAGCCATGTTATTCACTTCCTTGTGTGAAGGATCTTCTCTACATGTACAGTTGATATTTAAATCAATATGAACCGCATTTTTGAGAATTTTAGTTTGCTATTAAAATGTGCTATTTTTATTTATTTTTTTTTATGTAATTTGAACCTTTTTGATCAGTTTGACTAAAATTAAGTATTAAATTGTTCAAGAAGAAAGTCGTCTTTACAATGGAATGTATAGTATTATATAAGGAATCAATACCGTATAGAACTCTGCTTCAACCAAAGCTTTAAAATAGTTCCTTCATCACAAATATGAAAAACAGAAGTTTATAAATATAATTTTTTTTCCTGTCATTCAAATAGTTAATTACAATTTTGCAACAAAAATTTTCGACATCAAAGATGCAGCTCATATTGCTTTAAACATATATTAATAATGCCATTAGCTTTTAATTTCATATGAGAACCTTAACGTTGCATTCTCACTATGTACATTTGAGATCAATTTACACATTAATTCACGCAAGACGTATATTTCTCACTCATTTACACAGGGCATATCTGCCAATGTCTTGTATTAATTCATATCTAATTCTAATTCTAGGTATACAAATATTCTAATACTTTTACTTGTCCCTGAGGTAGTTATTTGTCTTCGAGATATTTGGATGTCTAACGTTATTGCAGACAGCAGGTACAGGGAATGGCCACAATTGAAAATAGTTTTTATGGTATGTATGTGTGATTTCTTCTATAATTACTCTACAAAATAAAAATTTTAAAAAAAATGATGATGGGGCTGATGATAATGATGATAAAAATATTGGAAATTTTGAAAAAGAATTTTTTTTTTTTTTTTGGCACTCAATTACATGTTACTCAAACGTTTTCCTTCATATCTTCTACTTACAATTAAAATTATATCTGAGTTTATTGCATAAGGGTAAAAATCAAATAAGTTAAAACCTAATAAGATAAATGGCATAACACAATACACAAAATATATGAGAAAATTTCAAATCCATAAACATCAACCTTTCTCAACAGGATAAAACAACTTTCAATTTTTAATAGACAATCTTTTAATATAAAAATATACCCATTCGTTTTACATAATGTTTATGAAACTCTTGTATTGATTTTGTTTTCATGCAATAAATTTGATAAAATTATACACATCGTAGCCTATTTTTTTTCATATTTCTTATACAATAAATAGATCATTTCAACGTTTCCATTTTGTCTTCATCATACATGTATGATTTTTTTCATTTACTTTGATAGGGCCTAATTATGTCTATAACGGATGCAATGGCGCTAACTTACCTTACAAGTGAAGCATTTCCAAAGCTGCCACCATTTTTAATACCTTCCATTCTTTGTGTTGGAATATCACCTATCATACCCCAGGAGCGAGTAAGTTCTGATGTACACTAATTTCATTCAAATATATTGCACAAAATCGAATTACACTAACATTCAAATAGCAAACATTTTGCATTAAATTAAATTAAATTTGTTAAATTAAGAAGGCACAGATTACTAGGTTTTCTCAGGGAAAAAAACGATTATTTTCCCAAACTGAATATAGACCCATGTGCCAAGTCAAAGTCAATATTTTATGGCAATAAGAATTTTAAAAGAACTTTTATTTACTACTTGTTTCTGATATTACACGTACAATTTTTTGTAATGTTTACAAAGTAAGATCGCAGATCTATAATACCTGGATATTTTATCAAGATGTAGTGCCAAGAACACATTAAAAACCATCCTTTTAAAACTCATATCCCACCTCTGATGTTTTTGGAGGTCCGTGTTTGCTCTGTTCTCGATTTGTATTGTTTAAATTGACTTTGGGCTTGAATACTGTTCGTTATCTCCATATTTCATTAGCTGATATTTTCATTAATTGTCTTATATTGTTAATAAAATATACATCAACATAAACATGTTTTGATATATTTTTTTCCTTGGAAGTTCCTCATGCTGTAAAAATACATTCATCTTTTTCAGACAAAAATGGACACTTGTTCGGGTTGGACTAAGCGAGGAGTCATTCCATTCATTCAAACGTTCCTTGTGATTGTCTTATCAACATTATGTGTGTTTAGCAACATACTTAGTATTAAGCAGGCATCTTTCTTCGGACTTTCTCTATTGGAAATAAATTTAATACGCTATATACCTTTGCAAAAATACATAGTGGGTGCAGATACAAATCAGGCACAAAATGCTAGGCTCTTGTATCGGGTTCTGCACATGACAGTAATTTTACTGACCACGTGGATAGGGTACAGTTATAGCACAGAAAGAGAGAACAGATTTATGTCATTCAACAACATTTCGAATGAAAATTCTTCATATTTTGTGTATACTGTATCAGTATTTGTGTTGTTACTGCAAATGGAATCATTTATACCGACTGTAACTACAAGAATTGCAATGTTATCAATATTGATTTGTTTTTGTGGCACTTTAACTGTAACCATCCTTGCATTGTATATAAATGTTCACAAAGACGACCTGGGATTGTTTGCTTCCATAAGTGCCTTCCATGTGTCTCATTCAGTTTATCACATAGGTCTGTACTCAGTGACTTGCGTTTCAGTGCTTTTGTTTTATTTTTCTAGTTTTTATAATATCCAGGAGGAGACAGAATCTCTTAATAGTAAGCTAACTATGACAATATATGACAATGTATTCGTTTGTCAAAATTTACTGCGAAAATCTCTTTCTAAAATTGCAAACTTGAGATTATTTGATGAAAGTAACATTCGAATATTCTTGTGTACAACAATGTATCAAGAATCAGCTCATGAAATGAGTAGACTTTTACGCAGCTTAAAAAATATTTCCAATTCCAAAAAAATCCAAAAAAGGAATATACATATTGAATCACACATTTTTCTCGATAATGGGGCTAGTGGGAGAGATGTCAAGGAATTTGGAATACAGCTTTTATGTCTAATAGAAGAAACATTTATGATGGAAGAAAGATATGGAATCATGATTCATACACCTTACGGGATAAAATTATCATGGACGGTACCGGGAGAAATGCCATTATTTTTACATTTGAAGGACAATAGCCTCGTGAAAGGAAAGAAAAGATGGAGTCAGGTCATGTATATGAGATATATTATGAGTTACAGGGCAAACTTTCATAAAATGTATCACAAAACCATACATCCATCCGGTTCCAACTTTAATGAGCTTTCCGACTTTGTTAATGTAAGTGTAGGTACTTCAATATATGAACAAGAAAAGCAGACAGACAAAGATATCTTAGATGTGAATGTACCTACGGTAACCTTTGAAACCTCCAGTAAAACATCATCATTCAGCGATCTGACCACAGTAACAAATCTGGAAGAACTTGAGAGTAGAAGGAAAGAATCTGAAAAAGAGTCAGACGCAATTGAAATTGATTTTCCAAACGATACCAAATCAGAGATAACCCTGCGAGTTCCCCGTTTGCATTTCAAAACAAAAAATAGGAGATCTTCATTCGACCACAGTTTTATCTCGTTAGAAAATCTTCAGGACAAGAATACTATAAACAACCTACAGTATGCGTATGATACAGATTTGCAAAATGGAGATTTACCGTACAATTTTTCTGGAGCGAAATTCCGCTCTTCTTCATTCAATGATATTGAGTTCGAATACCATAAACACCAAAGAAAGGATCAAAATAAAAAACACGCAAGTACTCTTGAGGACGAAAAATATCATGACTTTATTTTAGCAACAGATGCAGACATGGCTTTTGACGATGAAAGTGTTCTCAATCTTTTGGACACTATGGAAGAGGATGAAAAGATAGGAGGAGTTTGTGGTCGGACATTTCCAATTGGTATTCACAGACATCCAGTCGTTTGGCTACAGATGTTTGATTATGCAAAAGGTAAATGTTTTAGCATGCCTGATCTTTATGCAGACCATAGCATAATTGTCAGTTTTTAAAAGATTTTTATTATTTTTTTTTATTAATTGATTTATTCATTTATTTATAATTTATTTATTTTCTATTCATTTATATATTTTGATTTTGATTTTTAAAAAACAATATATTGAAGAGGAGTTTTATGATATAAGAATTGTTGACGATGAATTGATCGATTTAAGATAAAACAAAAATCTCAACAGAAATACTTTCATTTATTTTCCAAACATACAAAGTAAATACAGATTCGTGGTTGTCCATGAATGTTGATAGATATATCTCTTTTACAAAAACATAGCATTAAGCGGAACGGATACACAAGGATCATTAGTGCATGTACTAGTATTTACTTTTAATATGCACTTTCTCTTTAAATTCTGGTTAACCCAAGAGTACTTGTATCAATGTTAAATGACTTAAATGATTGAACGCTTTTTTGGTATAACTCCTAGACCTTTTTAATGCATGAAGATTGCTTTGACTCACAGTCCGCGCAGTGGTTAGAGCATTTGTTCAAGAGTCGCGGAGTAAGCAGATAGTCCTTACGTCGCGGGTTCGAATCCCACTGCAAGACCAGTTCTTCTGATGAAACCGTATAAACAAATAAACCAAGGTTTTGTGTCGCAGTAGGTGGTGGCATGAAAAAAGATCCCCCACTGCTCAAAGGCTGTAAATGCCGAGTATAGGTCTAAATTTTCAGCCCTCCACCAGCAAGGAGTGGTATCACAGTATGAGTGAAAAATTCTCGAAAAAACAAACAAAAACTTCAAAGACACATTTACTCTTAATTCATGAGAAGTAAAACTAATCTTCACTGTTTTTGTAAAATGGGAAAGAGTGGCTGAAAAAAAAATAAAACCATAGAACTCCGCTTGGATAATACGTTGGGGTATTTGGATAACTGTTTAATCATCTATCTTAACTTTCTAGATTTCTGGATGATCAAAAGTGCGCAGAACATCATCGGATCTGTTATGTGCTGTCCTGGATGTTTTAGTCTATATCGCTTTGAAGCTATTAGAGACGTCATTGAAACCTTTTCCGAACCTACAAAATCAATTCTGGATGTCTTTACTAAAGATAATGGTATGCCACAATTTATTCATTGTGTATGACTGTATTACTTGTAATTTCATATTTAAGATATTAATTCACAGCTACAAATATTTTTTTTTTCTTCTGTGGTTTTGGTAATTAAATAATACCATTTCAACTTTTGAATCGCCTCCAAACAAGCTATTTACTTACACAAGAAAATAAATAAATGGAATCCAATTAGCACATTAAGGCCTACTGTAAATTTACCAGAATACAACCTCTTAAATCTAAAAACAAAAAAAATGTTCAAATTTCATGAACTTTGTTTAGCATGATATTTTTATTGGTAGAGTTGTTATATGTATACCGAACAAGAATCATGCTTATCTTTGATCAAATTTTTTTACTAAAAAAAGCCTCAAGTCTATGATTTCTCACCTATCTCTAAAATATGTTATAAGTAAAAATGAAAGCTTTTATTTATGAATTATAAACAATGCTTCAGGGGAGGACCGATGGATGTGTACCTTAATGATGAAGGAAGGATGGAACCTAAGATATTCATATCATGGGAAAAATACAACGTTTTGTCCGGAGGAAACAGAGGAATTTATGAAGCAAAGAAGGCGCTGGCTTTTATCTGACTTTGCCAACGCTGCAGTGGTTGCGAGAAATTTACGTGAGTTTATGAGTAGTTTATACACTCCTTAAACAGTCTATTGGGAGATATTTACCTTTTTTCCTTGCCAATCGTCTAAGCGAATTTTTTTTTTTTAATTTATTTTCAAGTGTTTAAAGTTTAAATTGTTTCTAAGTGTAGAAAAGTGAACATCCTTTAAGCACTCTTTGCTATTTAACTCTTAATGAAATAAAATACTTAATAATAATTTTGTCTGCTGGCTTTTCATCGACCTATATTTGTTATTATGATAAGTATTTATCACACACACACACACCCTCACACACACACTCACACACACACATTCGATTTACAATACAAAGTCTGACAGGAATACACTTTATGTGACGTTTCATGGACACTAATAATTGCTTGTTACAATTAATAAAGGAAATGATGCGATTCCAAGGAAACTAATTTCAATAAAATAAGAAATAGTCGAAGAAAGATTAAATTTGAATATTTTTTTAATGACTTTCTTCCATTTTTTTAATAAAACATATATTATGTTGTTAGTTTTCCCAAAATATGATCTACATGATCACCTACAACTAGAGTATTACAGTAAAATCGCTAATTTTAATTTTAGTGGAATGGAAATAGCACGAAATGTTATAGTATCAAAGTCATAATCATAACTACATGTTATATAACTACATGTGACTCGATACTCAAGAGCATGCTCTATATACGAACCATTTCTAAATCTAGGCAAGCTATTGACAATGCAGTTGATGAAACAAGGATATCAACAGTCTCGTTTTAAATCATCATTTTACGAGTTCTATGGTCGATACAATGACCTTGCCAGCAAATATAATCTATCATTAAGTCGAATACTGACTGACGTTTTTCATACTAATTATTTGGGCATTATTTAAACACTGCATTGTCCACGGACTATTTCCGTTTGATAGATCATGAAAGTGAGCACACGGTGGGTGTGACTGGTCGACAGGGGATGCCCTCTACTCCATGGCACCTGATCTTTCCTCTCCTCTGATATTTTTAGATGTCCTTGTTTGCTCTGCTCCCAATCTGTGTTGTTTCCGTGGAATTTTGAGCTTGATTACTGTTCGTTATCTTCCTGTTTAATGTACAAAAGTTGCCCTAATATTCTGTAGTCTGAGCTCGTATATGTCTTCAAAAACGAAACCAAATTTCCACAAACCAGTATTTATTACTCAAAGCATGAAACTTTAACCCAACGAAAATAATTGATTGTACAGTATTTACATCATATTTTTACAGTTCTTAATGTATTTAAATATAGTGATATTCCTCATGAAATACAGAGAATTGTCTACTGTTTATAAATAACAAGCATTGAAGATCTTTTATCCATTTATCTCTCATTCATTTTGATCTTTAAGTATTTCAGCATTTAAATTAAGGTATTCAATTCATTTATTTCTTAAACACGGAAAAAAAACTTAATTTACAAAAAATATTGGAACTTCATTCTGCTTAATTAGATATATCTATATATTGTCTTCAGTTACGAGTATCATATTCCTAACTATACAAAGGAATTTAAATTTACAGCACAACTGATGAGAAACAGCACAGCCTTCACCTTGCTGTATACCTTGTATATACTACAGCTATTTGTTGTAATGGTCTTGTATCCTGGATCTACAATAATGATGCTTGCGCTAGGATTTGAACTTGTCACCAGCTGCCCACTTCTGGCTAATGCTGCTCTACTTTCCCTCGCCTGCCTGCTTTACTGTATTCTTCAAATAAGTTCTTGGGACACCCATAAAAAGCTGATAGTGAGCAAAATTCTAATTTTGCTTTTCGGCTTTCTGACTGTATATGTTTTTATTGCAACCAGCGTGCTTATTGTGGAGGATATTAGAGAAGGTAAGGAACCGTAGCTTTGACACATTTAATATTACTGACTTTTACCAGACGTTATTATAAAATAAGCTAATGTAATTTAAAAAAACATCTCGATGAGAGAAAGAGATGAGTAGCTGTTTGCATATCCATCATTGCCACTTATTTAATATTCCTTTCAGATATCCAGTTTGGGAAAATAACCCACATCGAAAACTTGGTATTGGTTGGAGTGGTAGTAGTGTATCTTTATTCATCTTTATTGCATCCTCTGGAGCTTCACTTGTTGTCCACAGGAATCGTATACCTTTTCTACCTCCCTTTATTGAATATTCTACTTCCGCTTTACGCTGTCTGCAATATCGTAGACCAGACTTGGGGAACCAGAGATGATGTAGGCCTTAGTGTTTACTTTTATAATACTTCAAGTCAGATCTGAACAACTAAAAGTCAATTGAATTATTTAAATGGTATCAATTTATTTTTTGCAATGTTAAATTTTATTTAGAAATGGTGCTTTGATGGGTAGCTTTCTCTTTTTAGTCCTCTACCGGTGAAACCGGAGGGGACTATAGGTTTCCTCTGAGTCTGTCCGTCCGTCTGTATGTCTGTCTAGCTGTCTGTCTGTCAGTCTGTCCCTCTATCTGTCTGTCAGTCTGTCCCACTTGATTTTCCGCACTTTTTTCAAAAGCTTGTAGATATTGAGCTGATATTTGGTATGTGAGTGTATCTTGATGAGTTACAGATCAAGTTTGCATTTCGTTCCCCTTCGATGATTTTTGACGGAATAACGACCTTTTCATTTTTTAGGGTTTTCCGCACTTTTTTTCTAAATGCTTGTAGATATTGGGCTGATTTTGGGGTATGTGACTTTACCTTGATGACTTATAAATCAAGTTTGCATTTCGTTCCACTTCATTGATTTTTGACGGACTTATGGGATTTTCAGTTTTTTTACGGGAACAGATTACACTTGCCGGTAGGGGACTAGTATTACTAATGCAATACTCTCAGAATGCTTGTTTAATTTGTTATTATCAATGTACACATACCACAGAAGTGCATAAACATAATATTTAAAGGAGAAACCTCAAATTATTCTTATGCAGAATTTTCCTTCTAAATACAGTTCATGTTAAATGATTTATTTGTGAGGCATATCTATGTCGAAGAAACCTTTTTATACAATGGAAAAGTTTCATTAACATGATGTTCTGTTGTGCAAACAGATTCTTTTATATGCCTTGGCATGTTATCATATTTCTCTTTACGAAACATCTTAAATACGTAAAGCTCGTAAGACAATAATTTACAGGTAAGACAAAAGAAATGAAAGAACTCAAATCATGAGTTCTATGTTAATATATCAAAATCGATGTCCATATCATATATAGGAGAGTAGCTCTCTGATTTTTTTTTCCAGAAACGTTAGACTCAGAAACAAGAATCCGACATTATTTTTTCATTATAAGTACGTTCAATGTACAGGAATCTGTGAAAACAGTACATGTAAAATATGATACATTTTATACGGCAAGATACAAATTGCTTCGTCAGTCCTTGACCTATCCCTATAACTTGTAAGATCTTTTGTTGGATTTATGAAGCTCCCAATATGAAAGCGAAAATTTTTAATTGTCGATATATATAGTCGGCCAATTATGTTACCACCAATTTCTCAACGCAGCCTCAAATTAAAAAGAGATTTTTGTGATAATTTCTTCATATTCCTATTCTATACTTGTTTATATTAAAGTCTGTTTACTGCTAAACTGCTTTTGATTCAAATTTTGCAACATACTGAACTATTTAATTTTCTTTCACAACTCACAATGAACGCATAATAGGACTTACTTATACAATGTATAAATACTGTTATGTGTATCCTCTTCTTTTGTCATAAATACTGTAAAACACGCTTATAATGAATTGAAGCTAACACGAAGTGATTTTCTTTCCCCTTGGCTTTAAAATATATTGTTAACTGAGCAGATATATAATGAACAAAATTGTGCGTCCCTAGCATTTCGTTATAAGCGTTTTTACTGTATAATGAATTCTGGGTGGATTGATATTTAGTGTTGATTTTTACAGCAAAAGGCATCTGTTCCGAAGATTTTACGGCTGCCAAAGTTTAAGAAGCGGAAGAAGAGAACTAGCATGAAATGTTTGTATCAATTCCACAGGTTCTTCAGCCAAAAAAATTTAATGAAGCTCTAAACAATGCTCAAAGAAGAGGTCTAATTCCAAAATAGTTTTATGCAGTTTGAGTTATCTGCCCTTTGTTGTAAAATAGAGTAAATGGGAATCTACTGTTAACGACGCAATTTGAAATAGATAAAGATATCCTTATCATTGTATTAGACCAGGATAAAGTAATTGAAACCATTATTTGCATCATGTTCTTTCTCTTTCCAATTAGAGTAAACACCAGCGATTTATGTTCAATAATAATTCATTTAAACATTTTCTTGGAGAAATATGGCATGCAGGTACATGTACCCTAGTATGAAAATGAAGAAGCTAACTTAATACATGTATATCCGGATCCCCCTTACATGATACAATTTTCTTCACGTCAAACCGTTCACGGTAGCTCAGTCGGTAGAGCGCTCGCTCCGTGATCGGGAGGTCATGAGTTCGAATCTCGGCTGCGACTGACATAAGTCGATAAAAAAAATGGGTAGTAACTGTTCCTTCGCCATGCGCTCGGCACTTTGAAGTGAAAGTTGCGGGTCCTTCGGATGAGGCGTTTGCACGATAAAGATCCCTCACTGCTCAATGGCCCTGAGTGCCGAGTAAAGGTCAAAATTTGAAGCCCTTCACCGGTATATGGTGAAGTCTCTGTATGAGTGAAAAATTCTCGAATGGGACGTTAAACAACGTACAATCAATCAATCAATCAATCTTCACATCAAAAAAAAAAAAAACTAAATTAGCATTTAGAAATTCCCTGTATATCTTTTCCTTCCTCTGTTCTTATCTCTTTACTAACAAACTATGACCTTCGTTATCTTGAGTTTATAGAGGAAAGTCAAAACTACAAAAAAGATTTTCTTATATATTTTGACTCTATTGTCTCAAATCCTCAGATATCTCGAAGTCCCTTTCTCGGTCCTATCAGATTGCATTTTTATTCTTATTTTTATCTCTTTGTAGTCCGGAGTAATTCTTACGAGAGTCTGAGTTCCTCTGCTATAGATCTACAAGATATCAGTGAGGACGAAACAACATTTTGGCAAAACCTTGTCAGTGAAAGCATCGGCGTTAACATAAACACTGGAATAACGCAAGAAGAGCGAAACACGGGTCTCCGATCTCTCCGGAACAAGACCTTGGCTGGATACCTGTCACTTAACTTGCTGTGGGTTGCGTTGCTGACTGGATTCTATGCATTTTTGACAAAGTATTTCACAGACAAACTGGTGTACGGAATCGTGGTGTTGTGCCTTCTTGGGATTTCAGCATTAGTCCAGTTGCTAGGAATGACTGTGTACAGGCTTAGCGATTGCTTTTCTCGTGTTGCACGTCTGATATCGTAGACAGCTGCAATTATCATTGCGTTAAGACATCTCAACTACAGATTTTGCACAAAAGCTATTCATGTTTTCTACTTTTAAGGACAGTCATTTTTACTCAGGCTAATTTGCGAAAAATGTCACTTTTTCCTTTTTTTTATTTATGGTGAATTTTCTCTGTTTTCGTAAGTCTCTTTATTAATACGATGTCAATTTGCCTACAATTAAATATTTTTTCATGTTGCTCCAAAGTTACACAACATACGTTTATACAAGGTGCCTATTTTGACAACATAACCAAAGTCTTATCATCAGGGTCTTTTTGTAAGGCCCTCTTTTATGTAATGAAAATGAATTTTCTATGTGTAGGTTTGAGAAATCACTTTCTGCACTTTGTACATAATTCATGTTAAAAACTGTTTGTACTGCTAATTGAAATAAAATAAAATCCAAAATGTATTTGGTGCACATATCTTTGTGAATATCGTGTTTTTCCCATATCTAAATTGTAAAACATCATTTACATGTAGGAAGAAAAATTAGACTCAAGTAAAGACTGTATCTTCTTTAAAAAATCGTCCCAGTAGCTCAGTCCGTAAAGCGCTTGGTCGTTTGATCAGCAGGTAGTGGGTTCAAACCCTCGCCGTGACTGACCTATGTCGATAAAAACTAGGTAGCAACTGTTCCTTCGCAAAGCGTTCGATACTTTGAAGTGAAATGTGCGGATCTTTTGGATTAGACTTTAAAAACCGAGGCCCTGTGTCACGGCAAGCGTTTGCCCGATTAAGATTCCTCACTGCTCAATGGCCTAGCTGAGTAGCAAGTAACTTGAAGCCCTTCACCAGTATATGGGGGCTTCTACTGGAGAAAAAAAAATTCTCGAACGAGACACAAAACAACATGATATCAATCAATCTTTTAAAAGAAAAATTAGACAATGCGAACCACTACCACAGAATACGGAAGCCGGTTGGTGCCAGGTAGAAAAAATATTTTATCTAGCGACTTAGCTGGCGGCCGCCAAATAATTATCTGGCGGCAGACAAATAAATAACTGGCGGCCGCCAAATAATTTTCTGGCGGCCGCCAGAAATTATATGGCGGCCGCCAAATAATTTTGGCAGCCCCCAGATAACTTTCTGGCGGCTGCCAGATAAGTTATCTGGCGGCCGCTAGATCTTTTTATTTGGCGGCAGCCAGAAAATTATTTGGGGGCCGCCAGATAAGTTTCTGGAGGCCGCCAGTTATTTATGTGGCGGCCGCACGATAAAATTTTTTTCTACCTGGCACTTACCGGCTTCCGTAACAGAACCACTACACTAGGAAAAAAGAAAAGAAAAAGAGTTGAGGCCGCATAATGGCTCCAAAGTTCTTCAAAGAACTTTAATGCAAGTATATGAAATCTTACAGGTACATTCAGTATGTTGCATGTAGCATCTGCTCAAATGAAAGCTCCAGGTTTTTTTCAGTCACGATTGAGCTATCAGTGACCATTTCGTACACTAAAGATTGTCAAAACATCATCGTATGTTATAACATTACAATTTGATTTAAAATTTGCATTTCCACAGTATCATTTCGTTATTCTGCATAAGATACAGTTGTAAGAGGTCATTAGATTGTATAGTATATTATACATGTACTTTGTTTGATTTTTATTTTAAATCTTGACCATATACTGTAGATTCCTTATTTTACGCGAGTACTTAATATCGCGAAATGGCACAAGGGCGTCAAATCGCGAGAACAATAATTCGCGAATGCGTGATTTTTTTAGGGATTGGTGTTTCTCGCGTAATTACGCGATAATTTATACCTCTCGTATATTTAGGAATCTACAGTAGTACGGCAGATTAGATAAGGGAAAAGGCACACAAGACCCTACGGTTGGGTATGACATCACATTTACAAAAGTTATTTCCCTTTGCAGGGTCAATCTGGGGTTAATCGGCGTCACCCACTGCTTTCCCTCTATAATATTTAAAAGATATGAAGCAGTCTTACAAAATTAAATCTGCGAGTATATGCTCATTACGTTTCTTTCACATCCCATATTCGTCTATCAAAACTTTGATACCGTATAAATGGAATTTTTAGCGAGACGCAAATTTAGCGGTTTTGTCTTAAAAATCAGTCTAAAGTGTCTAAAAGTCTTAAGATCAACCTTCAGTCAAAACGGAACCTCTTAATAATTTCGTCATCACTGTATGAATTCAGTGGATTCAACCTGTCTCTAAATAAACGCTGCCGCTTTAAACTTTTCCGAGATGCTTGATCGTGCACCAGCAAAAAAGCTGCCATTTTTTAAGTACCTCCGAGGTGACGTAAAATTACGTCGGTACGTACGACGCAACGTGACTTAAGGTATGTCACTCGTCAGTCTTTTAGAAAAGTTCAGTCAGAACCTCTTACTTAAAAACTATTTATTACAATTCAATCTTTATAACATATTTGAATTAAACAATGTAAAATGTTCAACATTAAATTTAAAAAACTCCTCAAAAATTTATAAAGAAGCAAGATTTATAAGGGACTATTTCTTGTGGTGAAAGGATATTTAGCAGAAAATTCTGCAAATCTACACATTCATTGAATTTAATATCTTAGAACTTTAGCCTCACATACTTTTACTCAGAGAATATTTTCTGTTATGATATGCCCGGAATATTAAATATAGGTCTCAATTTATATTTTTATAACAAAATTTACACCTTCGCTCAACAAACATTGCCAAGAAATGAAGATATATTAAAGAAGTCAAGATAAAATTTATACAGTTTTTTGCCAGAAAATCGCATATTTTGACGAATATTTCAAAATTTACATCACTGACCCTAACTTTTTCTTTCATTATTTTAAACTACTCGATACTTTTGACCGATCAGCACTTAAGTCGTAAAAAGTTTGATACAAAAAATATTCTATTGCCTATTTAGATTTTTAATACTCCAAATATGAGACTTTTTTAGTGCAAAAAGGTCACACAATAATTTACGCGTATTAATTTGCATGATTTGTTCAATGATAAATATTATTCAAACTATTTGCGTAAAGTAAGACTATGTTTATTGCCATGGTTACATCTGATAAAATATGATAACGGTTGAAGTGATTAACGAAAGAGTTACAATTTAAGTGCAAAAAGGTCAACTTAATTGTACCGTAGCTCAGTTAGATGCACACTGACCCCCCATTTCCTCTGCGATTTTGAGTCATACTATACGATTTTTAGCGAGAAGTAATTTTTGCGATTTAATGATGCCTAGAGAGACAACAGTATCTCCCAATGCAAAATGAATTGTTAGACTAAGTGATATTCAATTTTAGCGATCTCAATACCCTCGCTAAAAACACCAAAATTAAATCCTCGTTAAAATTCTACTTATACGGTATGCAAAACCAATACATGCACTTCAAAATTTTAAGGTGTTTTTTTTTTTTGGTGGTGCTAGATGTATTCTTAGCAGGTTTTTAATGAATGAACTGATAATTCTTTCTTTGGTCTCTCTACTTTAGCAAATGGGAAAAAATGATTCAGAAATAATCAAGAATCCGAAAGCATCCGAAAACGCAATTCGTTAGAATATAAATTTGAACAAATATTTTCATATGTCTAGCAGATCAAGTGCAGGATACACGTCAGACTTTTTCGGTTATTTTGACATTGACAAGCGAATACAAGAAACATGTCGAACCCAGATGCACTGTTTTATTTTTTCCCTCCATTTATTCCGAGATTGCAGACATTTTGTAGCACCACACTTTGTTGATTCAATCTTCAAGTTAATACAAGGACATCAGACCATCTTTGAATTCACAAAGCGTTGTCTACCATCGGCCCAAACATTCACCTTTGTCACTGACTCACGTACATGTATAACACAGTGATAAGCATGAGAAATAATGCATTTGTTTAAATTCATTATAATTATTAACTGTCTGTGTTTATGTTTGTCCTATAAAGTAAATATTAATAAACAGATCTCTAGAACTATTAATTTAATTTGAAATAATCCTTGAAAAATCATTTGTTTTACTTTATTTCAAAAATCTCAAGACGCGAGCCCTGTCTGAGAGAGGAACGAACGACAACTCTGCAAGGGAGATAGTAAACGATTTAAAAAAAAAATACCACAAGGCTAAACATTGTTCTGTATCTTTACATGCTCACTTTAGAATTTACTTTATCATTTCAACATACATGAAATCAAATGGGAAAGAGATGTACATGGGTGGCTAAGAAGTTTACACCACAATAATTCATCCATTATTTAACAGTACATGAACCACATAATAGCATAATACCAGGGTATATCACAACATCTTAATGAATCCGTCGAAATTTGTTAAACTTGTGTTTATTCTGTTTCAATGATGCGTTTCGAGCAATAATATATTTAAAATATGTCAAATATATAGTGGATCAACACCTTTTATTAATTATCTCCTAAGAACTGGGTACGGTAAGCCCAATAATCAGCCCTGTAAAATCTGCAAAAATTAAACGCAGGTTTACATTTTATCAAATGTATTAAGTTACTGTTGAGGTTTCCCTGTGTGTGAGATGGGTAACAATTGTTTCTCACCTCAAGCGCCCTCTCATTTATATAACGTTCAAAACCGGTCTTATATTCCGGAATACCCTTATTTCGGACATTTTCCTCCTCTTCAAGTCTATATTTCCATATGGCCGCATCCGAGTATGTATGCGAAACTTCACAGAAAGAACAGATATAATTAGATTTCTAGTATTAAAGAGAAAAAATGACCATACAAAAGTGCGGCCACATCTGTTTTTACAAAAAACTGCAGTTGAAAATGCTGCATTTTTGTATAGACGTCACTTTTTCTCCATAAATTAATAAATCTATACTTTTAAAGAAATTAATTGTTTAATTCTATATCTGAAGGATTTATTATCTGTTTATTGTCTTTTAAATTCAATTCTGCATTTGTAAAATTATTTAATACAATTTATGCAAATGAAAACCATATAAACCTTTCTCACTGGAATTTATTTTGGGACATTACATGTAAAGTAATGCATTGAAAAAATGACGTCACAAAGAGCAATCGTTGAGAATAAAAATTCTTCAGTCTTCGCAACTATGATAAATATTCAATCAGTATTTACGGTGTAAAAAAGTAATAACGACCTAAGTTTGGATGGCTAAGACGATAAATTTACAATAAATTAAAACGCGCGTCTCCTTCGTAGTGGACATTGACTTTATTCGACTGTTCAAGAAAAGATTTTTTTACCTTTTAATTGTAAATCATCAGCTTTCTTAAGTATGTTTTATTCGTTTTTAATTTATATATGTCTGGGATTCATAAATATCAAAAAGACAATAAGTAGTGATCGGGGCGGGGAAAGGGGGAGGGTGTTAGATTGGAAGCTTGACGTATAGCCGTCACTATTTGAACATTTTTTCCCCCCAAAACTTGTTATTCTTGCCACTTTATTGTTGCAGATTTTTTTTTATTGACAAAATTAATTATGTCAGAAAGGATTCTAGTACTAGTGTTTTATCGCATAATCAGGTATGACTAAACACTTCTAAATCTGCCACTGCCGACTTACATTTACTTATTGAAGGTCTGCAGCTGGGAATGGAAAAGTTCTTATTTACACTTATTAATTAAATATACATTTATCATGCTGATCGGAATATTGACGTCAGTGTTCAAGTAAATTCGGGTTTAATTCATAATTTATAAGTAAATTTTAGATAAGGAAAAAATTAATGATGTTGACAAACCAAGTTTGTAAGGCTTATAAACCTGTCAAGTGATGTACGTTTGCGGCATTTTCTACGAAAATTTAAATGAAACATACAATCAACCTTTTTTTATTGTCTATAGATAAAGATTATATGTTCCCAGTTTTGTAAGAAATACAAACACGATCATGCATAACTTGTGGACAAGACACCCCCTTTCCGCTCCATAATCGATGACTTAATTGGATTATTTTTTTTTTCAGAAAATATTTTCCTAATAAATCATTTTTAAGGAATTCCAAGTCTTGAAATAAAAAAAAAGTTACTCTGTAGATATTTAACTGTATAAAAACCGAATGTACATATTAACTACACTACATGTATATATTGTTAATCCTGAATTAAGCGAGTATTTCTAAAAGGATTTTATCCAGATTATCCATGGATAATACATTGAGTACATGTATGTCATGGGAAATATGTTCAGTATTCCAATGGATGTTCATCGGCCGGGTTGGAGGAAGGGGGGGGGGGGGGAGGAGGACCTGCCCAATATCACATTTGTGAAAACGGTGCACATTATCTCTGAAATTTAAAGTTTTCAACGTCCGTCTTTGATGTAATCTGTTCCAGAAAAAAATATTAAAAGTATTTTACTACAAGGAAAAAAATTTGATACGCGCACAATTTTAAAAGAAGTACGTTCTTGGCTTGTCTGTATGGGTGAATCAAGCTTTATTACTTGTCTGATGAAATCGTTTGTAAAAAAAATTATATTTTCCTACAAATTATTACACTCTTTCCATCTATCAAAGATACAAGTACGATGAATTGAAATAAAAGTTCAAAATTGTTTTCTGGAACACAAGGCAAGTTAAAGTAAATAGTTTCCGGTTCAGAGAATTTAAAGATTTAACGTAACATTAAAATTAGAAACGCCGTGATGATGTTATCACGTCAAAATTTGAAATTTTCAAGGAAAACTCTCCATTTATGGATTTCCTCTTAATGAATCATAGTGTTTTCCCCACTGTTAGTCAAGGTGCCATTATTTATTGTGATTTTTGTGCGTGTGTGGTTTTTTTTTTTTGGGGGGGGGGGGAGGGGGTGTTTTGTTTTGTTTTTTTTTGTTTTTGATGAGCTTGTTGGGACATGTAAAAGATAATACATAAAAACTTTAAAGGTTTGCTAAAATATAGTCATGATACATGAATTTAAATGGATATGTTGGTCAATAAACAGTTTAATTTTTAAATATGCTTTAATTAAGGAAGATATTTACACCTTACACCACGTACTTTTTGATTTCGTATGACACAAAAAGTAAACCTTGCAGTACAGTTAAGGGTACACAAAGGTGGCTGGGCAGGGCAAAACTTTACTACTAAAATAACAGTTCTTTCAATTACTTCAAAAATAAATTATTGGGGATTCTAAACTTTCAAAGACCTTTTAACTACATCAAGGCTTACAAGCTCATCTAGGTTTGTCGATAAGTACATCCCACACAATTCACTAATGGCAATCGTCATAAGAGGCGCCCTTAACTTAGATGCGATGCCAGCTGATTTATGATTTTATTCATAAAGTTTTTGTACATTCCTTAGTACAATGATACTGCCGTAGTTTTTTCTTCAGATTCATTGTAGGGCAATAGAAAGGTCTTAATAAATCGGTATATTGCAAGGGCATACTTTAATGAATCATAAAAAGCTTGACACATAAACTGAAGAAGTGTCGAGTTATTTGAAAAGTGCTGCAAACCTGATGAAATCTTGCAAATGAATTCTTTTTTTTTTACTATATTTAATGCAGTTGACAAGCAAAATATTGAACATGCGGTGTAACAAATGCAATTTTTACAATTATATAGAGGAATCTTTATATATGGTGTGTAGAACTTCCAAGTCCTTGTCAATTCTCATTTGGAAGTCACTTGAAATTACTTGGAAACTTGCTTTGATTTGTTGAATCACATTAGTTTTAGTCATTTGGAAGTATTTTGGAAGTCATTTGGAAGCAGCTTGGAGGTCACTTGGAAATTTCTAGAAAAAACATGAGTTTTAGTCATTCCAACAACTTTGAAGTATCTTGGAAGTCAGTTGAAGATCCATTTGCAAATTTTTTCCAATACTCCAAATAGTAACTTGGAAATTCCAGATGAGGAATTCCAAGTGATTAACAAGGAAATTCCAAAGCCATCTTAAAACTTCTATACACGGGAGGTTCGCAGCACTTTTCACGAACTAAAAAGAATGTTGAAATTATTTATAAATTAAACTTAGACTTTTATTTAACTTGCTTATGTCCTTGCAATATTGGGATTTATGTATAATATAAAGCACCTCAACTGTTCTGCGCTCCAATATCTCGTTTTCCTGTGGGGACGAATTGTATAGTTTCCCTTTAGTAATGATCTAAATCTTTAAAAAGCTTTTTAGAAAGACTAAACATGTGATCACATAACATTGAAAACGAAGTCACGGATTCACCATGAATTATAAAAGAAGGTTGATTGTGTTTAAAAAAGAGACCTAAGAGAAGGACAGTCAAATCTTCATTTCACAAGTATTGATCAATGTAACAGCGAACGCATCGAGATCTATCATAGGCATCATGTACGCATGGAGGAAATTCAGGCTGAAATCTACATGAAAAAGAATACAATGGATTCACGTATTATACATTACTCTTGCTGATTTACGTACTAACTTAAGTGTTTAAATAATTTAATATATTCTAGACTTTCTAACCTTATTCTGAATTAAGATGTTCCTTAGTGTTTTAAGTCTTGGGGAATTAGGAGAGATAACACTTGCAAGTAGACTTTTTATACCATTTTAAATTGTAATTTTCACTTGGTTAAAACTTCTTTCATTCATTTGGCACTTTCTATCCATTCATATATATTTCTTGTCGTTTATACATGTAAGTGATTTCCCGAAGTATTCATAGGTTTATTAAAAAGAACAGCGCATTTGATTTAGTTTTTTGGAGAAAATATTTGAATACTAATAATAATATTGAATATTATGAGGTATTTCCACATTCTTGTGAGAAGAAGATATCCTCACTTGACACTGTGACTTCTGCAGTTCTATTGATAAGAAAATTGAAATCATTTAACCAAAATTAGAAAGATAACTAGATGAATTATAATTGTCAGCAACGAGTAGGTCTTCCTGATGAGATAAGATCTTTCTGGGATAGTTTGCTTGACGAAAGAAGGAAGAACTACAGTATGGATGAAAGAAATTGGCACATTGATTCTTCAAAATATGTAAAGAAACAAATAAAAGAGCCAAATCTATTTCAAACTTTCTATTCATATTCACTTCCAGTATGACTGGAAGCGCTCAAAACGATTTTAGTTATAATTCCTAATTGAGCGTTCAGGATTCATCACGGAAAGTTTCAACCACAAATAAACATTTTTGACAACTTCCGGTTAGGAAGAATCATCTTCCGGTGGAAATGATATGAATAGAAACACTGTTTTTGCCACTTTTATAAACTTTTTTTTTTAATCTTCATTTTAAAACTTCTTTCGATGGACAATGGACGTGACGGCAACAAAAACTACATGATTGTATTCTCCTATGTCTCATCTAGGAATCACGATCTATCATCCTTGAAACTTCCAAGACTCAATCTTAAATTTTCTTTTTGAAAAAAGGCGGACAAAGTTCATTTTAAAAACATAGAATTGACCGTAAATCGCAACCAAATTAAATAAAAAAAAGTACACCCTTAGTTCAGATGATTTGCCAAGTAACATGAAAATCCTACGAGGCATTTTTGTGAAAATCGTCTGCACAAAATCCATAAGAAAAAAAATAGTTGAAAAGAAGCAGCATTATCAAAATTAGGTCTTTCGATGAGACGGGAGACCTAAATTAAAAATTCATTAAAAATACCTTAAATATCGTGATCATAGTTTGGATATATGAAATCTACGTTATAAAGGGTGCTGTAGTGAAATATGAAAAAACTCGGGATGTAATGAACCTCCTTAAGTATGCTTTATGACATACATAGAGAATAATACATACCCTTTTCCATATCACATCCTGTATCAGCCCGAGACACCAATATCAGCCAGAGGGCCGAATTCCAAGATCTGCAATATGCTTCACGATAGGGTCACGAGAATCTCTTGCTAGGGCTAGCCTATCCAGTTTTAGGTACAGATCTCCCTACAGAAAAAAACAATAGAGCAAATATGGTGGTTTTTATACGAGAAAATTGCTGCAAGTAATAGTTATATATAATATTGTTGCTTATGTGCAGATACCCGATGGGCGGGGTCAGAATGACACGACGGAGCGTAGCTCCCGCGTCATTATGACCAGGGTCATCGAGTATCAATTAAGAGATACCAAAATATCAATACCAAAAAATATTTTCAATACAAAGGTATTGAGAATATTTTTGGGGAAAATATGAAAAAAATAAATCAAAGCTCTTGTTTTACATTTGATAACGAAAGCCAGAAAGAGAGCCTAAAATGCAAGGTTTCAATTGATAATGATCGTCTAATGCTTCTTTCATAATTTTTTATCTCTTATCTGGTATATGTAGTGTGTGGCTCGGTTTTTGAAATGCTCTTTTTTCCGGATTAATCGAGAAGTATGAGTTTTGTACAGCTAATCCATACTTTTAATACATTTGGAGATATAGTTCATATACGCGTTTTGGATACCGGGTACATCTAGCTATAAGTACATCTGGGGTATATTAGATATTGTTTCAATAAATAACAATGAGTTATATAGAGTTATTCAGCACTGGAATGAACACACAATTAGAAGAAACTGTAATGCACACTGTCCGTCTTGAAAAATCCTGTTGTCACCCCTGCCATGAAATGGGTATTGGTTCGAGGTTATGGGATACACATAGGTCACAGGAAGGTAAGAAATTATGTCAATTTCTGAATTTTCTCAATTTTATGCAAATTTTCATAGATTGTTTCAGAAAACATATAGCACAAGTTTGCCTATCTACCAAATTTATATATTTCATACACTAGTATCAGATGCATCTTATGTATAAAATCTCAGATAGGCAAGCTTGTGCTCTGTGTTTCCTGAAGTGAAAAGTATCTCAAATTTGACAAAAATCTACCAGAATTGAGGGAATTCGGGTAAATTTCTTACTTCTGCACGCTTTTGTGGCCTCCTTGTAAGCTTTGAATCAAAATTAGTGCTGGTTTAAAAACAAGCATCATTGCAAGTTCTTAACTACAAACTATCACAGTTTTAACTGTGCTCTGATTTTTACATCAAATAAGGGGCCAGATTCGGCAATTACCATGGCATACCTTGTCCTTTACCAAACATAAGACTATCAAATACTTTTACCTAGTGATCTGAATGTCATGAAACAAAATAATGTGCCTACTCCCATGCCAATTATGTCAATGAAATTTGAAGTTGTTGACATTCAAATTTAGACATTGAAAGGATTTGAAATACCTACCAAACGTATAATTGTTGAGGGACGCTATTATACAAGCAAATCAGAAAATCAATAGCCAAAGCCAGATGTTTAATGATTTAGTTAAATTTTAATTAACTGTTCTTTGTTTGATATCATTATAAAATTGACATTTTATCCCAGGATGTAGGAAGTTAGTAACAGAAAGACAATAAAAATACGAGCCGGAAACAGAGTAACAGTAATGATTCATAAGTTACACAGAAAAACAATATCGTTTATACAAAGTGTAAAATTTTATATCCCTCAATTTTTTATGGTTATTTTTCTATTTGATAAAATGGACTCGAAATCGATTAAAAACCGATTAAAACAGCGATATAGCCGTTAGCTATAAAGAATGATTGCTTAATTTTGTTTCCAAAAGGATCACTTTTAAAAAAGATTAAAACGACAAAAGGTATGTAGGCTTTAAAATATTTCTCATGATTTAGTTTTAATCTCTTAAGAATACAACTCAATAAACAAATTCACACTTTTTTTTCTTAATAGCTCGATGTCTGTCTGAAACTTTCATAATACATGTACCACTTAAAAGTGTTTTATTATCTCTGTATTCATGAAATATTTGGAAAACCTCAACAACATTTTTTTGTGGTAAAATGGAACAAAGCGTTTTTATGGGGAGTGGTTGTTATTGTCAGTGTCTTTATAATTAAAGATTGCACCTATCTTTATATCAATTATACCTATCTTTCATTCATGGCATTTGTACCTATCTTCAAATCAATTGTACCTATCTTCAAATCATTTGTACCTATCTTCAAATGAATTAAAGATAGGTATAATTAAATTAAACCTATTTTAATTCATTTAGAGATAGGTACAATTGATTTGAAGATAGGTACAATTAATTTAAGATAGGTTCATACATTTGAATATATGTTTATTTGGCGTTCCATAGTTAAAGACATTCAAAGTCCTTATTTACAAAGGCAATTATATGCATATGTTAAAATATAGGTGTTTGAGCTGGTCAAACAGCATGAGTTGAATAATAAACTTAACAAAACCTATTAGAAACCTATGTTTTTACTACACTTAATGAGAATTATTATAAATATTAAATTTAATTGTATTAGTGAATCCAAAAATTTAAGCAAATGATATTCTTTCCTTTTTTCCGGGGGGAGGAGGGTATACATGTATTTCATAGTTGTGTATGTTAAGCTTTAAGGTTCATGGTAATTCATATTTAAACAAGTTGAAAATAGTGCATAAAATTTTCAACGAAAACATACAACGTAATAAGAAGTTATATATTGTAAAGTTATGCATTGTTACTACAAAAGTATGCAATTATTACTGCTGCAAAACTAGAAATGTATGTTCTAAGGGAAAGTGTACATGTAGCATGGGTCCACCAGTAAGGGTTATCATACGGCTTAATGAGGGCGCCCTTTGCCCGCCCGAAACAATTGCGTAACAACCCGTTTTTTGCATGGTTCTTTGTTTCTTGATAGAATAATTAATTTTCAGGTAGGACAGCAAGTCCATCTAATTATTTGAAGAGTTACACATTATATAGTGATTGATAAAATGGTACGGTGAGTAAACCATGCATCGGACACATACCTTGCTTCGGACAACTTCAAGCAATAAACTTTCATTGAACCTGAGTCTCCCCGTGTTTTTACTTGTTTCTGTCTTAAAGATGAAGAATTAAACTTTTTAATGATGTCGATTTTTATTTTCATGTTGTGATAAAAATACCACAAAAATGGCCTTGAAATTACGTCATATTTTGCATCATCAAAAGGGGAGTAACCAGAATTCACGCATCCACGCTCCGCCCACCGATGGCAACGAAAGTCACGTGGTTGCAGACTCCGACAAACTAACGTAAACAACATGGATGCGAGTTACAGAAATCGCACGGAAAAACTTTTCAATCGGCCTGTTTGCTCACGAATTTATACAGAAACGTTTGTCAAAATGTAAAATATGTTTCAGAGAGATTTCAATCACAAAATTTTAGTAAGTAGAAGTATAATTTTAACCTTTACCGATCTAGATCGGTACTGCATCCGACTTGAAGGTCAGTTCAGCTGTCTCCGAAATAGGACTATTTACTGTTCTGTTACGTATTGGATAGTAGATCAGGGAACGTTATTAATTTTCAATGTTTACAATAAAATTGACAACATTTGTTTGTTTGTTTTTTTATTTAGCATTAAAACCTCAACCGCCGAGAGACCCCCCCCCCCCCCCCAATATATTCCGTGTATACATCTTCATCGTTACTGACTAGATCTAATCAAGAAAGTGATATGCAGTGTATATGTGTTCCTCGATTTTGAAAGGTTGCTTTTGCTAGCGCTGATCCGGAAGGGACCCCTTGATATTTTCAGAACTGTCATATATTTGGACCACATCCCCCTGTTTGGATATAATTTTTTGTCTAAGAATTCTGAAATATGTAGCAACTCATTCATCACCACCCCTCTCTCCCAGATCCCTCAATCGTTTTGAATTGGACAAACTGATTATAGCTTATCATTATATTTTTATTTCTTTCATTTTTTTGTCCTCTCTGCACAGCACACTTAAGAGTTCTGATTCTGTGGTATTTTTATGCAATTAGAACATTCTGTCCCTAGATCTATAAATAAAAGAATTTGAATACTACAATTTGTAATAAATTTCTTAATATTTTAATAGGCCAAGATAAATTAATTGAATACTTTATGATTCTTCAACTGGATGTATTTTTCTCAAATGTTATGAAGTGAACAATAGAAATTTTTGTCAATATTATCTTTTATTAACCATTTTTCCTGGGGGTAAATGCAAGGTACCCTTGTTGAAAATGCATTGGGCATGCTCAAAATTTACACCTTCATACATTTTTTCTTAATGTCTAAAAAATAACCTGCTTAAGTTTATAAAGGGTCCTTAAAACTATAAATGGGATACAAACTTGAGTTAAAAATTCAGATATTATTTCACATAAATTTGAAGGGAAATAATCTTCCTGTGTTTGTACATTAGTACAAAATAAATTTTCAAGATTTTAGTCAAATAAAATTTATAGTTTAAAATAAACAAAGATATTCATTCTAAATCCAATGCAGGCCCCGGTCTGTTCTCAGTTTATGGTTCTAGGCATGGACTTTGATATATATTTCAGAAATCCTTAGAAGTTCTAGGGTATCATAAGTAGAAATTACAATGTAAAAGACTGTTTAATGATCAAAACAATCAGTGTACTTCACTAGTACACACAAACTTAAGGTTTAAGGAAAATGTTCACATATTGTTGTACAAATAAATTGCATTCAACAGTTCAGATTGCTAGGTTTGAAGAACAAACATAAGTCTTCCTCAGCATTGCATATTCCAAGAGGAATCAGAAATCAATTCTGTATTGATATCGTAGATGTCAATCCAAAGATACCCATGAAAAGATACAAGATGTTCAAAAATAAAGACAACGTTCAGGTATACAGAAAGTTTAATGATATTGTACATTTCATGTCAAATTCAAAAAAAAAAGTATTATTTTTCTTCTATCAAATTTCCCTAGGCAGTGATATACATTTATAGGGTCAGATGTTTGAATATTTAATTTTTATCAGTTGTTTCTCATTGTATGATCACATCACTGTATAAATCATTTACTTATATCAGTATGACATATATTTTTGGGAATTTCATCTACATGTATGACAGTGCTACACATTTCATGTTATTCATCACCTTTATGAACTATACACTTGCTTATGCTATTCAGCACATTGTGGATACCATAAGATTACATAAACAAACATGTATTATGCTAATGGAGTTCATTAGATAAGTGAAAAGTCTGCTTCTCCTGAAATCAGTGAAGTCAATGAAAGTCAATCACTCATCTTTAAACCTTAACATACGTGTAACATGCATAACGTCAACACATGCACATAGTCAATCACTGACACACCAAACATTGATGCTACACCTTTATTCCCAAATTGTGCCTTAGCCTAATCAGTGTTGATATACAATTATGGACTATTTACACAAAAATACCTAAAGTGACCGAGACAATTCTTTTGTCATTTGTATTGCCCCTTTTTTCTACATACAGTTGCATTGTTTTGATGTCAAAAAATCTAATAAATTTTCAATAATGTTTCATGTTGGTATAAATAATACACTATCACTGACATATACATTTTTTTTTACTGTTTTCTTCATGGCAAGTGGGCCTTGTTTTTCTCCTGCTGCTATGTTGAGTTGTAGACGATTACTTAGTCTGTTCTGTAGGTTCTCTCTGTTTTTGTTGTAGTTCTAAAACATGGTAAAATTAATCTAAAGATTCCTTAAAATGAAAAATAAAATTCTAAAGATCTATGCATATAACACAAATAAATTAAAGTAAAATATAACATTATCTAAAATGTGCTTTCTGATTAAATTAGAAAGAGATTTTAGAAGTATTGATATACTTCAAATATTACTTCAAGTACTGATTTACTTGGTATTTAACTGCATAAAAACATTGATGTCAAGAATAAGTGGCTTAAGAGATTTTGACGCATTGTGGAAACAGTTACTTTTCTTTTGCAAGTCCCTTTCTCCATGATCATTTGTACATTACATAACTAACTGGAAAACTAGGGTGTGGTGATGTTCCTTTTGTATATACATACATGTAGCCTGTTGACAATTCATTTGGACAGTCTGTTATGACACACGGGTGAAGATTCTTTTCTGTTTCCTTGTGTGCTCCATCATTGATCCTGAACATGCAATATTTTATTATAAATAATGCATTTGACTTGGAATTTTTTAAATGCTTTTAAAATTTTGATCTCATAAACAAATTTGTTGTTAACTATCCTCAGCAATTTCACAAAGACTAAATATCAATCGATAAGGTATAGTACAGAAATGACTATTCATCTGTGATTTTACTATGTCGAGTTTTCATGGTATATCTTCACTTGAATAAAAACATACTGGCTTTGTAACTAAGTTTCTTTATAACAGATACTTTTCTCAACATAATATCAGTAAACTTACCACTCTTCTCGATAATTCCAAAGAAGCCTTTCTTGATGACTGTGACCCATCTGGGGGAACTGGGCCTTGCTGTATACAGTCAGTATTTCATGGCCCATAAATGCTACAATTAATTTAGATTCCTAAAGCTATATACAATCACAAAATGTTTAAAAGATAAAGCATTGTAAAATTACCCACAAAAATGTTTGCAGCATTCTCATTTAATATCGAGAATTATATTCAGTTCACCGAGATTTATAGCTTTGAACGGTTGAGTCATCGTCTGAGCACGTTTGTAAATCACTATTGTACGTCATCTAACATAATCTAAACATTGCTCTCTTAAATTGCCAATTATATTATCACTAACTTTGACATTAATATACCCGAATATCTTATTTTTTAACAGACAGTTGTGTTTCGGTCTTCCATGACATGCCTTTATCAGCTGTTTATGCAACGTAAACACTTGCTTTTCCGTGTTTTGGACTTAGAAAATGAATAAATCTCACCTTGTGTATTCTTTCCGGGTACCTCGTATCATTATTACATCTATCCCATGCATAGGACCTCACAATTTTTCGTTGCACAGCGGATATGTTGCATTAAACGATGTCATCTCGCACCTCCGACATCTGTGTGTTGTCGGAGGTAATGGCGGACAAAGTTTCCGCGATTCTGATTGGCTGTGCGGAGATGGCAACTGCGTCACCCGTGACGACGTGGAAGCGTGAATTTTACGATTTTGCAATTTGTAGAGTTGTCGTTCTTTTAAATAGACGTCCACGGAACGGGTCGGACCTTGGTAAAATTTGCCAATGATTGATAATATTACAGAAAATTTTCAGAAATTTTACTTCAGTGTTTGTATAATATATTTTAGAGTTGTTTTTAACTAGTATGTTTATTTCGCCTTACATCGGACACAAATTAACCATGCATCGGACACTTTCCGATGCATGGGTAATCACTTCCATTTTCATGTAAAACCCAAATGACAGCTGTTTTTTACGGAAATAGAAAAAAGAAACTCTAAATTTTCAGTGAAAATCCAAATTATCGATATATGACGACTAGAAGTGGACTCAATTTATTTCTTTAAACTAGATGATTATAACCAACGAGACAAAGGCGCGAATTGCCATATTACTAGCATTATAAAGCCTTTCTAAGGCGATGTGATGCAACTAAAATCTCTTCATATTTGTGGATCGGTATAGTCATTCAAATTTAATTAGAAGCTTAATTTATAGATAAAAGATAAAAATGTTTCGATATCACTAATTTTAAAGCACCAAAATCAAGGTATGATATTTTTCTGGTTTAAATATCGTATGTCCGATGCATGGTTAATATTGTCCGATCCATGGTGAATTCTGACTTATTTCGAGAAAATCGGTTTTCAATGATATTTTCTCAATAAATAGGGCACGATTGTGTCAAAAATTTATGTTTTAACCACATACATGTACTACATGTTAAATTCCATTTTGATAATATTCGGTAGGTAGAGATATCGCTAGAACTTGATAAGTACGAGGGTGTCCGATGCATGGTGAATTCACCCTAAATCAGTTTACACCTCCCATTCAGAAAGACCCGTGCAGGCATCAGTGTTTTACCACGAGAAATTAAGGACCCTCTATACACTGATGAAAAATGTTTTTTGGACTTTGAGGAAATTATACAACATAAAGGAGGGTATTTTGAAATTAAGTGACTTATTTTTAATATAGGGAGCGTGCCTTTTTTATTCAGAAAAAATCTTCAAAGACAATGAAGTAATAGAAAAGAAAAATTGCCTTCGCTTATTCAAATGGATAAAATACATGCAAATAAAGTTTTCAAATACTCTACCTTGGTCTAAATAATGTTTAGAATACTTGGATTTATTTTAAATTATGTGATACAGTTCAGATTACAATTTATTCTACTTATATGTCAAATGGTGGGTCAGTCTAATTACAAAAAAGTACCCTGAAAATAAGGTGCAGTGTAGAGAGGGTCCTTAAGTTGAAATTAGTGGTCAGCAGATCTAGACAACTATGCAACACCATGCAGTATTCTGTAGGAGAATCCTCTTTGTGCGAAGCTTATTTATTATTGGATGGGGAACTAAAAGTTTTTTCTTTTTCTTTTCTTTTCTTTTATGGAAGTAATTCAATCTAGATACCGATGCGCGTAAATAAAACCAGAGGAAACAATCACATTGTCAATACGAGGGATGATCAAAACGTTCACGAACTATCTCCATATTTACAAAACAACAATTCAGATCAGAATGAAATTTGGCACACATGCCCTATAAAAAGCAGATGTTACGTAATGTTTTGCTCCATGTTTGTGACGTCACAAAATGAAAATGACGTCAATATGTAGATGACTTGTGACAAAAAAGGGTTGACTCAGTCGTACTCGAGCAACGAACAGCTGTAAAGTTTAACATATATCTTGGATATTCCTTTGCAGTAGGATATAATAATTTGTACAAGGTTTACGAAGCCAAATACTTTTCAGGAGTTCAATCATTAATTGGATTGATTTTTTTTAGTGAAGGAAGGGAGATGGTTAAAAATGATGTTTGTTTTGGTGCCCAGTGGAATTAAGCTGAGGAAGAGATATGTCCTTAGTTGAGCAATTTGTTATGAAAGATCGCCAAGTTACAGTTAGAAAATAGTTGAAAATCTTAAAAATAAAATAATTATCAAATCCCTAAAATATCGTTTACTTTAGACTTTAAACAAATCAGCTATATTTAAAAAAAAAACTTTATCCACAACTTTATCCATACTTTATCCACAGTAGATAAATGATGCGCCCAAGACAGAGGAGTCGGGTATGATGGTCGCCATGCTTATTCTGGGAAAAGATATCCTTATTCACCCATCCTATTGCCTAGATTTGGCCATTTGTGACAAACGGATTATTCTTGTTATAAAAAATAACTTGCCTGGTAAGAAATATAAGACTTAAAAATCTTTTAGCTTCTGTGATCAGAACGCTACGGAGCATGTCACGTGACCGCCTGGATCACCTGATTCGCGTATGGGCAGGACGGCGGCAGATGTGCATTAAAATCAGAGAGGACTACTTTAATAAATAATGAAACCTAATTTTATTTCTTTTATGGAAGTAATTCAATTATAGTTCGCCAACTTTTTGATCACCCCTCGTACAAACATTTCAAGTATACAGGCATTTACGTTCAAATATCATTCCTAGAATTCAACTTTTCTCTGACCACATTGGGCTTGATACAACACAGAGTTAGTCCCAAATCATGTCTTTATTATGAAAAAACAACATTAATAATGCTAAAAATTAATTAATTTAAAATCTTGGATATCATATGACATTTCTACACAATTCATGAGAATAACCGTAAAACATATGTGCAATAAAAATGACCTCCCAGTATGTGACTATTACATGACATATATTATATAGATTAGATTACTATTAGATAAAGCGCATTATGTAAAGTTACAGTGTTAGATAAACTAGATGAAATAAACATGATACTTAACTAAAGGGGCTTGGACACAGATTTGAAGTGAATATTTTCTAAAATTTTCAGCATTATAATATTTTGACTTATATGTTGCTAGAGCATTTCACCCGAGATTTAATAAAACCGTGTTTAGAAACTTCTTTTATCTGGAAATTATTAAAACTACGAATTTCGGGACACGTTTAATTGACACATATCCTTGCACTTTCACGAAGTAAACTTTATCCTTAACACATTAAAAAACGTAGAAATTTTGTTGTGTATTAATGAAAAATATTAGAACTATAATCCAGAAAATTGAGTTGAAATGTGAGAAAGCAAAAGCATCTCACAGTTGTCAGTCCTTTCTCAGTGATGTGTGCAGAGTAAACAAACTCAGTGATGTGTGCAGAGTAAACAAATTGAACACACCCGGTAAAACCCCAGTCACATTTCCAAAAACGACCAACGGCCCACGGTTTTTGAGGCAAAAATAAAATTATTTGGGCGACAGTCGGCTTTTCATCGGCCGTTGTCTTGCCCGATTTTGTCCTCTTTTTTCGTCGGCCAACCAATTTTGTGTCCATCGGGCCAAGTTGTATTTTTTTCTGCGTCGGTGGCCGATTCCTTCAATTGAGTCGGTCGTCGGTCGGTCGACATTTAGGAATTGGATGTTTGTAAATGTCAACGACAGTGAAAATCAAACTGCGCCTCAGCGTCGATGATCTGGCGACGATTGGCCGACTTATAAATATTTTAACTTTTATAGGCATCAGTGCTCCTAGAATTTATTGTGACCACTACGGGTTGCCCGATACTAGTGTCGGCCGATCATGTTTTTTCATACGATACGAGAAAAATTTGATCGCCCGACCATCGGCTTAAATGTAACCTACGTACAAAAATAAACATTAACAATAATAGAGCTCGTGTCCTGTTTACAAATCAAATATGGAAATACAAACACAGATGTTTGTCGTGATGTATAAAGAAGAATGTTATTGTCAATTAATTCTACGAATATTCATGTAAGTTCAATTCAATAAACGGAATTTATTTTCTTAATAAACACAGAAATTTAAAATGTAAACGATGCAACTGTGTCCAGGCCCTTTTAAAATAATTTTATTAACATAAAATAGCATTTAACACAAGGGGTATTTTCAATTACCCATAGTCATATTGTGGGAGAAATGAAAACCTGTATAAAAAAAACCTTCATATTAAAGTTCAACTTTTCTCCTAAATTATATAATCGTTTTCTATTTTTTACTTAAAAATATTAATACACAGTAGTTATTTTTAGCTCTCTTTATAATTTCATATTACTGTAGTAATAAGTATTTTGCAATGCATACTTGTAGAAGTCATCCGCGAATTATCTACATTTGTTCATATGAACATAGATATGAGAAAGATTTCTTTCCTCTTAATTAAGGATATAAATGCATGATTTTGCATGTACAACATATACTTTGTAAAGGACCTGGTATTATTTATTATAGTGACAGAAGTGTATAATTGTAAAACAAGATACATTCATACATATGGCCACTTTATGAAGTTGAACATCTTTCAGATGAAGTTTCTGATCACTACATGGGTCATATCAATTACATTTGGTCCAAACATACGCTGCACTTTACAAGGTAGGTAAATTAAGTCTTGCAGACGCACGCGTGTTGTTCATTCGTTTGATATGAGAATGTGCACGTAAATGTGTACTGGGGGAAATATATATTTTGATATAGACAGCAAATGTACATGTATACCGTTTAAACATTTATATTTGTGTTTTACAATGATCCCTTCTTACATATATGTTTTTTTTTATTTTTGAGCAGAAAAGAAGAAAAAAAATAAATTAAAAAAAATTGTGAGTTTATCAAAAACAAAATAAAAGATGCATAATTTCTTTATATTTGTTATAAAAGATACTTTTCCTTTACATCTGTTGATTACAACAGGCAGATATGAGACCATAAAAGGGGTGTCGATTTTCGTACAAAAGAAGAAAAAAATTTCAGGAACTTGGAGGCTACATGAATTTAATCTGTTCTCAGGCATCTTAATGTAGTAAATGCTAATGTTTGTTACAATGATATCTGGGGCAAGGATGGAACTAAAACGATGACTAGGAGTTTTACATACAAATCTATAGGACAAATCTTTAAAACGCCGATGCGGAAGACCGATAAGTCACGAGTTGTCAAGCTAACATGCAATCATTCCTTTTTACATGTCAATTAATCACTTTTCACTGGATATTAATTGAATCTAAAAAGGAATACAAATTTTCACATAAAAATGTAAAGGAACTTTAGAATAATCCTCATAGTAATACGTACAAGGCTATACATTGTAAAAATATGCAATCACCATTTAAAATTGTCCAAATCATGATTTGCCGGATCAATGTAGCAAAACAAGATACACTGTAAAAAAATATATATACGTACATGTAATATATGTATTTTTCTAGATGACTATAGGATTCCTATTTTTTTAATTTTAATGCAAGTGCATATTTTATGCTGGTTCACGAATTTTCAAACCATCTCAGGTCATGGAAGTGGCAAACAAAGATCTAGAAATTCACATTTTTACATTTTCTCTTCAAAAGAATCTTTAAAATTGTTTTATCAAGAAAACTGGCCTAAATTGTCAAAATTATCGATCTGCAACCATCGCACTGAAGCGCAAAAATAATTATATATTAAGGCCCATGGAGCCTAAGTAATATGAAGAGGGTATTTAACATTTTAAAAAAAAAATGCATCATAAATGAACATATTCCCTCTCATCTTCACTATTAATACTTCAGACTTTCTATAAGGTTAATCTACATAATTTTAGAAATACAAACTAAGGAATTGTCAGGCTTTAACAAGTTTTGTAGATAAAACCAAGCACAAAGTCAACAAATACGAGGTCAAAGGCCGAACAGAAAACAGTTGTAGCTATATTATGAAGTAGCTCCGTACAGGATTCATCAAATTAATTTTAAGTAATTTTTATGAAATCTATTATTGCTATCATCACCCTTTGTCATTAAAGCGATGGTAATTACAGAAATAACAAAACAACTGGGCATTTTATAAGTCTACACAACGTTTCATACGTTGAAAACAGGAAATCTGATTGATTGTATTTTTTTTCCAAACCGGAATCGAAACAGCAAACACACTTTAATTCCTACAAAAAATAATATTAAAAGAAATTATTCAATTTATAGTAAATGTAAACAAATTTCACTCCAATATCGGGTATGTTTAATTTGCCCTGAAGAATATTTCAAATACTGAAAGGGGTTTTAAATTATGTATAATTTTGTTTATTTTTCTTTACTTCGTACATATATGAAGTCCGTCTATGAATATTTCATATATAATTTATCAACGGTTTTCGAATTTGTCATTTAACAAGGGAGAATAAACAAACACTGCAAGTTATCTCCCAGAAAAAATATTAATAATCACAAAATATCGTCACTTACATAAACCTGCACTTACCAATTATATAGAATTGGTATAAAATTTTTATTTGATCTAAACACATAATTTTGCAGTTAGGGATCCAAAATGTAGATACAATGTCCACCTTCCGGAAGCTTCATGGCACACGGCATATGATGTATGCTCTTCGAGTAACAGGACATTAGCAACTATTACATCCCTAAATGAGATGTACCTTATAGATCTAGTTCTGGAAGAGGTTGATAATTTCCTTCAAGAATATCCCAGATTCAGGTATCTTTTATCTTCAATTAGCATGAAGGATACTGAGTATACGTAATTCAAGAATGAATATTATTTCTATTGCAATTCTTCTTGGATAGCCAAGCTATTTTATATCAAATGTCATCAACAATTAATTGAAATCATAACCCTAGTTTGATATTAAGACTATAATGACGAATTATGAAATATGGATTTTAAAGAGCCTTCACAGGAGCATGGATTGAAGCTTTTATGAGGTCTTCTAACAACGAAAGCATGCTAGAAAATTGTGAGCATCTTGATTCAGAAATTCCGATTAAGATAACAGGTGTAAGTCCGGGGGATATGTTTTGTCTTTACTACAATCGAATCGAGAGGACACTTGTTACAGAAAACTGTTCAACAGCAAAAATGTTTATCTGCGAAAAAAATGATGAAGGTATGTTTCATGTTTTTTATAAAATAAAATCATGTCTCTTTAATGCAAAAGAGTAAAAAAAAATCCATGTTAAAGGTACATGTACATGTATACGATAAATCAAGATGCTGTTTTACCTCATATATATATATATATATATATATATATATATATATATATATATATATATATATATATATATATATATATATATATATATATATATATATATATCTTTTAGACCTTGGGGAATGCTTAAGAGAGTCTTCAACATCAACATTACGAAGCAAAACCCCTAATTTTTGCCCAGGCAACAAGTTTACAAGCACCAGTGTAGAAAGCTGCGAATCAGCTTGTATGAAGTTTAAGGAATTTTATACATTTATATACAAAAATGGAATGTGTCAATGTTTTAAGTATGCAGATGACTCGTCTTGTTCGATGGGACGATTTCCACCGTCTTCACTTAAGCACAGAAGTAGGTATCATAGCATTTATTTCTGTACTACAGAAATTGATCAGTATGCAATATTCTTTAAAAGTACCCTGCCTAAATATCGTTATGCAATTTTTTCAGGTAAAGTTTCTGTTAATTACCTGATTATAATTAAGGACACCTTTGGAAATAAGCTTTTGAAAAAATGATTGCCTATCCTTGGGTAATATTTATCATCTGTATGTCATGTGTTTTATATAAATATATATACGAAAATAGATCTTAATCAAGTTGCAAAGTGCTGAGATATGTTTCATAGGTGTATTATCATGGCATTTTGTGATATTTTACCTGAAAAAATTTTTTAAAGATCATAAATAACATAATGAAGTATTTCCCTCTATGAGTGAGAGCTATACATGTGTAAATCATGGACAGAAGTGTATGAATGATAGCAATATATTTATATTCTCTGTGTATAGGAATAGTGGGCTCTCCTGCTTAATATTCATATCTATGAAGCTTGAAAACTGCGAGTTCTTAGCCATTATTCAAGACTTTAAAATCAAATTACGTTTCTTATATATTCAGTGAAACAATTTTCATTTAATTTGCATATCATTATTTTGAAATTTTAGGTTTGTTCCTATTCAACGCTTTCGACTATCCGGTATCAAAGGCTAAGCCGCTCTCAAGTTGGTGTCCAGGTATATGTATATCTAAAACAAAACTCGTTCACAAATTTGATAGGGCCAAAATTACACGGCCAAAGTAACCCTGTATACAGAAATCTTTGTAATATTCTTTTGTTCTAAATTTCTTACAGTTTTAATATGTAATATCAATTGTATTATTTGCATGGAACAATTCCTTCTTGACAGTTTTTTTTTCTTTATTTGGTGCATGCTTGTGTTAAGATATGTCTTGCAACACATGATTCAATGAATGTAAACTCAGTGTATATGCATTATAATTCACAGAAGTGACCAAAGAAGTTATTCAAGAGAAAATCGCGAACATTCAGAAGAATCTGACAGTCAATCGAAAAGAAACAAGTCAGTACATTCGGACTTTGACAAGTGCCCCGGATGAGAGACGCTCTTCGAAGAACATCGGAGTCGCAGGCGCATTTGTAATTGGTGCAGTGGGTGGTCTTTTTATCCTCTCTGACTGTATCAACATTATGAAAGGAATTCAAAATAGTCGTGTACGCGCCAGCAACCAATAACACTTAAATACTGAAATCAATCTTGTTGAAAATTGATATTTTGAATTTATATTTTGTGTTGAAATTCAAATTTACTACTTTCTGTATATAAATGAACACTTACTGGGTCTTTCAAAAGAATAATATTAAAAAAAATCGGAATGTTAAATTGTAAAGAGTTTCATTAAATCTGTAAATTTACACTTAAAATTGAAAATTTTACACTTTAATTTTTTACGTTTTTCGCTTTTTCTGTCGTCATTGAAGCTTATGTAAATTTCAGTCTTTAATATGTAAAATTTACAATTTTATCTGTAGAATTTACAATTAGTCTGTAAACTTAAGAATTTATTCTGTAAAATTGACAATTTAGTCAGTAAAGAATGAGTGCACTTTAGAGTGTCATTTGGAGCCTTTTCGGCCACCCATTTTAAGCCTTAAATTAGACTATATTGCTAAATTAATCTATGATTATTGCGCATACATATGCTTTTGATATTTATACTTCGATTTTTTTTGTTAGACATATTGCTATAATTCCACACAACGTCATTGAAAAGAACATGTATAAGCCTTAAATTCCGGAAATTTGAACTGGACCACATTCGAATTTAAGGTACCCGCAAATGGGCGGAGATATTTAAATCGCATGGAAGTAGAATGTAAACATTTGCACATTATTTCCAGATTGATTCTACAGTATGAATTTAAATGGAGGAGAGAAAGATTGTGTAGTTTCATGATTCACACAAATAATAAATGATTCATGGCCATTCATATTGATCATTTTCATGATTCGTATCCAAGTGTTTGATACCTAGCACCGAATTAGATCAATCTTAAGTTTTCGTTTATGATAAAAAAAAAATTGACCCCTCTTTTTTCTTTAGCTTTATCATTTTTCGTTTTATATGCTGCATGCTTTTCAATTCAAAGACTGAATGTAATACTATGTTTTAAGAAAGATTCACATTTACATGACTTCGATGTCACACTAAATTTAATCGTAATTCACTGTACATGTAGTACGTAGAGTAATACAAACGTGTTGTGAAACAAATTATACATGTATGTAGTACTCACGGTGATACATATTTTATTATATGCATGTATAGATAAATAACATTCGGAAATGAAATATAAAATTTTAACTTAAAATTTAAGAAACAAATTATACATGTATGTAGTACTCACGGTGATACATATTTTATTATATATGCATGTATAGATAAATAATATTCGGAAATGAAATATAAAATTTTAACTTAAAACTTAAGTCGCTAGGTTAACATGAAAACTCCAAGAAATACAAACTATCTGTAATTTAAATTAACATTTTATTGACGGAACAAGTATATTTCAGATTAAAAAAAACATGGTCAACGAAAATCCTACAACGTTACTACATGTATATCGATAATCACTCGCTTATGTCTTCAATATTTCTTTCATTTCGGCAATCCAAATATTGTCAGGTATGATACTAGTGTTTAGGGATGTGTCTGTAGATGCCTGCAGACCATAATACAGAAGCGACATGAGCTAACACAGCTACATACTAATCGTGCACTTGATTTGCACTGGCAATACCAGAATTTCCTTCAAAATACTAAACGAAAAACACAATTTAGTGAAGACAAGGTAAACTTTAAGACCCTAATAAAATTTTCGCAAAATTCTTCATTATTTTGAAGTTGTTAAGGCCGGTACAAACGTTGAGATTTGTAGTTACTGTATAATACAAGTATTATATTTGTATTATAATACTTTCCTGTACACACGTTTATACGTTTTATTAGATTGTTAATAGACTTTAGGGATTTCTACGTGTTTCCCTTGCAATATTTCTCTCTCTCTCTCTCTCTCTCTCTCTCTCTCTCTCTCTCAATAATGGAAAACGAGGTTCTGTTAGCAGTATCTGTTATCGTATTATGCATTGCATTAAAACTGAAAAAAAAACACTGTAATGGAAACAGCGGCGGAACACTCGTATATGTACTTGGTGCACACAATGCATCGCTAGATGAGGTGCAAAGAGAAAAACCCAATAGTTATAAAAACTTCTTTAGAATAGATAATGCAGCATTTGAGCAACTTTTACAATTACATGTAGTTACTCCTTTTGATCTTCTTCCCATAAAATAACGAGTTTTTCGATATTTTTACTGCTAAAGTCGACCATTATTTACCACGTGCTTTTTTTGGTTATGATAAAAATAGGATGACCACAGTGTGAGTACTTTTGATTGGTTTAAAAATGAAAGGTAAGTTAAGACTTGTATTAAGAAATAGAGCATTGCCCTATTCTTAATACAGTTTTATAAGATTCGAAAAATCTTAGGATTCACTGTATTAAAAGTCTATACATAGTCAGATTTTGTACTTAAATACATATCCGTGTATACAGCCCTGAAGTCCATTGACAGACACAATGAAAGCATATCGAACAGTGGAATGTCACGTGAGTAAAGTGATTATAATATCAAACAGGTCAAAATAGGTTGACACTCGGTGACCTGTTAATTTAGTAGCTAACCCGACCGTAGTTTGGAGAAGTTTTTTTTAAAAATACATATGAGCCGCAAATTGTCCAACATTGCTCTTTGGATATGTTTAAGTTTAAATCAAAAATACACATTCTGTGCAAATGAGAAGAATGGACAAGTTGCGGCTCGATGTAAACAATGTCGTTGAAAACTGGTATGCATATGAATAACAATAGAAATGTGACAAAACTGCTAGACCCCTGTCGCAAAAACCAGTGTCGCTCGGCATTATTTAATATTTTTATTTGATATAATAAATCAAACCCTGCTCTTAAGATATTGTTTAATAATTCTGATTCAAAAAGTTTATAAATTTCGGAAATTTATTATTGGCAAAGCACCGGGATCCAACTCTCATAGCTTAAGTGCACTGATCCTTTGAACTGTAAATTTTACAATTACATTATGTAATCTGTAGCTTTTACACTTTTAATTGTACAATTTACCCTTAATCTGGAAATCGAACACTTTAATTTATTTTGCAATTTCTCATCTTAATTTGTAAAAAAAAAAAAATAAAATCTATTAGTACGTAAATTTTACACAGTGCTCTATTTTGCTATATTTAATCACTTATCAGTTTGTATTAATTTAATGGTAATATTATGTTCTGTATATATATGGTATAGAAAATTAAAGGTTGACCGGTTCATGGCTTTTAATAGTACAATCTGGAATGTTATAAACAGATTACATAAAAATTTGTTATATTATAAATTACAATGGATCTTAAATCGGGGATCAAACATTACACAACAAACTAAAGGATTGTTTTAACAAAAAAATTAAATCATCTATTTAAAAAAGCCAGTCAGTGTAAGTTATAATGATACTGTTCCATCCCCTGATTACAGAAGCGTAAAGGGCTCTACACTTGTTGTGTTATAACTTGTATATTGTCTTTTATTACATTTTCAGCAGTGAAATACTGTGATTTATTTATTGAATAAAAGTGATATTCTCTCACAGTGTGAAAGGATACCAAAGTGATATTCTCTCACAGTGTGAAAGGATATCAAAGTAAGTAAAAAATAATTTCTGGCCTGTCATAAGATAAGATAGTAACTAAACCATCTTGATAGAGAGTTAGAGACTAAAACTGCCAATTTCCTCCCAAATATGTTGCTAAAATCCATTTTTTTCAGTCTCACAATTGCTAAGCTATGACATCTCAACTGCTCAACTATGATGTCACAGCCTATGACACTGTGTTAAGAAAAGACAGAGGTAAAGGGAAATTCAAAGAAAATGTAATAAACAGAAAATTCAATGTTTTGTAGTTGGAAATGGAATTTATTTCACTCGTGAGACAGGATTTATATTATATTACACTTGTTGTGTTATAACTTGTATATTGTCTTATATTTTATTGTCTTATCAACATATAAAATGTAATTACTCCTTATTCATACATACATTTTAAATTGTATTTAGATGTTTTTACATAATTTAAGGCACCTTCTTTTATTTAATTGATTTTATTGCTAGAAGTTTTATCGACTTAAAAAAAATATTGGTTTTAAGATATTGATTGAAGCAAGATATTTAATCATATCAATATAGAAATGTCGATCTGTAAATATAAATATGTAGTTATATCGATATAAATGAATGAATATTTCCGAGAAAAAGTGAGAAAATATTGTTATAGAATTAACTTCGCGGGGCGGGAATTCTAATGAATCTTCACTTTACTCGGGATTCAGTGAAAGCTCCTGTACCTTGTATTTGCTATCGTATTCGATTATAGGCTGGTACAGATTCAAAAATATTTTTAAAAAAGTAGATGGAGAGAAATCAACAGTTAGATCATAGGCATAGTCATAGGGGGCTATATATTGTACTATATTGTACTATAAGAAGAGGGGGAGAGGCAAGGGTATCTTTGTGCCCCACCTCCAGCTTTTTTTTAAAACCTGAGCATAGTAGAGATCCGCTGATATATTCCAATAATAAAGAAGTTACCCGCAGATGGATAACTAAATCTCGGGGGGGGGGGGGGATATTTTATTTGGCTGACCCCACGCTTTCCCTCTTTTAGCTCTGTGACTAAGTTTATGCAGATTGGCTGCAAAGAAGCACACATTATTTTATATTATTTTAATTAATAAGAAGTTACATGTAGATCTGATGTGCTGATAGTCAATTTTTATGTTATATATATATTCTATCATGATTCACTGCTTATTTATTTATTTTTTTTATTTTTTTTATTTTTTTTTTTTTTTGAGTTCGGGGGGGGGGGGGGGGGGGGCACTGTGGAGATTCACTTCTATGTGGCACATCCTATGTTTACCACTGAGTGATAAAACATCAAGTACA
Source organism: Saccostrea echinata (assembly GCF_033153115.1). Lineage (NCBI taxonomy): Eukaryota > Metazoa > Mollusca > Bivalvia > Ostreida > Ostreidae > Saccostrea > Saccostrea echinata. The sequence continues at coordinate 5,194,734 of NW_026889765.1, forward strand.
TAGCCAGTGTCACTTTTATAATATTTTACCTTCTACTTTCGGCTTCATCCACAAATAGGACAAGTACTAAATGTACTAATGAATAGAACATTGAAACGATGGGAAAGGGGGGACCTGTCCTTAATTATTTTAGTCACAGTATATTTGTTATGCATACTTTGCTAGCATATATTTTTTTATTTCAAAGAGAATTTAATGATTTTGATTTATTTATAAGAAAAAAATAATAAATTATTACTAGACATGCATATACTAGTAGATTTCATTTCTTATTAATCAGAATGATTTGATTATAATTGATATTTGCTTCAATGGGGACAATCTAACTGATCACCTCCCTCTCATTCCCTTCTTCTTTAATTTTTTTTCTCTATAACCATACTACAAATATTAAACAGTTTACACATGACACCGTGACATTGTGTATGTGCCGTCAATAAATCTGAGAGATGTGACGTTTCATTAAAATTCCCTCTCCCGCCAAGTTAATTGGAGAACTTTTCCCTTAGAAAAACTAGCATATTTATATCAATTTAACTCTTATGCATATATTTTTATTGTGTGTGCTTAAATCAATATTTTTCATATCGATATTTTTTAAGTCGATATAACTTTCAACAATAAAATCCATCACACAGAAAAGACGCTTTAAATCATAGGAAAATACCCAGATACAAAACAACATCTGAATGAAAAGAAGTAAAGAAAAAAAAACATCGTGGCGTGAATTTCTGATAACTTATAATTTGATGGTATCATCCCGTTGGGTTTAATTAAATCATATACATGTGAATAGGGACAGTATCTTAATTTCATTATTCGAGAGCGTTTTTTTTTAAAAAAAAAAACTTTTCAGCAACATCCCAAATAATTTACAGCCTTTATGACGTCACAACTGACGTGCTACTAGTAACGTCATATATAATGACCTAGGGCGCTTTCCATTAACGTTGCCTTCCCGGCGACGTCATCTGGAAACGGTGACGTTAATGGAACGGTTGGTAACGTCACAATTACCAAATATGGAGGACTACGAATTAAAACGAAGCACTCGCATATTAAAAATATTTCTGCTTCAAGTATTTGAAGACAGTGACATGAATGATTGTGACGACGATGTTACGCCAGATGTTATTCGTCGTTTATTGACAGAAAAAAGAAGCCGACAGCGTATTGCTGAATATTTTAACGTTACCGTACCAGCATACTCCCCAGATGAGTTCTCCTCACATTTTCGAATGCGTAGAGAGACTTTCGAGGAAGTCTGTAGACAGGTATGTTTTAAATTATTAATAAATAACATAAGAAAATGCACCTTTTCATAATAAGATTAGAATTTTATAACTCTGTAAATTCTTTGTTCGATATGTTATTATAATTTTAAGGACTATTCACAAAATCTTCTATGTAAAAAAAAAAAATTTAAAATTGCGCTCCTTTTAGAGTACCATAGAAGAGCAGAATTACAAGCACTACATATATTTTAAATTAACTGAATTAAAATTAAATTTTCAATATCATGTTATGTTTATTCGAATAAAGAAACGGGTTGATTTTTATGAGGATTATTTACACTTTGATTATATTTAAGTTTATACACGAACACGGCGGCGTATATTGATAAATTTAATTATTCAATTGCTGCATTTCAGTTTTGAACACGCTATAATTATGAATAAATATTTAACCCCCCCCCCCCCTAAAAAAGTGAAATGTACATATGTTATTAAAAAAAAATGAATATCCGGTTATGGAATTCGTGTATGGTTTATGTGTACAAATACGGTGGAGGGGGGGGGGGGGGGTACGCGCAAACATTATCCAATATATCATCGAAGTGTATACTCTATTTATTGAATCAACAGATACTGTCAACAGGCCACATTCCAAAAGAACAGGTTCATGGCAGAGAAATCATCGAACCTTCCAAACAAATAATGATTTCGATATGGATGCTGGCCAACATGGAAGGGTACAGGCAAATAAGTGACAGATTTAACGTCACTTATTCTTCTGTGTACAGATGCTTCATGCGGACTTGTACAGCTCTACAATGCCTGTCTGCAGAAAAAATCAAGTGGCCTACTGGTTAGTGCATTTGTGTGTGTGTGTGTGTGTAATAAAAAGTGTTCATTTATAAGCTTAATTCACTTTCAATTTTTTTAATAAGGGGGGGGGGGCCAAGCAAAAATTCCTCACAAAAATATGGCATTATTATTTAGGGGACATAATGAAAAAGCAGCTTTCTTTTCTGTAGTATATACAATATATCTAAAAATTATAACGTCTTTATACCATGATCTGCATTCATTCATATATATATATATATATATATATATATATATATATATATTATATATATTATATATATATATATATATATATATATATATATATATATATATATATATATATATATATATATATCTCATTTGAATAATTCAGTAAAAAAAAAAACAACCTGGAATTTATATCGTTACAGGTGCTAGGGCAAATGAAGTCATTGAAGGCTTTGAAAAGATCATGGGTTTCCCTCGAGTTTTAGGGGCTGTCGACGGATGCCACATACAGATAAGAGCTCCACAAGAAAAATACCATCCCATGTCTTATCTGAACAGGAAACGGGACTATTCGGTTATATTACAGGTGAACATACAATTCGGTTTAAAAATACTATAAGGCAAACAACAGCACTTCTTAATCGCCTCCATGATTCCTGTGATTTAATTCATTCATTTACTTTTTAGGCTGTATGTGATCATACTTTACGGTTCACGGACATTCTATCCGGATGGCCTGGGTCAGTACATGACGCAAGAGTCTTCAAAAATTCACCCCTTTATGAAGCCAGCTGCAGTGAAAACCTTTTTCCTGGCGATACACATATTGTTGGAGATGCAGCATATCCACTGCAAAGGTTAATAAAAATTGACATTTATTCAAAGAAATGGGCAGATTATACTTTTTTGAAAACCATGTACATCATTTATGTTCAAGTTATTTGTATTACATTTCAGTTGGGTTTTAACACCGTATAAAGATACGGGGAATCTGGCAGAGTGTCAGAAAAGATATAACTTCATACATGCCAACACTCGTCAAACGATTGAAAGAGCCTTTGGTTTGTTGAAAGGAAAATGGAGGAGGCTGAGATTCCTGGAAATGACCAAACTTGAAGATGTCCCAAGTGTTATAACAGCAGCCTGTACACTTCACAATATGTGCATAGAGGTATCCCCCCCCCCCCAAACTTTGAAAAAAAAAATTCGTGAATTTTGGCGTACGAAACACATGTAAAAATGAATCTTGCTCTTACTTGATTTCTTTTTTTTTTTTACAGAACAATGAGAATGACCTGGACATGTGCAGTGATACCAGTATCTTTCCTGATGCTCCAGCTGTGAGTGAGCCTTTGAACCAGAGTGGATCAGTAAAACGGAATGCCCTAGCCCAGTATTTCTGGTCTACCAACCGATATTAAATTCAACGAAATAAAGAAAACAATGCTAAATTTACAAATGTTTCCTTTTTTATTACAATTTAAGAAAAAAGCTTTTTATGTAACATTTACATTAAAACTTTTCCATAATCAGGATGATGCCTCCTGAAATTGTAGCTATTAAGTTAAATCCAATCCAATTTTTGGGTTGAAAAATCCTTAATTATCATCAATGAATGCATATACATACATGTATCAATGAACAACTAATAGTAGATTAACATCAATATTTACATGTGTTGACGTAAATTGAATGGACTTGTCTACACTATCAATAAACAATGGGTAATTATTGGGTAACAACTTCAATACTCACATGCCTCTAGACCATAAACTACTTACATACTAAGGTCAAAATTTCAAATTAATGTACCTACTTGAACAATAAAAAATGATTTGTTTGATGTACAACCTGTCACAAATATTATCTGTATAACAGTCCTTCGCATAATGAAAACATTAATAAATTATTTAAAGTGTGAGTTTTAAGATAATTATCAAAAGTACTTGTAACTTAAAAAGAAAAAAAAAACAAAACTATCTACCAACACACCTTGAAAAATGATGGTCAGAGTACAATATAAAAATATGGATGGCTCTTGATGCATGAAAACATAACAAAATTTTCAGTATGTCTTTGTTTTTGAATATTACACAAAATTGCATTGTTTTGAAGAAGTGAGATAAACATTCTCTTCAGGTCTAAAGACCATAAACCGAGAATATAAACTTTAGTCAAAATTTCAAACCAATATATCTTTTGAAATAATTTTGATAATGAAACAAATGAAGCAAAATATTCAACATATGTTTGAATTAAAATGTTAGACAAAATTGAAAATTTTTAAGCAAATACATTCAATAAAACTAAAAATATTAAAAAGCAAACTTTTGACTTTGATCAATTCTCAATTTATGGTCTTGGGGTCATGTATTTACTTATTTGATCTATGATATCAGAAAACACAATAAACTTATTTTTCAAGCAAAGACACTAATTTCTCCATAAGCACCAGCTTTCTTTCATTCACTCTCATCTGCTCCTCCTGAAACTTTCTCCTGTCATCCCTCACCTCAGTCAACAAATCTATCAACTCATCCTCCCTCTTACGCTTAGACACGTTCTTCACTTTCTCACACCCTACTTTAACACTCACTCTCTCATGCCCCTCCCCTTTCTCCCCCTTCTCACCACTAATAATCCTTAACCCCTTACCCACACCAACAGATACTGTTTTTAATGGCGTTATTTTTGGATCATCACCCATAACCTCCGTCATTTCTTCATAGAACTCCATGGACCGCCGTCTCTCACCAGACTTCTTATTCGCATCCTCTACTGCCTTATACTTGGCAGTAAGCTTGTTGAATTTTGATTGACACTGAAGCCAGTCACCAGTAAACCCATACTCTTCCTTCAATTTGGCTGCAATTTCTTTCCATAGAGCTTTATGGGTCTTCTTCTTTGAGGCAAACTCTGCATCCAACTCGCCTCTTAAATTGATGAGGCCTTTCGTGAGACAGTTGGTCCACGTTTGCTTTTCATCTACAAAATAGACAATTTTATAATCTCTTATAATGCGTGAAAATTAAATTCAACAAGCAAATTCAAAGAATTGTGCTCCCCCGCTTTCGGTGTCTTAGTAGATGGGATGCTGTTATTTATGTCATATCGTGTCAAATATGAACGCCCTATCATATGTCATTCTAAAGTAATCACCAAAGTTAACATTTTTGAAAATTAGGGCAAACATGATAGTCAAGGTCAAGGGGCAAAAAATCATAGCGTGCTTGGAAACTTTTTGTCACCAGTAGTGTACTTGTCAAATATGAAAGCTCCATCTCTTCTCAATCAAAATTATAAGAAAAGATAACATTTTGAAAAGTAGGTCAAACATCACTGTCAAGGTAGCTGGGTCAAAAATCACGGTATATTTAGAAAGGTTTTACCACAGGTAATACAGTGTATACATTTGTAATATGAAAGCCCTATCTTTTATCAATAGTTATGACCAAGGTCAAAGATTTTAAGACAGACGGACTAACTGACAGACGGACAGGCTGACAGACGAATGCGATTTAATGTCCCCTTGCTTTAGCGAAAGGGGGGGGGGGAGGGGACAATGATATCAGTGAGAAAGAAAATATCATATTAATAGTATATGTACTGATATAAATAGAAGAGTCCAAATTTAGTGCCTAAAACTCTGTCCCAGGGGGCATGGAATATACAATTTATTTAGGAAGCTGTATGTTTTCTTTTTAAATATGGAATCCATTAAGTTTTCATTCTGTACAAACAGATTTCAAAAGCATTTTTCAAAATTTTATCTAACAGATTGTACAACAAGAAATGATGTACCTTGCACAGGTGTGGCAGGAGAAATTTCTGTGACAGTTGTTTCATTTTCTTCCCCTATTGATACAAAAAATATTTATTAGAAATTTATATGCTATCTAATAAAAATGCAATCTATTCTGATCATTTCATTCAACTTTCAATGGCATACATGTTTGTTAATTAATTATTGAATTATTAGGAATTCATATAATGAATACATGGCAAAATTTTATAATTCAGTAATTGGTAAACAACACATGTATCAATTATTGTGCACACTTTTGGCATGAGTTACTTTTTTTTTTTTTAATAAATTGAGAATATATTCTCTGAACACTTATTTAGAATTGCAAAACAATGTATATTAAGGACAAATAACACAAACAAACTTTTTTCAGAAATCAGCAATATTTCTCATAGATTAATATTCAAATAGGTAACCTGAATGATATTCCCTGGGTAAAGTGGAAGAATTTTGTAAGATTTTGTCACAATGTCAAAAATACCTGCAAAATTTTGTATAGAGTTTCATAGAAAACGATACAAAGTTGCTTACACATGTATAAGCACCAAAGAAAACTTACAATTTCTTTATATTTTAGGGATTGATTATTTATGTTATTTCCATTCATAATCAGTCAAAAAATATATATGACTGTCGTCATGAGAAAAGGGCCCTTAAGGTCAAAATTTCACAAAATGACTTTTTGGTAAATTTTGATAGCCTGACTCTTTCTGAATGCAAAAATACATTACCTTTAAAAATACCTTATTTTTTCACTATTTTATTATCATTTTAGTAAGGCGCATCAAAACAACGTTGACGTTATTCCATGAAGACGTAATGACGTCGCGAGCGTAAAATTGGGTTTTAAAATAAACTTAATAATACGTATAAACTCTAGCCGTAATTTGATTTCTTCTTCCAAGTTACTAGTTTGTCAATATAAACCCTGAAGTTGCCTTTGATCTAACATGTTTACAATTCTAGAGGCAGATCCAGTTACATGGATTTGGAAGGAGGGAGGGGGGGGGGGCTAGACAGGCTCTAGAAAAGGATTATGTTCATTCGAAAATAAAATGCATGTACTGTACAATTCCATACTAGGCATTCTATTCTAGCTCAATTAAAGAATATATAAAGCACTTGTACATTAAAATATAAAAAAAATCTACACAGATCTGGAGTAAGGGAAGATCCAACCCAAACAAAACCTCGCGTATTCTCTGTATCAGACATGAATTCTAATGGACAAAATATCACGTCATGATATGTAAAATTGTTTCCAAAACGGTTTATCCGTAGTACGTGAAAATCATATATTAAAATATTTGTTTTCTATTTAAAATTCCAAGCGCATTTTCTTTTGTATACGCTGAAAAAAAAAATTAAATTTTCATTGTTCACACAATTTTGTTTCTGCGCCTGCCTTAGTTACTGATGGAGTAGACACAGAAAATATAGAGGCACAAAATCAGGTCTTAGGATTGTCTCATAAAAGTTTAGCCCCTGTATGAAAATTGATACGTTTATCAACTTATTTCTCTTTACAAGTAAATCATATGTTATCAAAAGCTGCTATAAATGCCTCTGTCCTTTATTTTCTTTCTTTCTTTACCTATGCTATCTTTAATCATTACTGTGAAATTTCAAATCTTTTCCTCTTCTTGACGTTACTAACATTTGTACACAACAAATCAAACATTTGTAAAAAGGGCCGCTACTGTAATCTCAAAATGAAGTTTCTGTAATAAACGTTTCTAAATGCGATCATATATTAATTCTAATTCTTACCTGCCGAACATAGAAAAAATTGTCGGCAATCACCTGTAATGTTTTAGCTAATAAACGCTGAAAGGTGTGCGCGTGTGCGTGCGTATTTTTGATCCATTTCTTAATTTCATTTATTCACAAAAATTAAATTCTTCCTTACATATTTCACAAGCATCAAAATTTTAAAAGAAGAAACAACAGAATTTATTAAACCTCATTATAATTGTTCTATATAAGCGTTATCTGATTGGTTTCAGACAGCCAAGTGACAAGGCCATAAATTTTTATATATCCCTGTCATCGTCATGCTTTTTGTCAACAAATTCCACTCGGGAAATATGATTTTTCTTCACTGAATAAATTCTCATATTTCTCAGATGAAATAAAAGTAGAATGCATGCTAGGAATTCATCGTTTGCAATTTTTTGAGCTGGCAAATGAAATATAGTAGTACACAGAAAGAAACAAATATAAAGCTATATTTTCAATAGTTCTTCTTGTAACTCTCCGGTTGTCTATTCTAATTTCTTCGTGCAGATCAACGAGCTACAGACCAGCAGCTACAAAGTTGTATGTGAAAACTCGTCTCCCTTTTCGCGCAAAACATTACCGGTTCTCTTAATTTTTTTTTTTATTTTTCCAATGATGTAGATTTCTTGATCAAAGGCAGATCCAGCGCCGGGCGTGCGCCCCCCCCCCCCCCCCCGTTTGAAATTTTTTTAAAAAAAATTTGTTTGTGTTATCCTAAAATCAAGGGAAAAAACAACTCTTCTTTGTTAGAATTCGTCAGTTTCCGGGGGATATTCGCCCCCGGACCCCAGCAGGGCCTTGCTCTGCACCCGCTGGAGGCTTCAATGCAGCCCCCAGAGCCCCTGCCTTCTTCTGCGCCTCCTGTTATGAAATTTCTGGATCTGCCGCTGTTGATTGTCTTTGTTGAGCTTGCGGTTGATGCTAAAATTGACAATTTGAGAATTTTTATATCATTTTGAATGACACCCACGACCACTTAAGCTTGTTACTAGTACTTTTTCTATTTCCAAAGGTTGTCGTCATATCGCCATTTATCCGAAGTAAATTTCTTGAAAACTAATCTATGGTTTCTTCTGTTTCAAACATTTTTTCAAGAATAAAACTACTATCGAAGTGACTGTTGTTTACTTACTCGATTTCAAAACTTACATATTTACTAAAGACATACGCAAATCACTTTTCTTTGATCCTTACAGTATAATCAAAGGGGAGAGGGACCCCCCCCCACCCCCAAATTTTTCCCGGAGAATATTCTCATACTGATAATTATTTATGAAAAGGCCTTTTGCCGCATACACACCCCTTCCATTGTTGTGATAGGAACATCAAATTTCCCATATTACAGTACCTATACCTTTGGAGACTTTTTTGGTTTGTTAATTATACCCCCCCCCCTCCCATCTCAACTTGGAAAACGACGCCACACACTTGAACTGATCTTACTGTGCTTATTGATATGATGAGCAATGGAATAAAAATAAAATATGTCATAACATTATTACAATATATTTTTCCAAATGAAAGAAGCATTTTACTTTTAAACAACGCATACATGTATATGTGCATTGAGTGCCCCCCCCCCCCTCTCTCCCTCTGAAAAAAATATAAATGTATGTACTAACTACCCATCAGTACTAAGACTAATTAATACATCAATGTATAAGTCGAATATAAGCATTTTCAAATAGCTCAGTCAAAAAAAGAAAAAAAATATATACATACTAGTATATATCTGTAGCCTTGCTTCATATATAGACGTCGCTTTTAATCGCTCTATCTGATAATGCGTTCAACATAACGTTTGGATTATGTTATACAGAATATTTACACAGAAACCTGAATAAATACATGTACTAAATGGTAAAAATGTTATTTATTAAAATTTTCCGCTTCAAAATTCGTATGATTCTATTTTTTCACACCAGGAAATCCAGGTTTTTTTTTTTCATTTTATCTACACGTGTATTTCTACAAAAACGCAGTCAACAAAATTTACTTCCGTGACTTTGACGTCGTTTTCTGAGCATTGTGACGTCAAAAGATAAGGGCCCTTTTCTCATGACGGCAGTCATATATATATCAATCCATGCATCAAATTCTTGTTTGTGGTATGTACCCTTAAGTCAATTAACATGACTCTTAAATCATAAATTAAAAGAATAATTTTGAGGCATTACACCAAAATCCTTCCCGCATGTATAAAGATTTCTTTACTTAGTTACCATGTGCAATTGCCACAGTGCTTGTTGCAGCTTTATGCATCGACTGACAAGCAGCCCCCTGACCATGATAAGGTTCTTCTTCCCTGCAAATATTTTGAAAACTAGAGTGGTATTAAAAAATTTTGAACCTTCTAAATTCTGGTTATCCGTAGCAGTGTTTATTTCTTATCATTCTTATTGCTGCACAAAATTTCATATCTTAAATAAAACATCAATGAAAATCTGCATACTAATGACAACATATACAAAATAATTAAAATTTAATTTAATATATTATGATTATTTTATTTTACAATGTGAACATACCTTTTCCATTTGAAGTGTGTGAACTTTTACTTACTTTGTACTTACAGTTATTGTGAAAAAAAATGTTAACTCGTCAAGACTTTAACGTAAAATACCTATACACAGTAGCCATGTTATCCTTAAGAATAAGGGGTTGTACTGGCGAATTTACTGGACAGTTATGTTGATTAAAGTGAGCTAACGAAAGAAATAACGAGTTGCATCCAGGACAATGCAGTAGCTCCAGAGACGCCATCGTCAACAAACAGATAAAATGTAAAAGACAAGATCTTCTTAATCCAGACAGGTGATATGACGCAATAAGCAGTCAAATATGACGTAAAAAGGTGGGAATACTTACCATGCGTTTTGCGTTTACTTACCAAAGGATATAAATAAACAACCGTTTACTCTATATGTGGAGAAAATTCGGGGTGGTTGTACTTTACAGGTTGAATTTAAAAAAATCATATATAATTAACTATGAAACGGATACTTATCTTGAAATGTGTTGGTAGGTGTTCTCCAGAACTAATTTTTATGCATTGATGTTGTTATTGAGCATATTATGACCCATCTTAGGAAAAATCGCCGTTTTGTAGTATCTGTAAATCTCTTCTTGATGACTCGACGCCATATTGTTTCCTAATCGGCAATGGTAAAATACGTGACCGCAATTGCCAGCCGGCAACGCGCGTTCCATTATCCGACGTCGACGGCAACACCGGCAAATCCGGCGTTGCCTGTTTAATGGAAAGCGCCCCTAGTCATAGTAAAAACCACTAAGTTTTTCCAGATATTTATATCAGATCATGTATATAATTGACTCTTTTTCACATTTAGCGTTTTAATGAACAATAGACTGATTTTCTAGCAAATTTTGTGAAATCTATAATTTTTTTATTATTACATGAATTGAATGTAAACAATTGATCCACAAATTAGTGATTATTTGATCCATCAAAATTTAAATATAAAATTAAATTTCGAATTGGCCACAGCCACGAACAACAACGATAATAAACATGAAGATTTGTATTGGCAATATCTATATCTATGGGAAGTATAAAAGTTGTTCTTGACTGTGGCCACATCTAACTTTGGGAAAATCTGTCGAAAAAAACTGCATATTTTAACGTTTTCATGAAACCGTCGCATTTTCCAACCGTTGCACGTGTTTAACGGCGCATTATATAACGAAGTAAGTTATGTTTGGAAAAGAGGAATGTTGTCCTCTAACATTTAACGTATAGTACTCTTCTTGAACCGAAACTTTTTTTTTTGTGAAAAACACAGGGCCAAATATGATGGTTCGTGGCTTTAGCTCAAAGACCGAAGACAAATATACAGAAACTTATGATCGCCTCATGTTGTTGTGTTATACCTTAAAATTGCGAAATAGAATTAGTGTCATCTTCAAATGGAATGTATATAACGTCAAAATTTTGTCAACTTGTACAATGAGATCACAAAAAAATGACATACTCTGGCTGATTTAACTGCCCTGTTCAAGCTTTCTTATAATTTTTGCGTAATATTTGTCGCAATAAAAAAAATGCATAGAAATAATCCTATTATTTTATATATTCCGAATTAATATTGTCGATTTGATCATGCCATTTGTTAGGCTTTAACGTCCATATTTGATAATTCCCTTCCTGTTAACAAGGAATACCAGTTCAATTTTATCGTCTTAAAGGGGCAAGATCAAAATTCAACGTCTGACAAAAGACTAAATTCTCGTTGTTTTTATCATCAATCCCTCCTTCCCCTCAATAATAAATATGATGAAATCCAAGAACTCATACTGTACTTATCACTTAATAATTTAATTTCGTTTGTATACTAGCCTCTGATTGGTTAATATCCAAAAAGGAACACAAATTATTTCTGTATAACCTGGTTTGGTATGGGGACACACCCCCCTGACAACCAGCTGAATCACCTGTATCCATACAATCCTCTCATTTCCAGTCCTCGGGATTCATGGAAAATTCCAGATTTAATAAATGTACCTTTAATTTCAAACAATAATTCGATCTTACCACATGTAACCAAACAACATGGCTGCTATGCCTATGTATCAGTTTTTACCTCCCCTCGATTCCCATCACTTCCGTTACTTCCGTTACTATGGTTGTATTATTGAGCGCAAATTTGAACTAATAAAAAGTAACGAAATTTTAAACCCATAGTTATTTAATGATTTTAAAATTAAATTATAAGGAATGACTCTAATTCTTGGCCAAATTATTCGAGTATAACCTGGTTTGGGTCAGTTTACGCTGTTTTATAATCCGCTTCGCGGATTATAAAGCGTAAACTGACCCAAACCAGGTTATACTCGAATAATTTGGCAAAGAATTAGAGTCATTCCTAAAATAATTTATATATTATAATTTCTTTTGTTTATTAAAAGAAAGAAACATTTTAATTTACCAATTTGGCATTAAATCTCATGGACAATATGTATTTTTGCGTTATTATCAATGTGGTAGAATAAAAAATTTTGGGACTCTTTATTCTACGAAAGCAACAATAAAAAGGTGAAGGTCAGCAGGCTGAAATGTAGTGCATGTAGGAAATTCACATGCCTCATTTGACAATAGTAAAAACATTTGACATGTTTGTGATCCTTCTTGGGTATAGAATGAAAGTTTAATATCTAAAGTTTACAATATGATACGCATTAATTAAGGTGTATTTCAAGCATAAATTAGGCATAGAAATGTGCATTGTATTGTGAGACAGATTTTTGATATTTTCACTCGTGCTTCGCACTCATGAAAATATATAAAAAAAAAATTCTGTCCCACTCGTGAAATAAATTCCATATTAAGGAAAAAACATTGAATATCCTCTATTTATTCACACCCCAAAAAATCATCAATCTCTTCTTGAAATAAAACTTTTATGCTTGCAAAGTATATATAATAAATATTGTGATGAGGAAAATAATTAACGACATTGCTTCAATGCTGTATTAATAACATTCATGTAGTATTAGGCCTATTCAATGATCAATCCTAAGTAAAAAGATTATAAAAGTAAATTGGCTTTGTAAAAATCTGTAAACTTTTTTTGTTTTGTAAACTCTGGTATTATGTTTTGTCACCATGTGATAAACCTAGGATCCGCCAAATAGACGTGAATCTCAAATAGGTCAACGTGAATCTCCACAGCTTGGACACCCCCCCCCCCCCCCCCCGCAAAAATATAAACAGTGAATCATACATGTAGATAGAATGTCAATATCAGCAGATCAGATATAACGTCTTATTACTTAGAAGGATGTTATATCATTTTTGCTTAATCATTCCTCATCATCGTGGACAATCTGCATAAGCTTAGTCACAAAGTTCAAGGTGGGAAGGGGGGGGGGGGTAAACCAAGTAAAATATATGACAAGCAAAAAAAAAGAGATTTGATAATCCAACTTCGAGTATTCACCATTATTCTCAGGAGATATTTACTCAGGTAAAAAAAATCTGGAGGAAGGGGCACAAAGATACTCTTGACCGCCCCCTTTTTAAAAGTGGTGGTGGGACCATTATCCCCCCTATTACACACCTATGATCTAACTGCTGATGTCTCACCATCCCCCTTCTTCAAAACATTTCTGAATCTCAAAAATAACATATGTATCACACTGTAATCGTATATTATATGTTGCATAAACGCCTGCGATATTTTGCACTTATATTGTCTCTGATATTTAATTTTAACGGTATAGAAATTGATATATGAAAGTGTATAAGTCGCCCAAAACATGTCGAAATAGTGTCATTCATCAGAAAAAGTTGTCATAAATAAATTGCCAAAGTTCGAAGCAAGTATATTTGGCAATATTATTTTAAGAAAAATATCGCTTCCTAATGCAACAATTTGAGGAGGCGTTCACGAATTAATGTTTAAATATGTTCGCCTTAGAGTTGCTAAACTTATCAAAATATGATTATTGACAGCGAGATAGTTCAAGATTTAATCATAAGTAAACCCCAGAGCAAATTAAATTTTCAACCATTTATCAATTATTGTTCAAGTTAAATTTGACTGATAATTACTAGCTAAAAATTCGTGGCACTAAAAACTACAGCCATTTTTATTCCTATATTGCTATTAAATCTCGTTATAACGAGATACTAACTCGTTATAACGAGATAACTAACTCGTTATAAGGAGATAACTATCTCGTTATAACGAGTTAAAAAAAAAAAAATCTTATCAAAAATGAGCCTATCCAGCTTTCGTACCTTTACGCTTCCGTACCTGTTGGAGGGATTGAACTTTCATTAATTCATTCACCTATGATACCGTGGGGTTAGACAGGGTAAAAAAAACATGCATGGGGTCAAATTTTACATGGGGGATACAGGGGGGGGGGTCTTCTGAAGAAAATTGGCAGAAATTTACTTAAATAAGCTTTTTCCTTGGGTCTCTTAATTTCAGCAGTATACACACGTAATTTATTCGATACCTACGAAAGCGTATTAGTGCCATTTTCATATATTGTTATTGTGTTAGTTTTTTTCCAAACTTTAATCTGTAAAATTTACACTTAAATCTTTTTTAGTTTAGTAAAATATCCAAAAAATGAAACGGATGTGTAGACTCCATGGTATCTTTTTTTTTTTTTTTTTTTTCGAATTGTCACCATGTGGTGAGGAATGAAAATAAATTTTGTTAATTGATAAAACGTCGTCGATATTTCGGAATGTGAATTGAAGGCTACAGCAAGGGACTTCTTCTTTTCATGTACAAGATTTTGAGTAAATTCTGCCTCATTTGAATGCAAAAAATAGGTCTGCTAAACACGGGGTTTGATTATTAACCATGTGAATTCCAACAGATTGTTGGAAGATTTGATTTCCAAAAAAGCACTAGATATTTTCAATCTAACGCAAGCATATTTTAAATATAAACTTCGGAGTACTTGTGTGAACAATCAGAATGTTTCAACAAAATAATTTTGCAAATGACCAGTGACAAGGTAAGTAAATTTACAAGTTCCATTTTTATTGAAAAAGCAGCTTTTTTAACGTTTACTTTAAGAGATTTATATATGAAGGCTTAACAAAATGCAAGCAGGGCAATTGATGTCACACGGCAAATGTTAACATTATTGATTTATACCTATTTTTAAATTTTATTAGATATTGAAGATTAATTTTCAATCCGCACATTAAAAACCATATTATCAGGAATTATGTATCTTTATTTCATTCTTTTTTCCTATAGGTCTCCTTAGTTGTCATTGGTGTTGACTTTTATTATATAAATAGTGCACGTTTTTGAGGGTAACAGTTGAAATTGACACCCAAAGGAAAACCATTGTCAACCGACGCGTCAGCGGAGGTTGACAATGGTTTTCCGAGGGGTGTCAATTTCAACTGTTACCCTCAAAAACGTGCACTATTTATTTTATTATACTGAATGTCTTATTGATTTCGGATGACATAAAAAATTCGGAGATCGTCGTTGAGTTCACGCTTAGAAAGCTTTCAAACTCCCTGCTTCTATTTTTCTCAATAAGAAAGCTTCGTAAAAGATTTACCAACCTCTTTATTGTTTGTTTGCTACTCAAAAAGTTCTTTATCATCGAAAGTTTGCACTCGCAAGGATGTTTCGTCTGTCGTTTGTTGTTTTCAAGTAAGCTACATCGGACGCAAGCCTTTATTGACGTCGTTTATTCAGCTTCTTTCAAACGCACAACTGACGTTTTGAGAATTCTACGGTGAACCGTACGCGCATGATTTGAACGCATATGATATTTTCATAATGTTACCCGTTGTCAAGTGTGTTGCTAACGCTGAGGGTAACATTACGGATTGTTAAATGCGTTTAATCCAATCAGATTCTAGTATTTAACATGAAAGTATAATAATCATAAATGTTCATCAGTCACTGTGCATTGGTCATAAAGTTTTGATAATCTTTTATAGTTTTTTTCCGTTGCTTAGTTTTGAATCAGATTTAAGTAAATTGCAATTGAAGTGTAAGTTCGACATCTCTATAAATTCTTCATTCATGTATTATTCTGAAGTTAAAATCTGACGTGTTAATCTGGACAGATGATTTATATGTCTGAATACATTATCATATGCGTAGTCCCAGGGGGCAGCGGGTGCACTGGAGTGAATACAAAATACAAAATATATCTATGTTCCTACTTACTGTAGAATGAATTAAAAGCTCTGTTGAAATTATATAAAACCTTTATTATTCATCAGCAGAAACAGTTCTCATTTATGACAAATTTAATTTATTATCGATAAAAACTGAGTATGCAATTCTCTTGAAGTATTAGTAATGCATAGTAATTAAATCTGTCAAGAACTCATGTGTCTTTTGGATATAAAGAGTGCGGATAATAAATTTGACCTAATTTTTAGATGTTTCTGTTTCACTCAGCATTTGTTATGACTGTTCTCTTTCAGTTTGGTTTCCAAGAATTAAGTATTGAATTTTTCTAAGGGCTCTTCATTTTCGAGCCTACATGTAATAAATTAAATAAGTTGTTTTGAACCTAAAAACTGCTCCTTATGTTTACATATACATGTATGTACGTTAGAATATATCCTAGCCAAACTGAATCTTATCAAGATCAGTAATTTCTACAAGTATGATAAGTTGAATAAACTTGTTTTGCATCTAAAAACTTCTCTTTATGTTTACATATACATGTATGTAATTTAGAATACATCCTAGCCAAACCTAATCTTATCAAAATTAGTAATTTCTACAAGAGAACTGCAGTATTGGAGATTCTGATTTTAGTATACCTGTGATGAATGTCAATCAACTTTAAGTCCAGTTTTTTAAAGTTCCTCTCATTCAACTTAGATATTACATGTTTTATGTCTTAATTTCTTTATATTACATTTTTTACATTTTTTTTTTTTTTGGATTAACACCCCTCCACCCCCATTTTCAACTTTTAAGTTTGTGACTAGCTGCGCCTCTGTCAGAATACCAATCAATGTTATACGTAGTTATTATCCTTTTTTAATCGCAATCTTTTTTCTACTCTCATATCTCCTTTCAAATTGTATTCGCGATAATGTGTATTCACTGCTAGATTATCATCTGAATTAGGTAATTCATATATATGTGGTTGCACTGGATATAGCAACGAATCAATATCAATGGCCAATTGGCAGGTGTTCGGTGACTTCATTAAATTTCATTTTTCAATAATTGTTCGATATTATTTTTTTTCCTCTCTGAGTTGGACGTCACTATTATAAGAGTATCTAAAATACAAGAGGAAAGCATGAAATATTAGTAATAATGCTTACGTTTGAGAGAAAACTGTCAATTTATAAAATGTCAGATGACATATTCATTATTTTTAATATTTGTTGTTGCATGACATAAAAGGGACTCTAAAAGGATAAATAAAATACTACTTAATGTGGCTAGATAGGCTGCAGAATTGTGTTACCGAATGCATCAATTATTCAAAAGGTTAAAGCGATAAAAGGTATGTATGCTCTAAATGCTGCTCATCATTTACGGTGTATATTGATTTCCTAGGTGTGTTGTAATTAAATAAATTGACAAATATAATTTCAATCGCAGTGCCTTTGTATCACGATTCAGTAATGTGAAACCTGTCTTATCCGACAAAATTAGGAATAGATACGGCGTCGGGTAGCACATTTAAAAGACCATTGAAAATGGTAAAATGGGAGTGAAAACGAGGTCGGAATTCACAATGAAACCGCTTGCAGAGTATCAGATTAGATATTTTCACTGTAATATAAGACCTGGTATCTAATAAAATTTGTACACGCACCAGGAGACAAATTCTGTGTAAGAATAGACTGTGTGATTTAACCATACTCCTCTCACGTGTTTTTCTGTCTTTGAATGTAATATTTGAAATCCTCCACTTATACTTTAATATAAATAAGGCATCATTCTGTCAAAAAGTTAAAGTATAATGAGTGAAATATACAAATCAATATTTCAATTACAATTAAAATGAATTATTATTGTTAATACTATAATATTCTGTCGTATTAAAAAAACAGAAATTCAAGCAAATGGACATTTTTCATTTTTTATGGGATAGTTATCTAAAGGATGGGATTTTGAAAAAAAAAGAAAAAAAAAAGGAATTATTTTTGTTCCTAGCATAAATTTTACGAAAAGAATAGTAAAGTCAAAAACAGTGGAAGTTCAATTTACAGAAATATGAACATTTATATTTTATAGTGATGCATGATGATCTTTAAGGCTCATGTTATCTAATTTTTAAACTCGGTTTAAAGATTTTCCAACAAAAAATACCATTCAAATAAGAAGAGTAAGATTTTTATTGTCATTGTTGTCAAATTGCAGTTTTAATCAGAACAAACATTAAGCTGACATTTGTAAAAAGAATTTTATTACTAATGCAAAATAATAATAATAAAGGAAAGTGTATGTTTCAAGGGAAAGAGAAAGGTTTCTTTCTTACATACCTTTTTAGCTGACTCTTGGTAAGAAGCTTATTTATGAATGAAATCATATCAATTCTTACAATCTGTCGTTAGATCCTACATTTATTATGTTAAATTTTGTACAAATTGTTAGATTATTGTTTCATACCAATGTTGACTCGGTTTACCCGATCAATAGACACGACGGGTGGGATCGTCCAAAGGGGGGGGGGGTGTACATGTACATTGTAACCCCTCCTTGACACCTGATTCCACCTAGTGTGTTTCCAGCAGGGGTCTGTGTTTTGCCCCATACAGTTTTGTATTGTTAACAATATATAAGAGATTGATATTATAGTTGTTCAATTTTCAGATAAGCAACGAATAAATGGGGATGGAGGTTATTAATCCAAAAACTTCATAATCAAATAACTGCCTGTCTTATCTGTACAAACCCAGCAGAAAAAATACTATAACACAATTACTCAATGTGTTTGGATTAAGAAGACTTTTGTAAGTATATAGTTTTATTATAAAGTCACAGCAAAGGCAAAAACAATGGTACATAAAAAAGTTCAATAGTTGCAGGTCTCGGAGCCAAGATGGTGAAAACTTACATAGTAAATGCATCACAAAGGTCTCAGAGCTATGATCGTAAAAGCTCCCATAGTTCGTCCAGGAGCTAAGCTGCATCATAGGGATCACATATTTGGTAACAACAATTAGTTAGTTAGAGTTTCACTTCATTGATATTGATATAAGTAGTATAAGGCGCCTAGATAGCCGGGTCAACTGAGTGCACTTTTGGGGCCCTGGGGGGATGGCCGGGTCAACTGAGTGCACTTTTGGGCCCTGGGGGGATGGCCGGGTCAACGGAGTGCACTTTTGGGGCCCCTGGGGGGATGGCTGGGTCAACGGAGTGCACTTTTAGGCCCTTAAAGTGCCTGAAAAAAAAAATCCATGTGAGATCCTACCTAGCCCTAAACTTGGCAGTGATTCAAATCTTGATTATGACGTCATTCTAGTCCTTCATCGCCTCTCTGGCTGCTTAATTTTGACACTTTAAAAACACAGCTGATCTCCAGCTGTTATTCTTAAAAAAAAAAAAAGAAAAAAGAAAAAGAAAAACAAGTCAATGTTAAAGTTTAAAAAACTCTTTTTATTTAACTATGATACAAAGTCAATTCTTCTTTTGAAGTTTCAGTGACTTCTTGACCTCTTCCTTGTGTTTTCTTTTCTTAGGCTGGTCCAGTGGAATCAGATTTTCTTTGTTCTCCTGATGTATAATAGCTTCTACTGGAATGTTTAATAAATCACCCTGTTCGTCCCCGAGACTCATGTTTTCCTGCGTCTTTTTTTTTTCCTTGGGCTTGGGTGGTTTCTTCTTCTTCTCAGACAGTTTGTTTTGGTCACACTTATCGGCCCAATGTCCAAATTTTCCACATTTGTAGCATAGGTCTTTCTTGGGACATTCAGGGGCCCAGTGTCCTTACTCTTTGCAGATGAAACAGGGGTTGGTCTCTCTGGTTTTCTTTGGAGCTTCTGTGTCTGTGGGTTCTCTACCTTTTTCTTCTTCTATTTTCCACACTTTATCCTCCAGTTGGGCCATTATTTCTCTCAGGTCAACGAATTCACTCATGACTTTCTCTTCAAACTTATTTGCATTCACTTGCATCTGGTTTAGCATGTTGACGATCCCCTCTAACGTGGTGGTTAAAATACCAAAGTCCTCTTTGGTCATGGGCTCTGGGAAATTATACAATCCCAAGTCCAGTCCTACAGGATCCTGAGTCTCTGGCATGGGGGCTATGACATAGCCTTCAGGTGTCGCATAATTGGGGTTGTCTTTGGTATTCATCATTGCTTGTGCCATGGTATACACCTCTGACTTCTGACTGAAAATGATGACCCATACACTCTCTGCGCTGGTTTTTATACTTTTTTTTAAAAAAAGGAAGGGGTCCTGGAAAAACCCACACGCGCTCAGCACGTTCTGAGATCTGGAAATTCCTGAGATGTGAGATGTGAGATCTGGGAAAAACCCACACGTGCTTCACACGTTCTTACTCTATTTAAGTCTATTGGTTTTTCCAAAGTCTAAAAATAGATTTAAAAAAAAAATTTAAGTCTATTGGTTTTTCCAAAGTCTAAAAATAGATTTTAAAAAAAAATTAAAAAAAAATTAAGTCTATTGGTTTTTCCAAAGTTTAAAAATAAATTTAAAATAACAGGGGGGTATAAATAAGACAAAATATCATGTCTTCTGTTCATAATCAATTGTCATGTCGAAGCAATACCACTCTTTGATTTTAGAAGGCTATGATTTGTTAATCCAATGGATAGAACAACACCAACAACCTCTCCCTCTCGAGGCAGAACAAGTGTTTCAGAGAGCCACTACCATCATAGAAACCATTCAGGACTTATGGTTACAATGTCTGGCCCTGTTACATCCTCCCAACCTAGGGAGACTAGCTACACTGCATTTTCTATGTCAACGCATGAAAGAAACTCTGCCCCAGAAATGGTATGGGTTAAGCCTGACCCACTATCTAGGAAAGCCTTACACTTTTTTATGCCATCCCCAAGCAAGGAAAGTGATTTTACTCTGCCAGGAAATAGAATCGATGGAGAAAATATGCATTCAATACGGGATGAAATATCTGGAAATTTCAGAGAGACTAAGAAATGTGTGACTTTTAATACAGACTTGAATGAAATTCATTATTTACCACCCGAAGATCGGAAAAGTGAATGGATGACTCTAGTAGCCGATCGAATGAGATTTCAACGCAGAATTCAACATTTGGAACAATTGTTAAACCAAAAAGAAATAAAAGAATGAAAAGACACTAAGTTTTTTGTTTGTTATTGTTGTTGTTTAGTAATGACGTCATCATGTATCCGTTAGACGCTGAGTCTATAAAATCCTGGTTTATTTAAAAATCTAAACTTTCCCACTGCAAATAAAGTGTATACAATTTGTTTTTAAATCAATCTGATTCTATTCATCTCAAAATTTTTATCTGAAAAGGTCGGGATCGAAAAGATTCTTATATTCCCTATACAAGTCTATACATTTAGACGCTGGGATGTTTTGTTCTTATTTATAAAAATCTAAACTTTCCCACTGCAAATAAAGTGTATACAATTTGTTTTTAAACCAATCTGATTCTATTCATCTCAAAACTTTTATCTGAAAAGGTCAGGATCGAAAAGATTCTTATATTCCCTATACAAAGTCTTATACATTGATTTTCTGAAAATGGCTGACCTTTGACCTCCCTTGTGTTTATCCCGAAACCGACGCTAAGTTTATTTTTACACTTGTAACGATTCTTTTGATCTGAAAACTATATAAACACTCTTCCCTAAGTTCAATCTTATTGCCTGCCATAAGTTTTCTTTGTGTTACACTCTCAAAAGTCTAAAACGACTTATTTTATGTATTCAGGTCAGTCAAGGTTAGCCCTTCGCTTCGGCATGAATGAGCCTGTTCTAAACAAGGGAACAATGTCATGTATGAAAAATACTGTGAAATCATTCTCGAAACTTACCTTCATTCTTTTACTAGAAGGTTTGAATGTATATATGATTCCATAATATGTTATTTACTCCAATAGAGGTATTCACAAAACACAAATAACACAATTTTGATCTTTCCATGATTTTCTGAGCTCTTCTTCATCCGGGCTTTTTGGGTGCTCTCTTTTCGGCTCGCGCTGTGTGTATAAATACCGACGCTGATCAGCTGTTAACTGTCATTCGTTAGCCAGCTGTTCCAGCGACACTACAAGGAATTCGACATGTCTCTCTTTACCGAGAACATAGCTATTCAGCCAGGAGTGGAGGTGATCCTGCAGATGGTGGTTCGGAACCAAGACACCGGGGAGGAATTCGCCGTGTTCAATATGGGCCGGATCCGAGTCGGAGATCTTAGGACCTTCGTGGCCAGCAACATCGCCCGGAGAGCCCGAACCACCCCCTATTCCAGGCCTTCACCATCCAGGCCTTCGCCTTCGCCAGCAAGGAGCAGAGGGGAGCCACGCCCCGTCTACCATCCGCGGCCGGAGGAGGAGGGCAGGAACTTCGGCCTGCCGGACAGTCCGGAGTACCCCCCTTCATCTCCGGCCGGAGCAGCACTCCACCGCCTCCTCGACGGGGTTTCGTCACCGCCCCAGGACCGAGCGGTATTCCAAGGCTGCATTCCGTTGTGGGGGATCCAGGCTTCTGTGGCCGAAGGATATTGCTGTCTGTGTTTGTGCGACCAGGAGTTGTCCAACTTCCTGTGCGGTCGATGCCGCCAGAGGCCAGCCTGCTTCCTCTGTGCGGCTCGCCTAATCGACCGAGGAGAGGGCTGCCCCCTCTGTCGTTACGGGAGCCCGGAGCCCGTTCTTCCCACCCCTCCTCCTCGACGTCCTTCAACACCCAGGGTGGGCCGAGGCCGTGGCGTGACCATTGAAGGAGGAAGAACACCAGACAACGGGATTGCCACTGGTCGTGGACGAGGGCGACGTCCCAGGGAGTAAACCCTGAAGAAAAAAAAACAACAACGGTCCTTTTAAGGACCAAGTCCCAGGGAGTAAACCCTGAAGAAAAAAAATCAACAACGGCCCTTTTAAGGGCCAACCCAAATTTTACGAAAAGATACCTTTTTTGATACACGGTTATAAAAGAAACGTATAATAACACCAGAGGTCACTGTTTTTTTTTTTTTTTTTTTTTTTTTTTTTTTTTTTTTTTTTTTTTTTTTCCTAAACTCATAAACACTTAAAATAAAATTATTATTATTTTTTTTTTTTTGCTTGTCAACTCATATTATTTATTTATTATTCGATCCTAACAACAACAAAAAAATCTATAGACTTTCTCCCCCATGTCCAATAAAAAAAAAAATACACACATGAAAGACAGTGATTTTCTCAAATCATTAGGGAATGTGTTTAAGTACGACTTAATTTTCTGTGTTTATGCCGCCATGATACTCTCGCGGCAAGGTTTTTTTTTATTTCTCTCCTGTTCAAGGCGTGTAATCCACGCTGTAAGTCGTTTAAAGTTTTTTAACACATTGTTTATTGTTGTGATTATGTTATCCCTCACCTATATGTTTTAATGTCAGCTATGCTAATGAACCCAGTTCTGCATGATTTTGAGATAATGGTTTGTCATGTGCTTAAAGTATGGCCTGCTATTCATGTCATCATTTATGGTCCATAGTAAATAAAGTCTGTATTTTTTATCTTTTTTAAATATATATATTTTTATGAATGAAATTTCATTGATTCCAGTATAAGTTAAGTCTTGATATATATATATTACTCTTTTTTTTTTTTTATTCCATTACATTTAAAAACATGCATTGTTTCATGTAGTATTTTTGTCATCATAACAAAAAAAAAAAGGATTTTATTTCTACAGTCCTCAACATTGGAAGATATGTTGTTTTTTTAGGGTTCCTAGCCATCTATAATCCAGTCTCTATGAAGTGAAGCTTGGGCTGTACTCTTCTTTTTTTTTGGAAAAAACACACACACAGTTAATCATCCAACATATAGAAACAAACAAAACTTTGAAGTTTTTCAATGAGATACAAATTTTAATTCTGTTTTTTTTACTATACATGTTTATATATATATATATATTTTATAAAAAAAAATGGATTAAAAAAATGGATAAGTCAAAGATAATTGATAATGTAAATTATAATACCATAATTGGTAAAAGATAACAAGTTTTTTTATATCTCCAAGTGCTGATGATTTTTCTGAATTTTTTTCCATTTTTTTTAAATATTGACAATATATTACAGGGGGGAAAAAAACTGTACTGTGAGCCAAACTGGATGATTGCATGGAATTTTTAAAAAAAAAAAATTCCTAGTGTTTTCTACTGGGCTCCCCACCCACCCACCCACAAGGATCTGCTTATGAGTGCATCAGACTGCTGTGGAGGCTGAAGCATGGCACTTCATTCCTAAAAAAAGGTACTTTCAAAAAAAAAAGATTTATTTTATATCACATAAAAAACACACACACATACACAGTTAATGTTTATGAAGAATGTACACATGTTTGTCATAAGTGTGTACAAATTGTTCAATATAATGTCTATAATGAGTCCAATTTCCTCCAGCTAAGCCACATCCAATCTTGTAAGGAAAAGCAAAAGTTTTATAAGGTAAATTTCCCAATTCTTGTAAACAGGCTTGAAACCATTGCTCTCTATTTTGTGGGGTGTCCGGATAAGTGGAGATTCTTTTAGGTCTGTGACTTGCTCTGCCATAATCCCATTGAGCTAATAAACAAATGACCACAGGTGTTTGTGAGGAAAACACCCTAATGGTTCCTGGCTTATCCCTGTCCTCTTCTAAGGCTAAATTTCTAGACCCTAAAGGTCTGCGGGTGGCATACAAATTCGCTTGAGGATATGTATCTGCTATACTTTGACTCAATCCATGAGCTCTGACTGTTAAACAGTTACATTGATGTACGATAGCTTCTACAGGAATGTTTAATAAATCACCCTGTATCTCCTGGAGACTCATGATCAACAAATGAGGCTATTTTTTTTCTTTTTTTATATATACCTTTTTTTTCTATCTATATTTAGTATCATGGGGAAAACCCCCCCCTTTTTTTAAAA
Source organism: Saccostrea echinata (assembly GCF_033153115.1). NCBI lineage: Eukaryota > Metazoa > Mollusca > Bivalvia > Ostreida > Ostreidae > Saccostrea > Saccostrea echinata. The sequence continues at coordinate 5,219,953 of NW_026889765.1, forward strand.
AAAAAAAAACAACAAGAACAGATTTTTTTTTTTCAAATTCTTTTATTGATAACAACAACAATTAATTACATGACATTTTGATAGAAACATTGACAAGTTTGTCCATGACCCGTAGGTCTTTTATGATAAGTGTCTTTAAACCATTGAGCTACATAATGATCTCTTTGTAAAGCTGTACTATGGTCAAAGGGAAATAACCACTCGTCTGCTTTCTTTCTCAACTTGTGTCTTTGATGTAAATAATACACGCAATATTGTCCACACACATCGGTCTTCCAATCTTGATATCGATACGGATTATAAATCCATTGGTGAGCATGACGCTGGATAAAGTCTTGAATTTCTTTCTGTAAGGGAGGAAATCCATAAGAGTCAAAATATTCCACCACTGGACTGCTCACGTACAGACACACCCAGTGTTCTCCAGGTTGATCTTGAGGATCCGTATTCACCACGATGGCTTTTTCTCCAAGTCTTAATTGATCCGGTAATATATCCAAAGGGTACACTCCACCAAAAGAACTCTTTAATTCTCTGGATAAGACTTCTCTCAACTGTCCCGTATCCATTAGTAATCAATACTCACTTCTCTCTGTTTGTTAATTTCTAACAGGTTATCGAATTCTGCATACACCACACAATTTAAGGTGTTCACCGTATTGTTCGTAAATTGGACTTCTATTCTCAGATTTCCGGTTTCTATGATGTGGAATTTGTCCGATTGCGCTTCTTGATCTTTGGTGAAATCCCAGCCCCACAGAGTGTATCCGTTTTTATACTCTTCTAGGGTGATGTCCGGAGCCCAATCTTCTCCTAATTTTCCCAAGGCTTGATATAGACTCAGATAAGATCTCAGATATAAATCTTCATTGAAATTGGGCTCGAAACAACGAGTACTCATGGTCTCTCCGTTGATACTGACATCTAATTTCTTAATTCCAAAGTTTTGAAAATGAAACGGATTTTTAGTTTTATCTCCGTTAAAAGCCGCATTTTCCACAAAGCCTAAAATGAGACGTTTAGGCATCTGGCCTTGAAACAGATGATCCGTAATCTTAGATTGAGTTCCTGTCAGTATGGTAAAGGTTTTCACTTCCACTCTTCTCAAAGGATATTTGGCTCTATGAGTGTTCAAACTTTGATTAATGCCATTCATCATGACGGCCGTGGGTTTGACTTTTCTCACCCACAAGACCATGTTCAATATTTTCACTTTTCCCGTACTTAGTGCTTTGATCATCATATAGAACTGAGGTCTAGCTCGATTAAATCTCAAACGGACGTCTACTCCATTGGGTAGAAATCGGTCTTGTTGAAATAGATCCAGATGTAAACGATCAAACAAGGCTATTTTCTTACTATCTTTGATGGCCTGGTGACGTTTTCTAAATCCTTCGTTTCTAGAATTGGCTGGTAACTCTGGGACGATGGGTTCGTCAATGACCACAGTATCGGCAGCACCACTTCCACCTTTGGTTACATCAAATGTCTTATTTTGAGCCACTCCAAGGTCTGCTACCCCCACTTCGTCCATGTGTCCTGCCGTATCTTTTTCCCACAGACTACAGGCTCTCATCTGTGTCATTAAAGTTCTGGGTTTGTAAGAAAGTAATTTCTCCAGATAAGCTTTGTAAGGATAAGTATCGGTTCCCGGAGACACTATTTTTCCATTGACACTGAGATCGATTTCCGTAAACAAGGAATGAAAGATATTATTCACCGGGGCGCAAGTGGTGTTAGCTCCAGTCAGATCAGTACCATCGTCTTTGGTGAATTTACACACCATTTGAACATACGTTTGAGATAAATCCAGATATTGATCTCCTTGTCCTTTAATTTCAAATTCAATGGGAGCCGTATCCGAATTTAAAGTACTAGAAATGGGGTAATATTCTTCCCATTTGGAGTCTTCTAAAGCAATATTGGTCGGGGGGACTTGGAACAATTGTAAATTGTTCATCCCACACGCACAGGAATCTGGTTGCAACATGATGTCTGTCTACTAAGATGGATTTTTCACATATGAAGGTCAATCTCACTCGACTTTCCTATTTATAGTGTCTCTCAATCAAAGATATCTAAACCCCTTTTTCTCTTCTTAGGACCTCCTCGGGCTAACACAGGTGCTTTTTTTCTTCTTCTTCTTTTCTTACCGAGATTCAATCTTTGTTTCAGGGCTTGTACTCCGTGAGTTTTGACAGCGTCTTTTAAAGATCTCTTATTTTCTAACACATCTAACCCCGTTCTAGCGGCAGCAGTCAAGGCATGTTTGGCTCCCGTTTTCAGTAAATTTCTCACGACTCCTCTCCCTCTCTGCCCTCTTCTTCTTCTTCTTCTTGTTTTTCTTCTCCCTTTACCTTTTTGACCTTTCTTATTCATCTTTTTAAAAGCTAGACTTCCTCCTCTATTGAGAGCAAATAAGCCCGTATTTTTAACGGCATTGAGTCCATGAGTTAAAAGAGCATTTTTGATATTTTTCCTTTTTTTAATCACATCCGCTCCTATTTTAGCTCCGGCAATCAAGGCTTGATTACGACCCATTTTGACTAGATCTTTAAGAAATCCTCGACCTCTTTGTCGCCGCCGGCCTGAGCCTAATTGGACAGCTTCTTTTAAAGTCATCCCTATAGGTAGGTTCGGTACCATTCCCGACAGGAAGTCTATAAAATTTCCTCCTCTTTGAGATTTCAAATACTGGCGAATTCCCCTTATATGGGGTGGAAGAAATATGGATGGTATTGGTAATCCAGTAAAATCAAGGGGAAGGGCTCCCACCAATCCAGAGTTAATTCCACCTACACCGTGTCCTTTTTGACGTAATAAACCTCTATGATAGACAAACTGTCCGTGTCCTCTTTGTCTCAATAATCCTGGATGATACTGCATGTTTTCATGACTCGTGTCAGACTGACCTAAATGCACTCCGGGGACTCCTTTTTATACCCCTTCCTGTCTTAAGGTTGAATACAATACAGACAGCATATCAGACAAGTCATCACTCCCAATAGGATGTAACAAAAAAGATGTACACTCATCTCAGTACACTTTTCTGAAATGAAGTTTCACGACCGATTTTCCATTTAAAAAAGGCATGGGAGTCCCTAAAGGAGTCATGATATGAATCTCAATGCTATCGAAATGTTTTTTACTCAGTTTCAAATATTCCGCTCTAACGGGTTCCCATTTAGCTTGTTTTTTATCTTCCAGATTGAGTGTACAAGGAACCACTCTTAATAATTTCAAGGCATTGGATCCTACCGTCTGGGGTTCAATCAAGTCACAATACACGTACATGGAATTCAGATTTCCATATAAATCGACGTTATGGTTGCCCATGTAACTCACGTTGATCCATTTGGTTTCTGTATCGTTCTGAAGCATCACCTTCTTACTTTCTATTCCTAACTTATAAGCTAAGGCTGTGGGAAAACGAATGCATAAGGGATATTTTCTAAGTTCTCTCCCCGTAAACTGATACATCACTTTATCATATTTGTCATGATAGGCTAATTTCATGACATTCTCTTGTCTAGGATCACCCAAAAACTTCCATAATTTATTCAAAGTTCTTTCCAGTCCAAGACTGATTTCATTTGTTAAAGCCATGGGATGAATGTAAGGCCCCGGTCTAAAGTGAATTCGTTTAATTTCCATCTTCTGGTCTTCCGTTATGAGATTAGCAAATTCGGTATGGTCCCAATCTAACAGTACAGGACATTGGCTTAATGGCAGCGCCTCTATGGTTTTCATTTTAAATCTGCCCCATTTAAAGGCACTAGGTTCTTGGAGTTTTGGAACATAAAACTGAGGAAGCAGGATGTCAAAATAAGCTTCCTCTTCTGTGATGTTTTTCAATGAAATGGGATACATCAATTCTGTTAAAGCCACTTCCCATTGTCCATCTGTTAAATCTACTGTTTGTGGTAATAAGGTTTTAAATTGAGCAGTCGTATTACTCGGAAAAGATTGCATGGACCCATCACTGGGTAAAGTCATGTAAAAGCCACTGCTCTCGGCCATGTTCAGTGAGATACTGAGACAAAATAACTTAGGACCCTTCTATTTATAACAACACTTTTTTTTTTTTGTTTTTTAAATTTTATTGAGTTTTTTTTTTTTTTTTTTTTTTTTTTTTTTTTTACACTTCTTCTTCTTCTTCTTCTTCTGATCTGTAATCAATCACTCTGTCCAAAACACCAGGTCCTTCCTTTTCCATATTGTCTTTGATCTGGGAAAGGGGGATGCGACAATACACGTACTGTTTAACGTCGTGATAATCTGAAAAGGTCAGTTCTTTTTTCTTCATCTTGAAAAAATGTCTCACACACTCTGCTATGTCGGAGTACCAGAGACTTTCGTTCAGAACCAGGGTCATCGGTGTCGAACGATTCATAGGATGAGTACAGGTGACCCATTTATATTGCTCGTAATGCTGGTTGAATTTCACCCTCACTCTAGTTCCTTTAGGATGCGGGATTTTGACTCTTTTTTCCAGCCACACGTCTTCCAGGGAATGTCCTGGATGATTTTCAAAGAAATCCAGGATCGCTCCTACTTTAGTTTTCATCCACCCTCCTTCCATGTAAATAAACCGAGTGACGGGGCTCTCACAATACCAACGATACTGCATCTCTTTTAAAACACGTCTGACTTGGACAATGAACTTTTTCAGAATGAATGATTTTTTTGGGGGTCATACCTCTTTATATAACCTTATCCAATCTATTTTTAGCATCTCAGGAAAAACCCAACAACAGTTTTTTTTTTTTTTTTTTGATTTTATGATTTATTTCCTTCATATCTACATAATGGACAAAGTCTGTAGCAAATCTTGACGAAGTTCTCGACACATTTCACACAGCATGGATACTGTCGGCATTGTTGGCACTTCCATCTCCCCTCCGTATTTTCCTCCCAGCAGGTCAGACATTTCTTTAAGGCTCTCTTCCTGGTCACTTTGACCCATAGGGGCACCATATTCTCTGCCCCGTACTTCCATGTGAAATATTTCACGCACCATCTACATCCACAGGTCTCCATGGAAGGGGGATCATCCACAAACCAGTGAGGAAAAGCCATTTCACAATGCTCGCAAAATTGATAAGTTCTGTGATGCCATCCTGGATGATCATACACCGTAAATGTACGCTCATGGATCATCTCCCTATCACAGTAATGACAGTAATACTTTTCTACCTCAAAGAAATACTTCAGTCTCCACATAAAAATCATGATGAAATGTGGTGGTGGTGGTGGTGAATTTTTTTTTTTTTCACAAAAAAGCTCAGCTTTAAAAATACCTCTGGATCTGACTATTTACAGTCGCTTTGTGAAATTTTTTTTAAAAAAGCTCAGCTTTAAATACCTTTGGATCTGACTATTTATAGTCGCTTTGAAAAAACCCACACGTGCTTCACACGTTCTTACTCTATTTAAGTCTATTGGTTTTTCCAAAGTCAAAAAATAAATTTTTTTTTAAGTCTATTGGTTTTTCCAAAGTCAAAAAATAAATTTTTTTAAGTCTATTGGTTTTTCCAAAGTCTAAAAATAGATTTAAAAAAAAAAAAAAAACCTCAGGTTTTTTACCTAGGGCATAAACTTGGCACCGATTCAAGTCATCAAGCTGCCTATTGTGACGTCATCACATGTATTCAGCTGAGAAAAATAAGACCTGGTTTGTTTTTATAGTTTTTTTTATTATTATTATTGTTCAAATCGACACAAGGGACAATTTCTGTAAGAAAGCCGTATAATGGACTTGTAACACTTTTCACAGCAGGGATATTTCATACACTGTTGACATTTCCATTTTCCTTGGGTGTTTTCTTCCCAGCAGGAGGGGCATCTCTCGATCTTGGTATTTCTTCTCATGCGCTTAGCCCAACGTGGCATCATAAAATCAACCCCATATTTCCACAGGTAATATTTCAGGCACCAATCACAGCGACAATACCGCAAACTAGGGGGATCGTCTACTTCCCAGTGAGGTATACGTTCTCCACATTCATTACATCCCCAATACCAACCAATAAGGTCGTCGTCTTCACTGTCATACTCAGGTAATCTGCTGATCTCTCTCAACTGCCTATGGCAATGAGGACAGGCACTATTTTCTTGGTGAAGAAAATACGACATTCTCCACACAGAAGGCATGATTGAAAAAAATGAGCACAGTGAACTCAAAGCTAAGATTTATATATATACCTTGGGATATCTATTTTTAGTCGAAGCGGAAAAACCAACAACACCAGAATTTTTTTTTTTTCTTAGGTTTTTAATTCACAACAACAACATTAAATTAACAAACATGGAATACTTTTGCATAGTTCTTTTTGAATAGGAAAAGTTCTCCTCATGTACAAATATTCTGTTTCACAAGCACAGTCCATGATGTCGTATCCTTCTCTGAGCACTTTGTTTACATAATCTTTGATACAATCTCGGACTTCTTCCATCCATTTTCCTTGAATCCAGGTCCTTGCTGGTGCCTCTGTTTTGTGAGCCAAGACGTATTTGACTTTCCATTTGAATTCCTGATACTGGGGTCGCCATGACCCTAATAATAATACTATGATTAGTTCACATTCATGGTCCGGTAATTTGAATCTCTTATACAGGTACACATCATTGAGTCCTGTTTCTCCCGGATTCTTATCCATGAAATCTTGGATGCATTCCTCTTTGTTTTTCATCCATTCTCCTTTTTTAGTGGAACCTGTAGGCTCTTGCATTTTCCAACGATACTCGGAGCTTAAAAATTCCATGTTGTGCTCTGTCCTCAGTCAGATCAGAAATGAAAAAAATCTTTGTTGTTTCCCCATTTTATATACACTCTGTGGTGTATCTATTTTTTTTTAAAAAGACATTACCCCTGTGCATTCGTGGTCTTCTTAGGGGTAGGTGTATGATGCATCATCGTAGGACTAGGCATGATATAACCCACTGAAGAACTCACACATACCATCCAATATTCTCGATTAGGATCGTGTAAAGCTAACATGACCACACTGGTGACGATGAGAGATACACAGATCAATAATTGTGCGAAATAAACGATTTCTTCTCGAGGAACATTCTCTCCACAAAATTTCCAATGAGGAGTTATTGGATGAGATCCGTTTGGGGAATCCATGAATCGAAACTAGGGGGATATCCTTTCCACCGAACTTTGACTTCTTGAATGATTTTTTTCCCTACGCGTCGCTTTTTATACCCCAAGATTTCCTCCACTTCGTACAGGTCGTCTTTTTTAATGATCTTTTGTAATTCTTTCTCGTAAAAAGTCCCTTCTAATTCCTCTCCGTTATAATCTTGCACTCTATACACGTAAGGATACCTTCCAGGAACTCTTTTTGAAATGGTAAACAGTTCTGTGGTCCAGTTAGGTAAATATCCTTTTTCAAATGTGCGCTTGGCTTTACTGATGCGTACCCGATCTCCTTCTTTAAACTGAGGTTTAGGAAACTGTTTCCGATTGGATTTCCCATATAAAGTTTTCCAGACTTTTAACACATTAGAAGCATTCACTTGAGCTGGTGTTCTTTGGATACTGCGATGATAAGTGTGATTGTAAGCATACACTAAATCCGGTAAGATCTCTAAATACCGTCTGGTTTTATGACGGGTGAAATAACGCCACATGCGTGCTTTGAGAGTACGCTGAAATCGTTCCACGATACTGGCTTTGGTGTCCGTATTACGAGTGGTAAAAAAATGAATGGATTTAAAAGCTTGTAAGAATTCTCGATTGGTAAATTCTTTTCCTTGATCGGATTGAATGCGGACGGGACGTCGACCGTCTTGTTGAAAAATCTCTCGTAATCCTCGAATCATTTCCTTTCCCGTTTTCTGTTTTAAAGGCACCACCCAGGCATATTTAGATAAGACGTCAATGGCACACAATAAAAACGTATATCCGTCATTGTGTTTCTTTAAACTGGACACATCTGCTAAATCTAATTGCCATTGTTCGTCTATATCCGTCATTCTAGTCTGTTGTCTCCGGAATTTTCTGTGAATGGGTTTATGTAAGGTATACGCATCTTGCTCTTTTAACCATTCTCGTATCTTTTTCAAGGAAATCTTATGTCCCAGACTTCTGACCTGACGATACAAAGCTTGTAGTCCTCCGTACCCTCTTTTAGGATCATAATAAATCTCTTTTAAAATGTCTTCCACTGGTTTCTTTTTCATATCTTAGGTAATGAAAGCCAATTTTCGTCGATCTGTTCTAATCTCTTTTTCGGTAAACTTGGACTGAATTTAGATTTTTTGATGGCCTTCGCTAAATTTAACAGAGGTCTAGGAGTGGATTTTTTTTATTCCTCTATCTCCTACAGGTCTACTAATAGGGGTCAAAAATGAAGAAGAAGCATCTTTAAATCCACTATCGCCCTCGTCCTCACTATCACTGAGGATACTTTTAGGAGTACTGATTTTTCCAGGTCTCTGCATGGCTTTTATAAGGTTTCCATTGCTCAGGTATTCCAGAGGAGTTCGCGTCTCTTTTAAAGCTTGAGCAAATTCATCTAATCCTTTAGGAAGGGGATGGTTTTTACGAGAACGAGATCTCATACTATCAGCCATTAAATCCACAATGTTAGAATCGGGAACTTTTTGACCTCGATAACTAATTTCACCTTCCTTATTCCAACTCAACACCTTAGTTTTCTTTAAATGATTTAATAATAATCCAGCTTTTCTTTTCATGTTTTTATTCACTGTTTCAAGGATTTCATCTTCAATTTCACCTGGGGCTGCTGGTGCTGCTGCTGCTGGAGCTGCTGGGGCTGGAGCTGCTCCTGCTGCTGGAGCTGCTGCTGCTGGGGGTTTAGAAATAGGTTCCTGTCTAGCTTGTTGTAAATAATTCCTATATCGATGAAGTTCCTGGCCATATAAAGCGACTTTTTCTTCTGGGGTTAAATCTTCACGTCTTGTAATCTCGTCCAATTCCTGACCTAAACTGATGGTGGATTGAAATTCCGGAGGTTTGGGTAATTTTGCCTTGAGATCGTTCAATAAGACTTCGGGAACTAACACCATTTTACGACTCATTTTTTCTTCTTCTTCTTCTTGATGACTTTATAGACGGACTGACCGGCACCCAACAGTAAAGGTGCTGCTGAGATTAAAAGGGGTAAAATGTTTCCTCCTTTTTGTTGAAGTAATAAAGCTCGTCATTTATGGACAGATTGAGGTTTGACCAGTCTCCTGAAGATGTGTTTCTTAGGAGCTAGTTTTCGTTTATGAGCCGAACTGAGAGGTAACACTCCTTTTAATAGGTTGTACACGATCTCGCAGATTTTGAGAATACAATCTCCAGAACAATGTTTTAAAATACCCGTCTTTAATGGAGAGGAATAGTGAGGGTCAGATAACACTCTTAAAAGAGGCCAATGAGGTTTTAATCGTGTAGAACAGCAAGTCCTTCTTTTCTTCTTCTTAGCCATCCTGGGGTTAAAATGAGGACATGTCCCAGGTTTCTCTCCTTTTTATACCCTCAAGGAGGAGGAGCATACATGTCGTGTTTGTCCTTCTCGTGTTTGTCTCTATTTTTCTGGGTGACGTAGATTTTGGAACAATATCGACATTTATATCTCATTCCTTTAGGAAGTGTAGGAGTAGAAGCGGTCAGAGGTTGAAAGCGTGCTATTTTAGGAGTGTGAATGGGGACTTTAATTCTAGGAGAGGGAATTCCCACATTGACTCGAGGAAACACTTCTAAATCGGTAGCTCTTTGACTGCCTATGGGCCCCATAGGACGATCCATTCTCATTTCAGCTTGTTTCTTTAATAACTCCCCAATAGTTTTTTGTCTTTGTTCCTTATAATACTGATTGATTTCGTTTTTTAGACTTTCGGGCATGGCTTTTCGTTGAGCTGGAGTTTTGGGAGTGGTTTTTTTTCTTTTCTTTCTACCACCAGGGGCTTTTCTTTGAGTAGGTTTTCTCTTAGGAGGTTTTCTCTTCTTTCTGGTCTTTTGAGATGCTCCTCCTACTCGGACCATCCAGTCGGGAAACACTCTTTGTTTCTTATTATCGACTCGCACTACCACACTTTTCAAACGACGGACACGTCGTTTCTTAGGTGCATTCCATTTAAATAAATGACGAATGATGACTCCGCCTAGAAATCCGGCTCCTCCGCGTTTTAAAATGGCATTTTTTCTGTCTTGATCACTCGCCGACTTATCGGCTATGATGCTTAAATCTTGACGATGATTATTAATAAACTTTTGAGTCTGTTTATTGATGGGTAAGACCCCACGTATCAAATTTCGAGCTCCCATAGCAAACCAATTCAATAAGGCTTTACGCCCTAATTCGATTAAATGGGCTCGCTTGGCAGGATCTCGTTCCCGCTGTAAACGTCGTAAGGTTTTCACTAATTTACTCTTGGCCGAGAGAGGTCGACCCATGACGACTGTATAATGATGAATGACAAGTGTAATGTTGATACATTTTTATTTATACTCTTGTGGCATGTGTATAGTTAACAATTCAAACAATCGACTTCTCAATCTGTATTCGTCTGGGGTCTGTGGATTCAAGTCCACCAGGAGATACCCGTGAGGAACACTGGTGGCTTCTTGATAGGCCGACATCAAATGAGGTAAGGCTAACTGTCGACTCAAGACACTGATTTGAGATTTGTCTCTGGGATTTTTAAACAACACTAAATAATGAGCATTCAAACTAATGGTGCGATGCTGTGGTGCTCGATCAAATAAGTTCTGAGTGATGTAAATCACACTGGTATTCCGATGATGCGCTTTACGGGTAAACCAATCCACGATCGATTCGATGGCTTTTCCTCCCATCATGTCGTCAAAAATGAGTAAGTGAGGAATAGTTATATTGGCCACTAATTTCTCATCGTCTTCTGGAATATTTCGAATGAAGGAGACCCGATCTGTTAAAGTAGTGTAAGCAGGTTGCCATTCCCGATAACACCAGACAATTTTTTGTGGCATGGGGGTAATCCAATGTAAATTTTCCACCAATTTCTTGACAAATTCCGTTTTCCCCGATTTAGAAGGTCCTGCTACCACCATGGTAAATTCGTGTTTCAATTGAAAAGACGGGAGTGTCTCCTCAGGTTGCATGATGACAAATGAAGAGAAAAATAGGGTTTCAATCCTTTTTATTCAACACAGAAATATACGCTGGGTTCTCTTCACATCGGCTCGACAGATGGGGCAATACCGGAAGGTGGGAGAACATAAATAACAGCAACATACGTGTCCGCAAGGGAGTAAAGCCATTTGTAATTCTCTCTCTAAACAAATGTGACATTTTCCTGTGGCCTGGATCTCTGTAGAGGTTTGGTCTAGTAGAGGTTTGATTTCAGGTGAAGGTTTGTATCCCACCCGGAGTAAATGGTTAATGAATACGATCATCACCCACTCACGTCCTTTATAGGTATTGATGTAAGGACAATTAGGGTTCCAATAAGCATGTTCTACATAAGGATCGTCTGTAGGTTACCAGAGGTTTAAAGTCATACCACAATGAAAACAGATGGTCTTATCACTCACTCCTCTGTAATAAAATCCGGCTTTGGCTAGGTCGGGTATTAATCCTTTTAAAGAATCGGGCCATCGATCATCAAAGGTAGCTTCTCTCTTTAAGAGCAGAGCATATTTAGGGTAAACAGGAAGGTAGTCTGGCTCCTTATCAACACCAGCCATGACTGAAGTGTTATATTATTTTCCCCCCCTTTTTATAACCCCTCATTTTTTTAGGGGGTTTTCCCCATAAAATAACAACAACACTTAAAATACAGTTTTGTTTTGTTTTTTTTAATAACCATAAGGTAAAGTGTTATAATCTTCCATCAATTGTCTCTTATCATAGACAATTCTATATTGTTTTTCTAAAGGTATTGTCTTGACTTCATGTTGACGAGTCCTCTGTATTTTGTAGGGATACGAGACTTGGATTTCATCAATTTCTTTCTGGAGCATTTTTTCTAAAGTCTCTGGTGACACGATCTGAGAGGCCCGATAATTGAGAGTCAATCCTTTGACTTTACACATGGATTTTCCCTTGGCGGTGAGGTAAGCATAATTTTTGGGGCCTCCTGACATGAATTTGATAATGTGGTCCCCGTCTAATTCGTCTGTCCATTCTCCTAAACTGTGGCCAAGGGTAGGATTAAATTGTCCCTCCTCATGTTGGTATATGATACTGTCCGTGTCGAAATAAAGGACCCGATCTCCCAAAGGTTGTAAAGTCTCGTAGAGGTGTAATCGGGCATGGGCGGTAGTGAAACAGGCCAGTACCACGTTTCCGAAGGGACACTCTTCCACGAATTCCTGTTTCTCTTGATAATTGACCAGCATCATGTCCGATTCGGCCTGCTCTTTATTTTCTAAGAGTTCTATCCCTTTGATGTCAATGGTCGAATCTTGTAAGAGTTGTTGTAATTCCTCTTCTTCGGTCAAGTATCGAGTTTTAGGTAATAACAGGCGTTGAGCGAATTTTCCCCACAAGCAATTTAAAAAGAGTTTGGCTATCGTTCTTAGCACCGGATTTTTTTCTATACTTAACAGGTCCATCCTGATCCCTTCTCTGTCTAAGACTTTACGAATGTAATCTAGTTTCTGTTCCTCCGTCTGACAATCAGGTGGGAATCCAGAAGCTTCCTGTTTGATCTTTAAGAAGGTATCGATGTAAGATCTGAATAAATCTCGACTGCTTTGTGAAAAATGCCAAACTTCGTAAATCCGCTCTAAGGTATATCCCATGTCCAGGGCTTTATGTAATTCTGTAGTCACCCAGGTACCCGTAAGACTGCGTTCCTGGTCTGCGTGTTGACATCGATGTTTAGAGGTAGAGTCCTGTCGTTCCGCACACGTTCGACATAAGGGAAACAATAACTTGCCTCCCGTGCGATAAGGTAAAACGGGGTGATAGAGGCCTCGGGGTGGTAGGACCCGACAGTGAATGAGGCCGAAATAAGTTCTCACGTCCTGGAATTGGTCTGTTATGATCTGAGGATGGCCTAGGGGGAAAGGTCTGTGTTTTAATACGTAAGGGTATAAGGAACAGACGTCCACGTATCTCATGTCCCCCTCCTCACAATATAATTTAGTGGCATTCGTCCGACCTCCGTACAGGGCTTCTCGGGGGTTCAAAGGATCTGGAATGTCCAGGTCTCGTACATAATTCTGTAGAGTTACCTCTCTTTGTACCTGTTGATCGAATTCGTGCTCCCAGATGCTACGGAGGGAGTACCCCATTTCCTCTAAAACAGAACTCCGTCTTAAAGTTTCCTCGTGTAATTGTTCATAGGTAAATTGGGTCCGGTGAGGATGACTTTCGGTCTGTAAATTAGGGTAGCAGGTGGGACATCCGTGCCAATAGCATCCGTAAAATTCGTAGACGGTGCGAGTGGCTTCCTGGTATCCGTCGACGGTATAACTTCCGATCTTGACTTCTCCCCCGTTTCTAGCATGTTGGATGTGAGATCCGGTCTGGTGACTCATCCAGCTTAACCACCGACAGGCTTTGGCAGAATATCGACGCGCAGGCTGATACCCCAGGTTGGGAATGATGGCAATGGTCTCTTTGGGCATGAATCCTCGACGGTAGGCTAAATTGGCGGCACTGGCAAAAGTGATGGATTCCTGGAAGGGGTCTACATGGACCAAGCTCTTGAGGGTGGCTCTAAACTGAGCACAGCATCGTCGTAAAATATCGACGTCCGAGACACAGTACTCTAAAAATTCCTTCTGGAAGTCAAACACTTTTCCGGCTTGTTGTTCGTACCATCGGTAAAAAGCCTGTCGTCCACTTATAGACATGTCGTCGGGATTGTAGTAAGCTGCCGGTGGATAAGGCCCCACGTAATTCTGGTTGTGTTCCGTATTAAAAAAGTGTGGAAAATATCCTTTCTTCAGTTCGGTGAATCCGAAAGCAGAGGGCATCTTGGACAGGGCAAAAGGTAAAAAATTATAGGAATCGATGAATTTCAGTCCGCAGATTTGCATGGATAAGATTTTACTGCCGTTCATGATGACGGTAGGTTTCAGGCAGGCGGAATGAACCAGGTAATTTAAAATGAACTGTCCGTCGTATCCTTTGAAATTGTGGGCGATGATGATGGCCTCGTCGTGTAATAAGGCGGAATTATTATTTCCTGTAGTGGGTTGTAATAACCAGTCCATGAACTGCCTTAAGGTCTCTGGCCCTCGGAACACGTGTTGACGGGGTCCCATGTGTCGACAGTGAGGACAGGGATCTTCTATGGGTAAGTGACCGCAATGTTGACATACGCGGTGTGCCACACACAGGTTAGGGACGTGGATGCCGGTTTCCTGCGTACATTCGAAATCGAAATAGATGTAGAACTGTAAGGTCTCTTTGCCCTTCTTTTTCTTTTTCTCGGGCTTGAGTTGAACGTAGCACTGATGATCCGTGTCTACGGTTTTCTTACAGATCTTACACTGTTTCTGTCCTCCGCAATGATGATGAGGGAGTAATTTTTTAGGCATCCATTTCTGACAGTGCCTACATCGTCCCATTAAACTGCATACCGTGGTGGCCGTATTCATACTGTGAGGCTGTAGATGGTTTTCGTAGCAAGTCCTACTCTGAAAAAATCCCTGGCACTGGCTACATTGAATGCGGCTCCCGTCTGGAGGGCAGGGAGTGTCTGTTAAACAAAAGGAACATCGGTGAGGACACTGGGTACGATGGTGTTCAATATGACTGTAGCCCACGTCGCAATGATCACAGTAGTATTGATTGCCCGTCACACCTGGCATAGATATGATGGCATCGTAATGATGGTAGTTTAACAGGACATTCAAACAAGTTCCATCTCCGCAGCCTTTGTAAACGGGTTCTAAGGTGAGTTTAGAGGAGGTGGACTTGAACTGGAATATTTTCAATCGATAGCGAGGGGTTAACACTTGTTGTAATTTCCCCCATTCTTCGGGTCCACAAGGCCGATGGATATCACACCCGGCTTGTTCCATGAGAGCTAGGGCTTCGTTTTTCTGGTCATTAGCTCTTACATCTCCTAACCTCATGCGTTTCCATCGTTTTTCCCATTCGGGGTCTGGATGTTCAGGTTTTTCACTGTATAACCGGGTGACTATGATGGCCCGAGCTAAACAAAACTTATCCCAGGGATTGTCGATCTGAACGATACTTCTTTTTCCCTTCTTAAAACTCTCCTTATTCACCATCAGATGTTTGGTTTTGTCTCCACCACTCCCTTCCGGATACTTGACCCGAAACATGTCGAATTCCATGGCCCCGTCTCCCAGTTTAAAATCTTTCTTGGATTGTTGCACGGCTTCTATTTTGTCTAAAATGACGTCCTCGTTTAAATGTTTACATTGCGTAAACTCGTACCAAATGTCGGAATCCAGAGAAGGATGGCGTATGTTCAGGCGTACGTAATCGTTAGGATTACACTGCATTTCATATTTGACATTTTGCAGCATGTCTCTAAATAATCGTCGAACAAAGCCTCTGTTTTCCTCCTCTGGAAATTCCTTAAAATTCACACTGTAGACATCTTCATGCGCTTTAAATTTTCTGGAATGCTTGGCTTGTTTCAGTCTCACTTGATAGTATTGGGAAATGGCCTTTGGCTTCTGGGGTGGTGAATGGGTTGATGAGTGTGGTTCTTCATCCGACACAGTCCTTTGTTGTTCTTGCTGGACTTGGGCTCTCTGCGTTCTCTCTAATATTCTCGCATTTCTTTTTCTGAGCGCTAATTCTCTGTGTTTATTGTTGTAAATAATTCTTTCTAACTCTTTGGCCCGTCTTCTCCATCTCATCAGTTGCTGGGCATGTAACAGTTTTTTCATAGCAGAATCCATGTCGACAGCTGATGGAACTGACAACAGAATGAGCTTCAAGTCAGACACATGCAATACTTATACAGTGTATGACGTCATAATGGCTAGGTTTTTCCAGGTGAGTGCTGAGCGCGTGCAGGTTTTTCCAGATCTCTGACCTTGACCCCGGGGGTGCACTGAGTTGACCCGGCCATCCCCCCAGGGCCCCAAAAGTGCACTCAGTTGACCCGGCTATCTAGGCGCCTTATACTACTGATATAGTCCGCCCCTCACTGCCTCTCCTTATAGGATACGGCAATATCGTGTGTTTACATGAACATTGTGTATCTTGCATATTCTTCAGTTAATTAGATGGTTGCAGCTTTGCACAAAGACTGATTGGAAGTGTCAATGTTAGTGAACAACACATCGTCAAAACTAATTGTCCGCAAAATGAAGAAGCTCACTTATTCTATCCAATCTCCCAGAGTTTGTAAACAAGTTCATAATTAAGAGGTTATTGTCCGTCTCTCTACATAGTGATAGTATCGATTATAATTCAAAACACAATATTTAAAATATTAACGCAATGTACTAAAGTAATATATCAATTAAAATTATAATTTGTACGTTCATTGTGTTACAATACTGCTCGTTCCCTTATCTCAAAGAAATGATGAAAATATAGAATTGCCGTGGTTAATTGCTAAAGAAAGGCCTATGAAGGGATTTACAATATTACAAAAAGTAAATAAATAAGCATAAAACATCATTCCAAATGATTTTATTAGCATTAAATAGCTTTTTATACTCTAAATACATCTACTTATTCATTGCCAGTGGTCTTAGAAATGGCATCCTTATATTAAACAAACTTATTTACATTTACACGTAAGATCAAGTCAAACCTCCTAAATCCAATATTTTCTTCCTATACATAAGAAGTACTAGTTGTTTATTGCATTTTTTGCAATAACTACGATATAAACGACAAGAATGATAATGATAACATTTTCAAAACATTAATGTGGTCTTTTTGTTTGCAAAACATTGCTAGTTAAAGATTCATCGAACTTAAATGTGACATTTTCGCATTCCCGTCTCTATATATTTGGAATTTGATTCAGATTATATTTGAATACTTCTATTTTATATATTGGAGTATTAAGAATACTCATATGAGTTTTTTAAAAATATTTTACGCTGCATTAATTCCAACCATGTTTTGATTTCATAGCAGTAATAAGTATTTTGTGATGCATATTGACATTTGTTTTAAAGTAGTTAAAACGGAAAAAATGTGCACTTTTTTAAAATAACGGATAATGCATGATAATTAATAACGGAAATAACGGATAATGCGTGATTATACAATTTATCATACTCGACATCGATTTATTCTTACTGAATTCTTTACTGTAAAGTGACCACTTTTTTTAATGGCCATTCTATCAACATTTTTCATGAAGTTTCTTATCACTGCATCATGTCTATTGAATTTGGTCCATATATACTTCGCACTTTAAAAGGAAGGTATAATTCATTCTTAGTTTCACATACAAGCGTGTTGTTACTTCACTTGGCTTTCGTAATTTCGAAGGAAAGGTTTTTAAGTCAATTTAAAATATTATTATATTTATTAAAGATTGATGATATTAGCATGTTCTGAACAAAAAGGAAAAATATCACGTTCTAGTATATATGTAAAGATTCTATCTATTCAATGCCACATAGTCAGCATAGGATTTTAAA